>NC_133449.1:0-316596 GCF_048565385.1 Saimiri boliviensis | reverse complement strand
AATCGAAGCATACATCAAAACACAGACAGCGTTATTGGTGGGTGTAATGTTATAGATGTCTTTTATCCTTCATATTTGCATATCTGTACTTTTTCCTTTATTTTACAATGTACTTGCACATTGTACAAATAATTTCTGATTATGTAAAAATACAGAAATGTGGTTGCCGTGGTCGGGTCTTTTCCACTATGAAACTGAAAAAGAAAGTTCTGTAAGTGCTGATTCTTTTATAATTTGATATTTGACATTCTAAATCTTCAATGAATTTGGAGTTTATCTTTCTGTAACACAAAGCTGTGAATGAATTTTTGTTTTTCTCCTCAAACAACCATTATCTAGTATGTAATACATCATTTCAACATAGACTTGAGGTATCACTTTTATTATATATGAAATTTGTAAATATATTTGTGTCAATTTCTGAATTTTCTTTTTTGTAAGTTGATTTTACATCTGCTATTATGTATTAATCTTTGAGGCTTTGTAATGTGTCACAGGTTCTGACAAGGCTGGGCTCTCTCCTTGTTCTGCTTTTACATATTTTTTTCTAGCTCTTCTTGCTTGTTTATTTTCCCGTTTGAACTTGAAAATTGCTGTGTTTTGTTAAAAGACTCTTATAAGATAGGAGACAGATTTGATTTAATTAAGAAAAAAAACAGAAAAAAAGCAGCAAATTCAAAAGACAAGTGACAGACAGGGAGTCAATATTATTATATTAGCGAAAAATGATTAATTTAGTAATATATAAATCAATAAGAAACAGAGAGAAGCCAACTGTAAATGTACAATGTGCATGAGAAACATTTGACAGACAGAAATGTAGTCAGCATTGTTCATCATAAAAAACAAATGGAAAATGCCCGGAGAGCTACTGTCCGTGGCAGTGACATGGCTCCTGTTACTCACAGTCATGGTAAACAGCTAGGAAACTGGGCAGCTGCATGTGGAGCAATGTTTCCACATGTTGAACATGTCTGAGAATCATGAGATAAGGGGAACAGAAAATGGTCCATTAGTGGCCATTTTCTGCCTGGAGCACTTCCTAAACTGCAGGACAAGGAGGAGGCACCCAGAGCTCAGCCTCCTGCTGAAAAGAAGAGGCAGAAGTTGAGTCTGAAAAGCCCAAGGTAACTGGAATTTGCAGAGCATGTTACTAGCAATATGGGACCACTAAGGGAAAGAGCTCCAGAAATCTGCAAAGGGATCTCCTTGAGCCTTCAGCTGAAAGTTAAGTGCTATCTGTGTAGGGTGCTTCTTGCAAAGCAGGGCAAGAACAGCTGCCTTGAAGCTTTGAAGTGAACTATTCTCAGTGCCTGCACCAGGCTGGGGACAGCGGTTCCAAACAGCCACAATGGAGAGGGCTTATTAAACAACCAGGCACTGAGGGGAGAGACCAGAAGGGACACACTTTGATGGGTAAAATAGTTCTGCTACTCTAGACACACAAACAGAACACAACAATAAGCCAACAAATGATCAAGCTGATCTGCAAGTAACTCACCACCTGCTAACACAAAGGTCAACACTTTTAAGGAAGACAATGAAATCTAGGCACTCAACGTGGTAGTATCTACAATGCTCTTTTACTAAAAAGAAGTAAAAACAGGAAAACATAACTCACAGCTAGAAGAAGATTCAGTCAAAAACAGATCTAGGAATGGTAGATTATACTATTTAAACACCTATTTTACACAAAAAGAATAAAATACCTAGGAATACAGCTAACCAAGGAAGTAAAAGATCTCTACAACAAGAATTACAAAATACTGCTGAAAGAAATCAGAGATGATACAAACATGGAAAAACATTCCATGCTCATGGATAGGAAGAATCAATATTATTAAAATCACCATACTGTATAAAGCAACTTATAGATTCAATACTATTTCTATTACACTACCAATGACATTGTTCACAGAATTAGAGAACAAAATGATTTTAAGATTCATATGGAACCAAGAAATACCCCAAATAGCCAAGGCAATCCTAAGCAAAAAGAACAAAGCTGGAAGCATCATGCTACCTGACTTCAAACTGTACTACAAAGCTATAGTAATGAAAACAGCATGGTAGTGATACAAAAACAGACACATAGGCCAATGAACAGAATAGAGAGCCCAGAAATATGCCACACACCTATGATAATCTGATCTTTGACAAAGTCAACAAAAATAAGCAATGGGGTAAGAACTCCATATTCAATAACTGGTGATAGAATAACTGGCTAGCCATATGCAGAAGACTGAAACAGGACCCCTTCCTTACACCATAAACAAAAAATCAATTCAAGATGGATTAAAGACTTGAATGTTGTTAAAAGAAAAACTTCAGCCAAATTAAATTTTAAAGAGTTTAATTGAGCAACGGATGATTTGTGAATCAAGTAGCTCCCAGAATCACAGCAGAATCAGAGATTCCAGGGATACGTCATGGTCAGAACAAATTTATAGACAAAAAAAGGGAAGTGATGTACAGAAATCAGAAATGAAGTACAGAAACAACTGGATGAGTTACAGCTCATCATTTGCCTTATTTGAACAGTTTTAACACTCAGCAGCATATGAGTGGTTGAAATATGGCTTCTGGGATTGGCCAAGACTGAACTATTGTTACAGATGCATACTCGTAAATCAGGTTCTCAGTTTTGTCTGCATATTAAGTTAGGTTGCAGTTCATCTACAAGGACTCAAATATAGAAGAATGGAGTCCTTCTCATGTCATGTTTAGCCTGCTTTAACAATGTAAAACCTAAAGCTATAAAAACTCTGGAAGATAATCTATGAAATTCCATTGTGGACATAATCGCTGACAAAGATTTTATGATAAAGATGCCAAAAGCAGTTACAACAAAAACAAGAATTGACAAATGGGACCTACTTATACTAAAGAGCTTCTGAACAGCAAAAGAAACTATCAACAGAGAAAACAGATAACCTACAAAATAGAAGAAAATATTTGCAAGCTATACATCCAACAAAGGCCTAATATCCAGAATCTAAAAGAAACTTAAATTAACAAACAAAAAACAACTCCATTAAAAAGTGGGCAAAGGACACAGACAAAAGATTTAAATGGACGCTTTTCAAGGTATAGAAATAAGTATAGAAAAAAGTGTTGAACAACATTAGTCATCTGAGAAATGAAAATTAAATCCACAATGAAAGGCCACTATATACCCACTAAAATAACTAAAATTTTAAAAACTGGACACTGCACGTGTTGGGGAGGATATAGAATAACCAGAACTCTTACAAACTTCTGGTGGAAGCCTAAGATGTACAATCACTTTAGGGAACTCTGGTGGCTTCTTACATTGTTAAATACACATTTATCACATGAACTGGCAATTCCTATCCTACATAATTACCCAAGAGAAATAAAACATTTTTTCACAAAAGGCTTCCACAGGAACATTTATAGCAGTTTTATTTGCAATAGCGAAAAACTGGAAGCAACCTAATTGTCCATCAACAGTGACTGGAAGGACAAATTTTGCTATGTCCACACATTAGAATACCAGTTAGCAGTCAAAAAGGAAAAGCTTTTGATCTATGCAGCAATGTGTATGAGTCTCAGTATTTTTGTGGTGCGTAAAATAAGCTAGACAGAAAAGAACACACACTGATGACTTTATGTGAAGTTCTGACACAGACAAAATTCATGCACAGGGACAGGAATCATCAGATTGGCGCCAACCTGGGGCTTGGCATAGGAGTGGCCACTGCAGAAGGCATGGATGGAGTGGTCAGGAGTGGTCTGTACTGCTCTTTGTCCATGCCCACTGAGCTATACCTGTAACACAGGTAGCTTTCATTTTGTAAATTGTATCTCATGAAGTTGATCTGAAAAGTCTACACTGAGAGCCAATATTTTAACTATTCTGAAATAACATTGAGTAAAATAATGCAAAGTGTCAAAATACACTAATGCTCTGATGCCACCTGTTTTTACAAGGGGTAAAGAGCTACACGCATGGGTCATGCACACTTAATATTTCTTGCATAAAGTATCTGGAAATATCTTCCTCTACCATTGATGATTCTTGGGATGGATTTTTTTTTTTTCCTGGTTTGGATCTTGCTAATACTCTTGTGTTGAGCCACAAAGAACTGATAATGACATCTTTTAAAGAAATTAGAACTTCAAAATGACCCTAAATCAGTTTTCACTTTTTAAAATTTTATTTTATTTTGAGACAGGGCCTTGCCCTGTTGCCTAGGCTGGAGTGGAGGGTCCAGTCATAACTCACTGCAGCCTTGAACTCCCGAGTTCAAGTAATCCTCCTGCCTCAGCCTCCTGGGTAGCAAGGACTTCAGGTGCACACCACCATGCCTGGCTAATTTTTTAAATCTTTTTATTGGTAGCGACGGAGTCTCACTATGTTGCCCAGGCTGGTCTCAAACTCCTGGCCTCAAGTGATCTTCCTCCCTTGACCTCCCAAAGTGCTGCGAGTGCCCAGCCAGTTTTCACTTTTAAAATAAATTACATCTTTCAAACATACCAGGCACCAAAATATATCACATTTTATTAGAAATATTTATATTTGGCTAAATAAAAGAAGGGGATTTTTTTCCCCTGTGCTCTTTGATCATTTGATCTGTTGAAAGTGTAAACCATGAGTTTACACTTGAGATCTGACATGGGTCTCAGTCAATTTTAAAAGTTTATTTTGTCAAGGTTAAGGACGGCCCATGACACAGCCTTAGGAGGTCCTGACAACATGTGCTCAAGGCAGTCTGGGTATAGTTTGGTTTTACACATTTGAGGGAGACACATTTAAGGGAGACCTGAGACATCAATCAACATATGTAAGATTGGTTCTGTCCAGAAAGGCGGAACAAACTTGCCTTCTTCTGAGTTTGATTAGCCTTTCGCTGAGTATGTGATTTACAGGAATGGTCACTTATGACTTAGTCTGGTTTAGTGAAACAACAGGGCAAAGGGAACACTCAGATACGCGTTTGTCTCCGTGAGCAGAGGGGTGAGTCTGAGTTCTGTTTTCCTTTTGTTCACAAGGGATTTCCTTGTGGGCAAATTGTGAGGAGGTGTGTGGCTTCATACCTTTGTAGCTATCTTATCTAGGAATAAAATGGGGGGCAGGTTTGCCTGGCAGAGTTCCCTGCTTGACTCTTCCCATGGCTGAGTGATTTTGGGGTCCTGAGATTTAATTTCCTTTGACAAAAGCAAGCTTCCTTTAGCATACTTCATCTACATTCTGCCAATTACCGAGGTGAAACAGTGGAAACGATTGCCTTCCACCTTCCAGGTCCTGAGGTCCCGCAGTCATCATGTGCCTCTTAACTAGACCCTGAGACGAGAGCTCCCCAGCCTCGGGGCTCTCGTGGGCCTGCGCTGACGGCAGCAGATTGTTTCCTGTGCTGATCCCTGATCCCTTCTCCGATACACTTCGGAGATGGAAGAATTGTGTGAGCTTGTTATGCCAAACCCTCTGACGAGTGTGCGAATGTCCAGGCGACCTGTGTTAAGTGTTAAGTGCCGTAGAAGTGCAGGCGTCATTACCTGTAGACTCAGTTCCTGAGTCTCCTAGAGTTTCGCCAACAGGAAAGTCTACAGGCAGCCAGTTCCAACATTTCTGACAAGAATAGCAAAATATATTAAATCTTATACTACATATTGTAGTTACAAAATATATTTACTTTTTAAATTTTAATTATTATTTTAAATTAGTATTAAAGCGTGTTGATTGCAGGAAGAGGATGCATAATGGGGAGGTTTGGCCAGGTTTTGTTTAAGATCCTTTAGGGTCCCAGGATTTTATAATTTCTGAGATTCTGAGAGTTTAGAGTTTCACACTCTCAACATAGCTTTGATTCATTAGAAGAAGAGAGATGATAGGGTCAATGGGGATTTAGAGTTCATTTTTTTGGTAGGCCATGCTGTGTTAATGCTTCATTGTGTTGCCGAAAATGGGTCGCGATCCAGACCCCAAGAGAGGGTTCTTGGACCTCACGCTAGAAAGAACTCAGGGCGAGTGCACAGAGCCAAGTGAAAGCAGGTTTACTAGTAGGAAAGTTAAGGAATGAAGACGGGTGCTCCATAGGCGGAGCGTGGCCCGGGCTGCTTGAGTAAGGATACATAGAGTTGTTGGTCGACTATACGCTGAACAAGGGGCGGATCATTCATGAGTTTTCTGGAAAAGGGGTGGGCGATTCCCAGAACTTAGGCTTCCTCCGCTTTTCACACTATTCAGGGAAACTTCCTGACGCTGCCGTGGCATTCGGAAGCCGTCATGGCACTGGTGGGAGTGTCTTTTAGCAAGCTAACACGTGAGAATTAATGTAAAATGAGCAGTGAGGGTGACCACGTTGCCATGCTGGTTTCGGTGGGCTTGGCTGCGGCTCCTTTGCCGCACGCTGTTTCATCAGCAACGTCTTCACGGCCTGTATCTTGTGCGGACCTCGCATCTCGGCCTGTGACTTGGAATGCCCAGCTCCTGGGAATGCAGCCCCGTGGGTGTCAGCCTGGCTTCGCCCAGCTCCTGTTCAAGATGGAGTCCCTCTGGTTTGAACACCTCTGACAGTTGTGTATGAGAAAAATGAAATTACAATCAATTTCTCACTTCTGTTTAGTAGAATTTTTCATTAAAATACGTTTTTTTCATCTTTCAGTGAATAACCCTATACCTTCCAATTTGAAATCAGAAGCAAAAAAGGCTGCCAAAATATTAAGAGAATTCACAGAAATAACTTCCAGAAATGGACCTGACAAGATCATTCCTGGTAGGTAAATAGGATGAGTGCTGTTTGTCTCCAAATGTTTTTTCCTAAGCTGTTTTTTGCACTCTTCGACCCTCCATTTCAGGCAGAAGCCTCCGTCACTGCCAGCAGGTGGTTCCACCAGCGTCTTTCTCGTGGCTCATCCAGGGATGCTCTGGAAACCACGACCTGTTCATCACCACTTCCAGTTATTTCCAAAGGGTGTTCACAGCACAACTCATTTCATGCAAAGGAGATCCGAATGCCAAGTCACTTTGGCAATGTTACAGACCAGCCTTCCTCGTAATCACAGCACGTGACTCAGCTCTGTTTGGAAAATTTGTTATTGATATAAGAACCTTAATAGTGATAGAATAATGATGTTAATTATTGTCGCAGTCCTGCCACTTCTCCCATCATGAGGAAATAGTCCTCACAGAGCCCTGCTACTCCAGGTGCAAGGGGTCTGGACAGGGCCAGCTGCAGGTGAGGCAAACCAGCCAGGCGTCTTCCCTCCCCGTCTCTCCTTTTACATAGGCTTTTCCTCCTGCCTCCCACCCCAGGTTCCGGCGCCCTAAGCACCAATTGCTCCTGCTCCACTTCAGCCCTCTGCAGCCTCGCCTGTCCTTTGCATCGCGCGCTAAGAACTCTGCAAGCTAACCGCGCAAACTCACCAGCTAATCTCACACATAAATTTTAATTTTGTGTTTTCTCCTTGCACATGAGACATTTACATTCTCTAGTGGTTTAAGAAGACATTAACCAGCAATTCCCAACACAGATGTGCATCGGTATCCCCAGGCCGTAGAAACACAATTCTTACACTTTGCTCCAAACCTGCTGCATCAGACTTTTAGTGCAGTGTGTCCAGGAATGCATGTTTTACATGTGGTTTTTTGTGTCATTCTTATGACTAGTAATTCTCTGACTAGTGACCACATAAGCTCTGGTCCAGAGGGGCATCTTTGAAAACCGTAGCCTGTTCATCACCACTTCTCGTTGCTTCCAGAGGGTGTTCACGGCATGCTTGTCTCATGCCAGTCAGCCTGGACAGTGTTTTACACCAGCCTCCCGCTTTGTTAATCACAGTGCATGACTCTGAGTCCTGCATTAAAGAGCTAAGTTTAATTTTTCTAAGCCAGATAGCTGAAGTTATTTAATAGAGCTTTAAATAATGTTTTAAAAACTCGTTACTGTTTTAATAATGTGAATCATGACATTAATCACTGTTGCACTGGCCCAGTGACTTCTCCGGTCTGGAGAAAACAGTGCTTGGTAGAGCCTCGCCATTCCAGGTGCCGTCTGAACCCGCACCTTGGTAGACCCTGGGAGCTCCTAAGCAGTCTGCTCAGATGTCACAGATCTGTCTGCACTGCTCACACGGTCCCAGTGAGGCACACACACACACACGAGTTTCAGAAGCACTGCTTTAGAGCTGAAAGAAAACTCGACAATAGATGTTCAGTATCAGTATTCTGAAGGAGTCACTCTCAGTGGGTGAAGCTCAGAAAATGGAATTCTGTTTGTGTGGTAGCGTAAGAGATTGCCCTGAGGTGTGGGTGTGGCAATGAGGAGAGTTCCACAGCCAGCAGAGAGACAGGCTCCCTTCTCTCACCGGGGAGTCTGATGGGGCTTTATGTTTACATTAAAACAAAGATGCTGTATCACAGGGTAAACAACTGCATCTACAAAGCACTTAAACGAGACACCCAGGTCTCTAGACCTTCCAGTGGTGTGTTTGGCTCCCAGAGAGAGAAGTGAAGCTTAATTTAACAATTAAGTCTATAATTGTTAACATTCTATGTTATAAATCAAAAGCTAACTGGCAGATTATTGAGGGATTATTAGTATTTCAGTTCCCTGAATCTGAGTAGAAATCTATAAAAATATAGTTGACATGTGGAATATATTCATTTTAAAACCTGTTTTTGTTAATATCTAATTCTCAATAGGAACAATAGCAACTCTAGAACATTGAAAACAGAATGTGGGGAAGACATTCTGCCAACAGGTGGCTGTAAATACAAACCTGCACGATGTATGAACAGCTCTCAGTCTTATTAGAGTATAACTACAACCTTTTAAAATACGAAAGTACACTTAATAGCCAGCCATCCAGGATGCAACCTTGTTCTCCATAACTTTCTTACTAAGAACAGCTCCACACATGTTCCGCCTGCGAACTTCATGGTCTTGAATCAGTTATTTCCAAAGGTCTGTTCTTAATTTAAATTTTGAAATGGTGGCATAATTATGTGAGAATTTTGGTGTCCCCTTGGGGCATCTGCAAAACCTTTGCTGTGTGTACTAGAGCACCATGTCTGGCTTCACTTTCTTGGCGGAATATTTGATACAAATAATAATAAATTAAACTACCTTAAAGTTATATGCTAGGCTTCCCTCGTTAGTTTGAAAGAGGTATTATTGTGTTGTAGATTCACAGAATGGTGTGGCACTATATTCAGTGGATACATATACTAATAACCCTCATTTATGTAATGAACGTCTCTGAAATGTGAATAAACTGATATTTTTTAATTGAACATATTATCAGTGTACTAGGAGTTAAGTGGCACTCGAATGCTATAGCAGATCATTTTATACTGTTAAAAATGTTTTAACATTGAAAAATTATTTTTCTGTTTTTGAATCCAAATTTTTATATTAATACAAGGTTAATTTAGCTAGATGGCTTTAAGATCAAAGTTCGAATTCATGTGGCCTTTTGGTAATTTTTAAAGTTTTTCCTTAATACTATATGGATCTTAATTTCTTTGAAAATAGTAACTTTTATCTTTTATATTGTATACTATATTCTAAATTAATTGAAATTGCCAAAATATTTGTCCTGCTAATAAATAACAATAAAATATCTTTCAATAATCTAATTTATCTAATTTATTTATGAAATAATTTGCCTAATAAATTTGATATTTGAAAGATATTTTATTGATATCTATTAGCAGTGCAAATATTTTGCAGGATTTGAGGATATTTAAGATGTTGTGTTTAGCACTGCAAAAATAGCAAACACAAAAAACACGCGTGGGAATAGAGAGGCCTTGTGCCCGTCTGTTAAGCGACTGGCTTTTGTTCATTGCTCCTGTGTGCCCTGAGCTGAGCCCTGTGCACGCTGACTCTGTGTAACACGGGCTCGTCTATCCCGGCACCTGGATAAAAACGCTTACCTTCCACTGTTTTCCACGTTAACAGCTCACGTGATTGCAAAGGCTAAAGGCCTCGCAGTTCTGTCTGTGATCAAAGCCGGGTTCCTGGTGACCGCCAGAGGAGGCAGTGGGATTGTGCTGGCACGCCTTCCAGATGGAAGTAAGTTGGCATCTGCTCACCGGGGCAGAGAGTCTTCGTTCTTTCTTCGGTCTGTTTGCAGTATGCACACATTGCACAGCGAGCAGGACAGGTTTCCCGCACAGCAGCGGACACCTGCGAAATGAGGCTACTCCACCGAACGCGCAGTTTGGTGTCACGAACAGGCGCGGGAACCGCCTGTCTGGCTCTCTCTGTCCTCAGAATATTAGACAAGCCTGGGCAGTGGACCCAATTTTGTTTTGCATGCCTTTTGTGATTCTTCCACGGAGCAAATATTTAAACATGGCAGTATATGCATTTCTTTTGTTTAATATGAATTCTTATCCCTCAACTTCATGGTATGGCTGCTTTCTTTCTTTTTTTTTTATGGAAATTGATATGAAAATAAGGGGCCACATGTGAACTTCTTTGTTTCTGTGGTAGATTATAGAAACCATGACATTGGAAGAATTTTCCCCAAGGCAGAATTGTATCAAGAGCCAGTATAATCTAGTTTTACTTTTGGGCTGAAATATACTACTTGATTCTTTAGAGTTGAAATCAAAATATTTGTTATGAATCCCAAGTACCAATATTTATAATAATATTTAAAGTGGACATAGGGGTGTCAAAACCAACAAAATGCTCTTTATACCAATTTAACATTTGCTGTTCAGTGAACACATTTTTCTATCGGTAGCAGTTTTTCAGCATAGATAACTTTATTATATTTTGAGCGAGCATAGGACACTTAGAATAAATATAGAAAATACATGTTTGTGAAACACAGCCTTTAAATATCAGTCACCAGGATTCACCATTTCTTACCAAGTTTGCCCCACAGTCAACAAGAATCTCTTCCTTAATATGGGGGTCCATTTTTATAGCTGTGTGTACCTTTGAAAATAAGAACACAATTATCTTTTTTCAAGCATTATCCAAATTTCCATGAGCAGACATCTCGGCAGTAAAACCAAATGAAATAGAGGCTCAGTTCAAGGGGTCCCATTGTCAAATGGGACTCAAAGTCTACGAGAAAGTCCCCAAGTGTCTCAGGTGTCCCCAGCTGCTCCATTGACCAGATGACTTGCAGACCGAAGGGAGGGACGGTCAGTACCAAGCCCTGGGCTCCTCTCAGAGCCCAGGCAACCTTCCTACTGGTTTCAAAACCCACAATTCTCTCCCTTCTTCCTGAGCTGCAGCTGCTGACTCTACTGAGAGTAATTTAAAAACTGTCCAAATAAGGCACGACACGTTCCCCCAGGATCCCGGCCAAGACCAGGCATCTTAACACAGGGACAGTTCCTAACACAGGGAACAAAAAATAACTTTGGGTTTATCAGACACGAATTTCTGTAACCCAAACTTCTCTAAGCCTGGATGGGATAGTTCTGGAAGTATTCCAGCAATATTCTATTATCTAGCATGCATGGCAGCAACAATTTTCAAAAAGTGCTTTGGCCAGACTATCCCCCACCAGATGGAAAAAAAACATTTTTCTAGACTTGTTTAACATTACTGTTTCTATATGAAGAAAAATAAGCATATAGTAATCCTAAAATGTGCCATATCATGGCAAATGGAATTACTGTACTTAGTTTCTAAATGTGATTTATCTTGTTAGAATTTTAATAACCTTGAATTGTACCTATTTCTTGTGCTTAAGCATTAGAGGTGTTAAAACAGTTTTGCCTTCAGAAATTTACAATGGAAACAATTATCATGTTACTGTTAGACAATAAACTCTATTGAATCCTTCTGATCGCTTAAATCTATGGCAAAATTCTAGCTGAAGACTAGAGCTACAGCTAAGTTGCTTAAAAATGTTGACAGTTGAAGTCACCAAGTGCTATGTACGGTTAATGGTTAGAGAACCAGTGGTTTGGTATTAAGCGTGTTGGTAGAGAGAGATTAGAGGAGGTGGGCTCGTGAGGCTGCGAGACTCAGAATGAATATCTAATCCTTTTCAAATATTTTTAACTATTTGAAAATTGCATATTCTTTTTGAAGAACACTTTAAAATAGTGGGAAATACCAAATCTCACTATTTTAAATAGAAACATCTTTAGATTTTAGCATTTTTCCTTCCTATATTTACATGTTGAGGTGTTTTAATGTTGGGGTAACTTTTCTGTCTTTCTGTTTTTATTAGCATGGTCTGCACCCTCAGCCATTGGGATAGCCGGCCTTGGTGGGGGATTTGAAATAGGAATTGAGGTGAGTGGGCTGTGCATAACCATACAACTGCCATAGCCTCCGGAGACAGCCCAGCCGAGGCGCCGCCTGTGAAAACAGAGGTTTCCTGGTGTTCTTATTGTTACCATTGACACCTAGGGAAATGGTTTCCTTTCTTTGCTTGATGAATGTCTAACTAAAGCTATCTGGTGGTTCCCACTGTCTTTCCTTTCTTTCATCAGGAGTAGGGCTTCTCTCATTCGCCATTTTATCTGCTTCTGTCTCATGCACTTCTGCATAACCCCCGGCCAACTGTCATTGGCAGTTTATGGACAGCTCATGGCAAAGCCACCGTCTTCCTTCAGGGGGCATCGAAATCACCTGGCCAGGGCATCACCATTTGTGGCAGAATCCTCTTCTGTAATGTAGGTTACTCAAATGCCTTCCAATTCTATAAGTAAAGAAGAGTTTCACGTTACCTAAGTGTGTAACGTTGCTCCTGGGATTCTGGCATCTGTCGGACGGCGTGGACATTGCACGCCAGGAGGTGCACGTCCACAGAGGTCTCCTTCACGGTGATCCTCTCAGGGCTGATGCTCATCTCCAATCCGTTGTTTTATTTGTAAGGGACTAGAAATCAAATTTCCGGGTACGCTCAACTCATTTTCTTCTCAAATTTCAATTTCTTCCTAAGCTAGCTACCCTGTGTAAATTTGCTCCCTTGTCATGGTTTTAAATTCCCTCAGCCTTTTTAGGAGGAAGTATTTCTAACTCTTCTCTCATCTTTTTTTAATCTTCTTTACTCACTGCTGTATAAATCCCTAGTATAAAAGGAATGTATTTTAGTTTTGCTTATCATGATGGCATTTTTGTACTATATGCAACCAAATCACTGCTTTCCAAAATCTCGCCCTCTGGTGGAAAGTGCATTTTCATCAGGGACTGTGGCTTTCCTCGCCTTCCTTCTCACCTCCCTCCTTCCCCTCTCCCCACCCCCACCCAGTCCTGGGCCCTCCCTGCAGAAAGGCCGTTTTCTCTCCACAGATCCTGCTGCTAAACTGCTGGCTGTGCTGAGCCACCCTCTTCTCCCACCACCCTCTGGCTCCTTGTGAGGCTGGGGCGTGCTGTGAGCATCTGGGGCAGGCCTTGAGTCTTTATTTCAAAGATGATGAGAGACTCAGTCATGAACTCTGATCTCTCTTTAGTTCTTGTGAAATAAGAACAAGATAATCCTGTGTTTTTTGGTGACACTACCAATTAATCTGACAACCAGGTCAAGAGCTGCACAGACAGCCTGGGAGCCTGTGAGCAGCAATGGCCCTCGATTTATTTCCACGGCTTACAAGAAGGCGCAAGACAGGCTTCCTGCAGGGATCTGGAGCCGTTGAACAAAAGAGAGTAGTGGAGTTCACACCAAAATATTTTTAATTGACTCTCTCAATAGTTTCATGAGGTGTAAGTAGTACACCTTAATGAGGTGTAAGCAAATTTTAAACACAGAGACCCAAAGGCTGGTTAAAATACCCCCAGGGTACACAGCTACTGAGAAGAGAAGCTGAGATGGATGCTGGTTCTCCACACCCCGGGGTGCCCTGGCCCATGCTGCCTCTCATTTGATGGGTCGCGTTATTTTTCAGTTCTAACCTTGGGCTTCCCCACTACAGTGATGAATTAGAGAAGCAAATCCTTTCTCCATGTTGACATGCCTTGAGCATTCAGCTGAGTCTCATTGTAGTTTCTGCTTTTATGTAGAGAAAAATTAAGTCAGTCGGGCATAGTGGCTCACACCTGTAATCCAGCACTTTGGGAGGCTAAGGCGCGTGGATCTCCTGAGATCAGGAGTTCGAGACCTGCCTGGCCAACATCGTGAAACCCATCTCTACTAAAAATACAAAAATTCGCCAGGCGTGGTGGTGGGTGCCTGCCATCCCAGCTACTCGGGAGGCTGAGGTGGGAGAAACACTTGAACCTGGGAGGCGGAGGTTGCAGTGAGCTGTGGTCACAGCACTGTACTCCAGCCTGGGTAATAAGAGCAAAACTCCATCTCAAAAAAAAAAAAAAAGAAAAAGAAAAATTAAGTCATGGAAGTAGGCATTCCTAATGGAAACTACTCTGCTTTCTGATATGTTGAGCTTCTGTGACCTGCAGCGCAGTGGCCACGTTCAGCTTCCTAGTAGGGGCACCCCTTGCCCGAAGGGACGTGTAGAAAGCCTCCCAGGGCCTTCAGCCCCATAGACCCTGCTGCCGTGCTCCTCGGGCTTGGCTCTTACAAAGTGTTTAGTTTGATGAGATCAGAGAGCATGTTGGAGTCCTTCCTCCAACCTTTGTTTGATTTGTTAGCACTGACAGTTCACCTAACCCCACCAAACCCTGGAATCACCACCTACATGACCAGGCTGCTTGGAAGATTAAAGGACATGATGCACGTATAGCTCACAGTATACACATGGCACACAGTAAATGCTCACTGCAGTTTGCTGTAATTACCGGCGGCAATATTGACTTTATAATTCATCAGCTCAAAATAAAAATAGGACTTTCGTTTGACGTTCTTTCCTGTCTATATTGATATTTTGCTACACATTGCATATGGTATAGTTGAGTTTTAGTCAAGATAAATTTTAAATGATATTTAGTCTTAACCATCTTTATATCAGTGGGTTTCTACATTTTAGGTATCAGACTTGGTGATAATTCTGAATTATGACCGTGCTGTAGAAGCTTTTGCGAAAGGCGGAAATCTCACCCTCGGCGGGAACGTGACTGTGGCTGTGGGGCCCTTGGGAAGGTGAGTTCTTTGAATAGATGTTAGACAGTAAAGATTTAACAACTGCATATTTTATTTTACATTAATAGGAAATTGAGTTAAAATGAGCAGATTTAGCCGGGCGCGGTGGCTCAAGCCTGTAATCCCAGCACTTTGGGAGGCCGAGGCGGGTGGATCACGAGGTCAAGAGATCGAGACCATCCAGGTCAACATGGTGAAACCCCGTCTCTACTAAAATACAAAAAATTAGCTGGGCATGGTGGCGCGTGCCTGTAA
This sequence comes from Saimiri boliviensis, assembly GCF_048565385.1. Lineage (NCBI taxonomy): Eukaryota > Metazoa > Chordata > Mammalia > Primates > Cebidae > Saimiri > Saimiri boliviensis. Next base: position 301,356 of record NC_133449.1, on the reverse strand, counting down.
TCCCAGCTACTCAGGAGGCTGAGGCAGGAGAATTGCCTGAACCCAGGAGGCGGAGGTTACAGTGAGCCAAGATCGCACCATTGCACTCCAGCCTGGGTAACAAGAGCGAAACTCCGTCTCAAAAAAAAAAAAAAAAAATGAGCAGATTTATGCATCCCCAGATTTATATTGCCCAGAGGATTCGAGGTCATCACAAATAGGAACTTCACAAAACACAGCCAGTGAAATAAGCTAGAAAATCTGAAACCAGAACACACAAGAAGAATGAAATGTTTTAGAAACATAGGCCATTGTATCTGTCACACTTGAACACAAGATCCACCTTAAGCTTTGAGGGAGCCAAAGGAAGTCAGATTTTGTGATAAAAGTTCAGCTTCAATCAGGAAAGAAAAAGATTTTTTTCAAAGTAAATCATAAAAATTGGAAATGGATGTGTTTCTTTGAGCCATGGTTATAGTACTTAAAGTGTATTTTTCTTCTCTATTAATGAAGTGCTAGTCTAGGATTAATTGTGCAATATCCACACTATTTATAGAAGTTACACAGTAAAATTAGCTAAAAATGTTTCTGAGTTCCATGAAAATATGCAATGCAAAAAGAATCCAAATTCTTTAGCACTCTTGAGATGTATTTTCCAGTTTTAAGAGAGGAAGATCCAGTTGGAGAATAACAGATTTGCAAATTTTTAAAAATATATTTACACACTCTGCACTGTATTCTTTTGCAACACAGTTCTCTATTATCATAGCCTTCTGTAATACCTTTATATATGTTCTTCCCCCTGGCCTGTTTCTCCTCTAGACCACATTATAACATCTAATTTAGGCCTACAGTAAGTAAAACAAAGAAACAGCTGAAGAAGGTACAGAAGGTAATTGCGCTAGAAGCATGCTATTTAAATGGTTATCTTCAGGCTTAGAGCTGCTCGCCGCTTTGTGATGCAAAATCTTGTGCTCTGCAGGAACTTGGAAGGAAACGTCGCCCTGAGAAGCTCAGCCGCTGTCTTCACCTACTGCAAGTCCAGAGGACTCTTTGCAGGCGTGTCTTTAGAAGGGAGCTGTTTGATTGAAAGGAAAGAAACTAATAGAAAGTCAGTTCAAGTTAAAGCAATTTTAATTTAAAGTGTGACGAGAAAATAATACTTCAAAAGTTGATACAATTTGCAGGGTACATTTATATATTCTTTTTACAGTGTGATTTTAAGTGTGTATCTTACATTTAAAAATCAAATATAGAAGTAATATATGCTCTACAAAATGCAGAACATGCACAAAAAATAAAACAAGTAAAAACATTCTATTCCCTTAAAGGACGAACACAATTCGCGTTTTCCTTTCCTGCCTTCCAACATTTTCCTCTGTGTAATTTTTTTGTTTTGCCATAATGATGGTAATCACCATGTATATTCAGTTGTAAATCCTGTCTTCTCACTTACATTTTAAGATTAAGAAACGCGAGCAGAAGTTACTCACGCTCTTAGTTGGAAGCACCGATTGCAGCGATTTTCAGAGGTCTCTGGACAGCACGCCAGCCGCGACTCCTGGCTCAGTCAGTGTCCGTGCTGTGTGTCACCTTTGTCTTTTCTCCATATCGAATAGAGACCAATTTAAAATACAGTTTGATTTCTTAAAAAAAGAATCTGGAAGTGTCCTAGGAGGTAAAGGGAAAATTCTACTTTAAACTGGCATCTGGCTAATTTTCCCAAAGATGCAAATTAAGTCCTGACACCAGGACTTCTCCCAGAACCTGCAGAAGTTCCACTGATTGCCAGCCTGATCAGGTCACACCACTGGGCTGGCTGTTCACATTCCCCACGTGCGCAGACAGACCCCCCACCGTCAGAGACAAAGCTTCCAGTGTTTACCCCACGAGTCACTCAGGAATTCAGCAGCACTATTGGATAAAGCTAAATATAAACCACAAGAGGTAGGAAGTAGGAAGGATGGGGGAAAACAAGGTTTGCAGAACTATTCATCTTATAAAATCAAAAGTGAAGTATTAATTCCTGGTTTTATTAATTTGAGAAAAGTGTAACAAAAGAATGCTTTTAGAAACTACTGGTTCTAGGCCGTTGGCAGGCCTTCCCACTGAAGTTCAAGTAAACCCTGGACAAACTAAAACAAATATGTTGCTTAATGAATTGCAGGGCCTCTAGGCATGTAAGGCAAATGTTTATTTAATCTTGATAAATATTTTAAGGAAATTACAAAGCCACAGTTATAGGCACCATTTTTAAAGAAACTAAAAAAGTAAAAATGTATAAAAATGTATGTGCTTGTGTGTATATTTTTATGTGTTTATATATGAATGTGTGTGTATGTATATATGTGCAAGTATAAGTATTCATATGATAATGTGGATATGCTTTTTATATTAATAAAGGGTACATATAAGGATATTTATGTAGTTACCTGTAGAGGTGAACTTTGGGGTAAGTTTAAGACTTGACCATGGGATATTGCTTAAAGTTAGTGTTTAAAAAGCGGTCTATATGAACTGCTACATATGAGTGATTATATATATTCACCGTGTATGTGTGCACATGCTGTGCTTAACTCTAGAAAAGATTTGTGTATATTAAAAATGTTTTTAATGTTCTATTTCCTATTAGATTTTATTGTCAAGATATCCGAGCGTATGACATTTTATTTGGAGACACACCACGGCCTGCTCAAGCCGAAGATCTTTATGAAATTCTTGATTCCTTTACTGAAAAGTATGAAAATGAAGGACAACGGATCAATCTGAGAAAAGCAGCAAGGCAGCAGAGGAAGCCTTCTGTACGTCTGGGGGGGTTTCATGTTTCACTCGTATTCTCAGAAATCTCTTTCTGTAGAACATTCTGTCCTCAATATCAGGTTCCTAAGAACCTACTAAGCCTCCTTCGTAGTTCTACTTACTTAAAGTTCTTGTGAAAATGACATGCTACCTTGACATTTCCTCATATAAATTTCAGGGAAAAACATAATTTGTCTTCTGCGATTGCATTTCTCCAAGAATGAAATTTTGTTGTATCAATTATACAAACAATATTTGGGAAGCTGAGGCAGGTGGCTCACTTGAGATCAGGAGTTTGAGGCCAGCCTGGCCAACATAGGGAAACCCGCTCTCTGCCATAAAACATTAGCTGAGAGTGGTGGAGCATGCCAAAAATCTCAGCTACTCAGGAGGCTGAGGCAGGAGGATCACTTGAGCCCATCAGGCTTCACTGAGCCAAGATCACACCACTGCACTCAGCCTGGGCAACAGAGCAAGACCTTGTCTCAAGAGTAATAATAACATGAATAATAGTTACAGATACTGGCACTTTTGTACATTAGGTCTCAGGGCACCATGGGAATTGCACACATTGTTGATCAGTTTCCATAGCACCTTTCAGAGTTGGTTTGATGCCTGTTTCATAGAATGAAAATGAAGCCCTGGAGTTTGTCTGCCACTGCCTCTGCCAGTCACTTGCTGAGCCAGTTACTACGGCCCCGTCTCTGCAGCTCCCTTAGACCTTGCCCAGATGGTCAGAGGTGCCTGGGGGAGGTTAGCTTCAGGCATGAGAAGAGCACACCTGTCCACATCCAAGTCTTGTCATCCAGTTCAATTACCGGGCGTCTGGAGGGGTGCATGTGAGCTTGAAGAGTACCTCATTAATAAGCCCATAGGATAAAAGTTTGCTACATAAACTCATTAGAAAAGAGTTATATGCACCTTAGTAAAAACAAGAATTTAAAATTATGTGTATTTATTTTTTGTTTCTTCCAGGCGAAAGAACTACCTCCGAAGCCATTGTCAAGACCGCAGCAGTCTTCTGCACCAGCCCAGCTGAACGCTGGCTCTCAAAGTAAATGTTTTTGCTGCAATTCAAATACAATTGTAATTAAGTGATTGTTAAATGTTAGTGTTAAGAAATCAAGATGCACTGTTAAACTTTAAAGTCAAACAGAAGAAGTAAAGCATTTAAGAGAGAAAAGTGCTCAGCCTCTTCTAAATGCATAAGACAAATGCTCATTGCTGTAATTTGTGAAAGCGTCTGTTCCTATTCATAAGATACTTTCTTAAATCTACAAAGATATTTATCTTTAAAGGTTTTTTCATTTATTTTCGTTGTCATTTCCTCCAAAATCCATTGTCCTCCTGATTTGAAATGAGAACAAAATAAGCCTATTTTTTTCTTATATACCCACATTTATAATTCTGAATATCAGTTTTGACATATATTCTTTGGAGCTCAGGATTTCATAAGATGGTTTTTAAACTAGATGAAATTTATAAAGCACCAGGTTTTGGTCTTTATCTTTCTTTCTGTCATTCATTTGTGTGAATCGCTCTTGTGTTTCTGTTTCTCGTATATAGAGGTTACCAGTACATAGGAATATATTGAAGTAGGGGACTTGCATCTGATGATTGCTGTTGTACAAGAGTCATTGTGCTGTGACTTTGGGTGCACAAAGGTGACTTTAACTTAGAACTTGCCTTTAGAGAACTTTCGGAACAGGAGGAGAGAGGTTACGTGTAGAAACATAACTGCTCTTAGTGGAAGAAGGCATGTGGTCAGTTTTGTGGGAGTAAAGAGTAAAGCTCTGTAGAAGGCTGGAAGCGCATCCTCTGCCTCCTCCTTAATTTTCTGTATTTGTTTTCCCCAGTTTTGAGCCCATGTCCCTCATACGATTCTTGGCTGTGCCTTTTCCTGGTCTAAGTGTTCTTTCCCAGGAAGATGCTCAGGAACCAGGCTTGTTCTTTGTTACCCACCTGCCTCCTCACCTGCGTCTGTCCCCTGTTCTTTTGGGATGAGGGGTGGTCCACTGCTGATTCACGTTCGGATGATTGATTTACCGAGATTCATATTTCCAGTGACTGATGAGATGTGAACTCTGAATTTATTTTTATTTTAGATTTGAGTGATTACATAGCATTTGACCCATATGTATGTTTTAAAATATATAAAATGTTCTTACTCAGAATGGATACCTGCATATGCATAAATAAAATCCTCTCATGTATAAAAATCCCGGTCCTCTTAGTCTCAAGTCCTTGTCAGTGCGGATTTAAAAATGACTGGACCTTACCTGAAGGAATTCCTTTCAGTTAACAGTTGAAAAGCTGCAAAGGTTGTTACTGCCATATGCCCCCTGGAGCGAGCTCTCTAAACACAGGCACCTTGCCGGCGCCTGCTTCTGGGCCTTTCCCACGTGGCTGGTGTCTTCCATCGACCCTTTCCTGGGCAGACGGGCAGTGCCCTCCCCACTTTGCACAGACACAGCCGTGTCCCTGCTGGCGCACAGGGCAGCCTGGTCACATTGCTGCGGACGCAGCCTCACCCGACACACCGTGAACACTCCTCCGCCCGTCATGGTTTGCGTCCCGCCCGCGCCCAGGCCTCACAGGGTCGGCATTGCCATCACTTCTCATGTGCTGTAGCTCTTAAGCTTTGAACATCAGTTTTTAATCCAGTAAACCAAAAATTTAAAACTAGTGTCGACTTTTAACCTTTCATGTTAAATCTGACCTTTTCTTAAGGTCCTTATTTAAAAACTAAGTATTTTTAGTTTATTTACACAGCCCTACATAGATACACATAAAATTTTCTATACATGTGCATATGTTCATACGGATGGTCTGTGATGCAGTATTTTTTTTTTCTTTTCCTTTGTTGTGTTACTTCCTTTTTCCCATTTCACCTATATTTTAACTTACAAGATACCCTCCTCTATCCCGATTTCAGGAAACCCATGTTCACAACATGAAGTATGAACTTTCATGCTTTGTCTCCATCCTGGTGTAGTCCTACACATGGCATGTACGAACATACATATAAACATGGACAGAATATTTTTATTTTGTCTCATAAAAATGCTAACATTTTATATGTGCTTTACTGCATCTTCTTATATTTATTTACATTATTTGTTAATTTGTTTGGCTCAACAACTCCACATATAAATCCCTAAGTCAACTGGTATAGTGCTAATTACTTCTTTTTAATAATTATTTAATATTCCATGGCACAGATGTACAAGTTTACTCAGTCACTCTCCTATTGATGGATATTAAGTTTATTTCAGATTTTTTCCTTGCCAAACAGTGCTACAATTGATAAACTTCTAAATTAATATGTATATACACTGGCACTTTTATTTTTTTGAGATAGTTGCCAGGAGTGGACATAATAGGTCAAAGAATATATTTTTAAAGTTTTAACAGATTTAGCAGATTACTTTTTAAAAGTTTTTACTACTTAAGAGTCTCATCAACCATTTCTCCACCATAACACTCACCACCATATGCATTCCCCCCACAGGCATTCCGCACTGTGTATACTGCCCAGCACGTGCAATCATAACTGTATATACGCTCCCCCATGACATTCCCACCATGGTAGTTCCCATTACATATGCTTCCCACCGCAGGCAATTCCTACCGTGCACATTTCCCTCTATACACCATATGCATTTTCCACTCTGTGCATTCCCCACCATGTATACGACCTGCCATATGCATTCCCCAACATGTGTACCACCCACCATGTGCATGTCTCACCATGTATACTCTCCACATATGCATTCTCCACTATATGAATTCTCCACCACATGTATACCCACCATGTGTGATCCTAACCATATATGCTCCCACTATATGTACACTCCCCATAACATTCCCACCAAGTCCTCATTATACCGGCTTCCCGCCATAGCCATTCCCACTATACACATTTCCCACCACGTGCACTCCCCACTGTATACCTTCTCCACCACTTACATTCCCCACTATGTACATTTTCAGTTATAACATCCATTATGACATTCTTCAGCATATACCTCCCTCACTACAATTAGTGTAGAAGCATCTAGAAGATTTTGTGAGTCAAGGCTCGTCACATCTCCTTGTTCATCAGATTGTATTTATTCCTATTAGTGAATTTAAACATCTCTTCGTATAATTGCTGGTGTTTTGGATTTAATTTTATCTGAAAAGTCTCTTCACTTCATTGGTCTATTTTTTCCTGTTGGAATATTTATTGCTGTCTCAATTTATGGAAATGTTTAGACATTACAGATTTTGTTGGTCACTTGGGTTGCAGCATATTTGAACATTTATCATTTTTCTTTTAAACTTGTTTTTCATAATTTTACTATATGAAAGCTTTAAGTTTTATCTAAAAATATGTCTATCATTTAGTTTTTATAGATTTGGATACTTTGGTCATGGTTAAGCTCTTCCCACCTCCTATACAAGAGTGTATTCATAGTTTCCTAGATTTTCCTGTGATATTTTTATCTTTGCATTTACTGGATACTTAGTCTTCATATAATTTGAGATCATTTTCCCAATTTTCCCTCCTCTCCAATATACAGTTCTAGTTGAAATAGTATTATGTACTTGTATCCATTCTATATTTTTTCAATGCTAATTACAGTAACATTACATGTATACATTTATTAATTTGAGAGATAATTTTATTTCATGCTTTTCATTTGTTGAGATTTTGTCTTTCAATAAGATTTCATAGTTTCTGTGCCTTTTGTTTTAAATTTGTTCCCTAGTACTTTGCTATTTTGGTTTGCTATGGCGAATAGGATGCACTTTTCTATTTCTGCTTGGTGCCTATTTTCACAGTTAAGGAAATCTTAATTTGCATGTATTTTGCTTGTCTTACTGCTGGTCACTTGCCCAAAAATATTTCTAATCAGTTTTTAAAAATAGATTCTCATGGAATATTTGTATCCTTTTCCCTATCCCACCAATGTTTATTTCTAAATCCTTCTTTTCATAAGTTTCTTAGGCCAATGGCCTTCGAACTGGTGTATGCCTGTCTTTAGGGGTACACAGAGGCTACAAAAGGGTGTGTGGGCACAGGTCACTTAAGAGACCCCAGATCTCCAGCTTCTGGAAAGTTCTTTTTAAAGCAGTCCAGCTAAGAACATGATGTGCAGAGTATGATCTTCATCTTCTATACTGTTAGAATCATTATTTGTACACTTGAAGAAGAAAAGCAAGCCCCCAGATCATCCCACTGCTCACTGCACTACACTGCCCTAAAGCGTCAGAACAGGAATCCAGTGTGAAACGTGGACGTGGATGTGGAAGCAGTTAGGGAATGTCTCTTATGCACAGTAAATCCTTCCATCAGTCAGTGGTTTCCGTTTCTTCACCTTCAATGCAATTGAAGAAGGACCTAATAGAATTTTTCATCTGAATTTATAATGCGAATAGTGTGTGGGCTTCTGTGTTGTCATACAGATACCAGATATTTATCGTCTGCCTCATACTGTATCTCCTGGGCTTATTCAGGCAACCCTTCCGATGGACAGCACAATCACATGGTGGTGATCCTTTCAACTTAGTGATTTAAAATATTTGCTCAGCAAGGGCAGGATTTGGCAATGTTGGGTATTTTATATAATATAAACTAATATGTTTTCAAAATCACCATTCCCCTCTTTTTTTTTTTTTTTTTTTTTTTTTTGCAGGTAACAGAAATGAATACAAGCTGTATCCTGAACTTTCCGGCTATCACGACAGAGTTGGTAAATTAATAACCCTATATGTTATAAATGATTCATATTCATCTTGTGATCGCAGACTTCCTAACCAATCTGATAGGTTATGAAAATCTGTGAGAAATGTTCAGCCCTTTTCTTTAGCTTCTAGGACATTCACATTATTTTGAGAAGTACTTCATTTAGGTAATGCTGTGCTCGGTTCTCTTACTTGCCTTTCAGATAGTGAGGGTGGTAGGAAGCTGGCGGTCAGTGTTATCTGCGTAGGGAGCGTGTGCTCAGCGTGGCTGAGCCAGGGAGCTGTGGGATCATCTGAGGGGCACGTGAGCTCCTCAACACTGGCTAGAAGCACTTGAATTTACAGTGGAGATGAAACGTTTCATAGCATTTGCTAACTTTGAATTATGATTTGATCCTAATTGCATTTTCTTTGTGTTTTAGCCCCATACATTTTATATTTCTAAGAATTTTTTTCTTTTATGTTTCAAGCTCAAATGTTTCGTTATTATTGGGAAATACTTTATAAAACTTGTTAAGATTTACCATAGAAAAAAATGGTCCTTCAACCTATCTTCCTTAAATATTCTTTTAACTTTCCTGGAAGGAATTGAGCAATTATTTGCAAATGTGAGTAGGACACAAATTGAGGGCAAAGTTAAACAGTCAAAATATAGTCTGTTTATTTTTTCACATGAATACTTTTGTCATTGGAGTCACAAAGCTGTATGCCGCTTGATATGTAACTGTCAGAGAATTAAACATTTCATGTTAATTAAATACCAAGAAATTAGATACTCAAGCATAGTTTTAAAATCTATATCATACAGATAAAAATATGTCGAAAAGGTCTCTTAAGCAGCATCCCCCGAAGAGGTCAACCTTTTCCTGATGGATTTAGGGTTGGTGACCTTTCTTTTCTCCCTGGCTTCTCCTCCTGGGAGCCCGCTCTCGTTTTTTCCAGATGGCTCTCCTCTGAGGGGGCTGAGTGTCTGCTCCTAGAGTCCTGTACGGAGAGCAGGTGTGATGGCCTGGGGCTCACCCACAGAAGGTGCTGTGCTGTGGTCTTAGTATACAGAGAAAGCTCTGAGAGGTTTTTAAAAATGTGTTTCACCCTTTGTGGTTCACAGCCATGTTAGAGGCCATGTTAAAGTGAAATCAAAAGTTTGTCCTTTGGATGCAGGTCCTTTAGAAGCAAAAGTGATTATGGTATAAATGTTTACACCAAGACAGTGGAAAAACATCTAGATTTTTATCTTACACGGTGTCTTACTTTTAAAGACTCAAGATTAGACGGATTTGTGTATCTAGTTGTTAAAGCGTTGCTAAACTTGGCAAGGTGAGCTGACTGGCTGCATGTGCTTGGGAAGGGAGGGGCATCCCGACAGAGAGACAGAGCTGAGGGAAGCTGGCAGCAAAGAACTGAGGCCATCATCCCCCAGGGAATGCCTTGGTCGTGGGACACTGGGAACGAGAGTTCCTTTCATCAGAAACTTCTCATAAATGGCACCAAGGAAAACTGTTTCATGACACAGAACTAAACTCTAAGTGGGCTGTGGAGATAGGCTCCAGTCTGAGTCCCGAACTTTCATTTTCCAGTTGTGTGATCCATGGCTGTTGTTTGGTTGAATCTGTGTTTGTATTTGACGATACGACAAGGTACATTGTAACTCGGTTACAGCTGAGTTAATATTCCTTTAGCGCATTCTCCAAAGAGGCTCTTGAAGAAAAAACGGGAGATTTACAGTCCACTTTTTAAGTAAAACTTATTTTATGTTACTGTATTCAGAAGGCATTAACCTGTTACCAAGGATTTCCTCATGTCTGCTTACCATCATTGCAGAGAAAAGTCACAGTTAGATGGCCCCAGGTCCCGAGCCTTAAATCAAGAGCCTGATGAAGCAGGTCACTCAGTCGTCCACGAGCGAGCTCCTGCATCTGTCTCGGCCCCACAGACGGCTGTCAGGCGTGACTCGCCCATCCTGTCCTCCCACCGCCCTCGGCTTTGCCCTTTGGAAGGTCCAGCGGCGTGGTTCTTGGGCCTCTCATGCCTTGCAAATGCACGTCCAATTTCCCGATCTTCCCTCTAGGGACTCTGGAAGGGATTTTGTAATCACAAGCCTGGACCCTCCTACTTCAGCATTCTTCCCTTCCCCTTTCCCATCCCATACCTCTCGGGGACAGGGTTTGTCAACCGGGGCTCTTCGTGCAGCGTAGGCTGGATAACACTTTGTTGCAGGGGCTGCCTTGTGCCTCATAGGGTCCTTAGCAAAGGCTGTGTTCTCTTAGTTGTGACCTTCCCAAGGTTGTGGCTTTTCTCCTGAAACAGATCAGGCCAGGTGTGCTGGCTGCATGGGGGCCACCTTATGCAGGCTCCATGAGAAAGTGGACTGGAAATGAAACAGGGACATCCACAGGCCAGCCTTCCTAATCATGGGTCTCGGGGCAGCTGCCAATCACCAATGCTGACTGTAATCTAACTCTGCTTCCTGTTTGGGAAAAATAACCCCTATTTGAACTAAACTGGAATATTATAAAGGAAATAGCCAATTCCCTGAAAGATCCTTCAGATTTTTAAGACCACGACTATAAAGCTTAAAGACATATGGTGTGTAGAAGGAAAGGCATCTGTGAACATCCAGCTTTTTAGTAACTCAGTGGGGTTTGCTTCCTGGTAACCAGGAAGGGCTTTCTTCATGTAAGAAATCATCACTTGGCTTACCTTTTTTTAGTGAAATCTTTTGTGGGCATTGAACTTTTCATCGTGAAAATTATATCTAATATTTACATTAAAGAGGAAATTTAAGTCTTTTGGAGTTTTTCAAAGAAAAAAGTTAACAGGAAACAGCACTCACTGGCTCTTGAGTGAACAGTTATCTCAGAAAGCAGATAGGCCACTGGCTCTGCCAGCTTTGCTCCTGTGGTTTTCGGGTGGATGGAGTTTCTCCAACAGCAGCTCAACTCATGACTCTCCTGTCCCCCTCCCAGGAGGCAGACGCATTTATGGTGAATTGTGGGAGGAACTGGGTGAGGGGTTCGGCGCAAGGAACAGAGTCAACACACACCTTAGCCTCGGGAAGGAGATGTCAGCTGGCGGCCCTCGGACCTGCGGTGGCGGCCTCGCCTTGCAGCGGCGTTGCCCCTACCCTGGTCTCCCACTCCGCTTTGTCCTCATTTCATCTGGAATCTGCAGTTCAGAGAAAATCAGACAGTACCTGACTGTGAGGGCAGGGACTAACCAGGTCTGTGATCTCTCCTTCTTAGTTCATAATATATTTATTTCTCTAATTATTCATCATAAAATATGTTCCTGAAGCGCTTAGAGCCAGTTCAGTTACCAGCGATTCCCCGGAGCCACAGCACCGCTGTCACTCGTGTAGTTGGGATAACCCAGCCATGCCGGTGGCTCTCATCCTTCCGGAACGTTTGCCGCATACAAGCAAATGCTCCGAGAAATGTCAGTTGGGTCTGCTGAGCACAGTTTAACATTCACAAAGTTGTTGAGGGTCTTGGACAACCTGGAGACTCACTTCCTTGGATCCTGACCTTGGACAAATCACTTGACATCTCCAAGGCTCAGTTTCAACTTCTGTGGTGTGGGGTAGGAATAGCGGGCTCATTGCAGCGAGCGCTGCCCGCCGTGGGTGCCGCCCGCCGTGGGTGCCGCCCGCCGTGGGTGCCGCCCGCCGTGGGTGCCGCCCGCCGTGAGTGCCGCCCGCCGTGGGTGCCGCCGTGGGTGCCGCCCGCCGTGGGTGCCGCCCGCCGTGGGTGCCGCCAGCCGTGGGTGCCGCCCGCCGTGGGTGCCGCCCGCCGTGGGTGCCGCCCGCCGTGGGTGCCGCCCGCCGTGGGTGCCGCCCGCCGTGAGTGCCGCCCGCCGTGAGTGCCGCCCGCCGTGGGTGCCGCCCGCCGTGGGTGCCGCCCGCCGTGAGTGCCGCCCGCCGTGGGTGCCGCCAGCCGTGGGTGCCGCCCGCCGTGGGTGCCGCCCGCCGTGGGTGCCGCCCGCCGTGAGTGCCGCCCGCCGTGGGTGCCGCCCGCCGTGGGTGCCGCCCGCCGTGAGTGCCGCCCGCCGTGGGTGCCGCCCGCCGTGGGTGCCGCCCGCCGTGGGTGCCGCCCGCCGTGAGTGCCGCCCGCCGTGGGTGCCGCCCGCCGTGGGTGCCGCCCGCCGTGGGTGCCGCCCGCCGTGGGTGCCGCCCGCCGTGAGTGCCGCCCGCCGTGAGTGCCGCCCGCCGTGGGTGCCGCCAGCCGTGGGTGCCGCCCGCCGTGGGTGCCGCCCGCCGTGGGTGCCGCCCGCCGTGAGTGCCGCCCGCCGTGAGTGCCGCCCGCCGTGGGTGCCGCCCGCCGTGAGTGCCGCCCGCCGTGGGTGCCGCCCGCCGTGGGTGCCGCCGTGAGTGCCGCCCGCCGTGGGTGCCGCCCGCCGTGGGTGCCGCCCGCCGTGGGTGCCGCCCGCCGTGGGTGCCCCCGGTGACTGCCGGCTGGCCGCAGTGCCTGAGAGCACGCGGCGGCTCTCCCCAGATGCACGTCCCTCGCCGCTGTCACCACTCTTGTCCTTACTATGTGTTTTTGATTTTATAAATGAGACTGCGACAGTGTAAACGCATGGTAGCCGCGACGGCTGTGGCCCCCAGAACGCTCCCTGATGTTCGCAAGCGCTCTGCGGATTCACTTCTTCCCGCGATCCAACGTGTCTGGGAGACGAGGGAGGAGAACGGAGTTCCTGGAGGGTGTTCACGGCTGTGGTTAGTCAGGATGCAGCTTTACATGTGGATATGCCAAATGGAGTCAGGAGCAGGAGCGTTCCAGGGCGGGTTTCCTTTGACATTAGCTTGCATCCTGCTCTGAGGACAGGGAGGCGAGGCGTGGGTGCCTGCGGGCTCCTCGCCCAGCACAGCGCGCGGCAGCGACTGCTCCTCAGAGTCTGGGGTTTCATCATGCACTCACTTTAACTTGCTTCTACTGTTCCTAGACTATGTCAAAATTTTATTTTGGTGACATTCTTTTAACCTTATTCCTTAAGATTGATAAACTAAAAGTAAATACAGTAAATATTAAAATATTTAATATTATATATATTGTATATAATATTCCTATATATTCCTATATTATTCAATATAAAATAATACAATAAAATATTTTATTTTAAATATTTTATTAAAATATTTTATGTATAGTAAATATTTTATTTATATTAAACATTTTATTTAATATAAAATATTAAAACATTTTTTAACATATTTAATATATTTACATATTATAAAAATAAAATATACAGAAATTCTTTGTATTATAGAAAAAGGTAGTATTTATACCAGTATTCTCTCTCATTTAATTGTATCATTCATTATTAGGATTATTTCTTAGGAGAACTCAACTAGATGGTACATACTTTAACGAAAGAACTGTAGCACCATCTTGTGTGAGCTACAAATTCAGTGTTTTAGTCGGTGTAAAGTGTTGACTATTTTTATTTGTTACTGATGGACCAAGTTCACATTATTATTATTATTATTATTGTTGTTGTATTATGGGTTCAAATAGGGCCTGGCTGTAGAGTCTGGTTATTGAGGTTTTCTGTGTGTCTGAACATCTAATTTATGCACAGAACTCTATGAAACATAGAAGCATCAGACTCCATATAGCTGAGTGCTTAAAAACTGTCTGCTTTATTATCTTTATGATGTTATATGGTTTATAATATTTAATGTCCTTTATTCATGTTAACTGCTCAGTTCTCATACAATACATGGTTATACACATTGCAGTGAAATACTTGTGGAACATACCTAGAAATGCTTCTACCTGTGCTAATTCCAATTTCATCTCTGATACTGAGAGAATGGATCAGTTAAGCACGGAAATGTAAACAGCCACAAAGCCCAGGGAGAAGAAATGTCTGCCGATGGAACAGCAAACCACGCTGGGCTACAGTCTTCAAGCCCAGCGAGTAAAGAGCTGGGTTTTAAGGTCCAATCTCCTAGGGTTTGACCATGAGCTCACATACCAGCCTTTGTCCAGCATCTGTCATCCACGAGGCTGTCACGAGTGTCTTAGCCCCTTCCAGCACTATAACAAAATGCCATAGCCTGGGTGGCTCACAGAAAATGGAATTTTATTTCTCACACTTCTGGAGACTGATTCTAGGTTCAAGGTGTCAGAAGACGAGGTGTCTGGCAAGGGCTGTTTCTGCTTCACAGATGGTGCCATCTTGCTGCACCCTCACAAGGAGGAAGGTGCCAGAAGGTCCCTTTGGGCTCTGTCTGTAAGGACACTGATCCCATTCATGAGGGGGAAACCTAATCACCCCCAGAGACTCCACTTCCAACACCATCACCTTGGGGTTGAGGATTTCAGCACTTGAATCTCAGGGGGACACAGACATTCAGACCACAGCAATGACTACTTTATTAAAATGGAAAAAAAAACATGTTGTATTATCTCATAGATTATTCAAAATTCTGACAATTATAACCAGAAGCATGTGCTAAATCCATAGTTAGGTATACAATAATGTGCAGAGGAAAATAAGTCTAATAATGTGATGCAAATTGCAGACTGTGCTATGGGTTCTGCCAGCCTCCAGGACACCAGCATGCCAAGCACTAAGTGGTTAATTTTTATCTTACCAGCACATACGCCCAGTTTTCCCCTAAAGAACATAAATATGTGAATACTTTTTTCTCATTTCAGGCAATTTAAATCCACCCATAGAAGTGACAGCACTGTATTCATTTGAAGGACAGCAGCCTGGGGATTTGAATTTTCAAGCTGGAGACAGAATCACAGTTATATCAAAAACAGATTCACAGTTTGATTGGTGGGAAGGAAAGCTTCGAGGTCAAACTGGCATTTTTCCAGCCAACTATGTAACCATGAATTAAAGCTTAAACTACTTTCTTCTTTGAGAATTACCAAAAAAATTATTTCTACACTGGCAGGATTTGCTAGTTAAGCAATGTTTAATATAAATTTACAAAAAAAAAACTTCTATAAAATTTCCATTCAATATGTAAAATATTTTGTTTTCCTATATAAAAAGAGTTGACCTACATATCTTTAAATACTTTTACTAACTTTATCACATATGTTGTGTCATAGACTAACCTACAATTTATGTGGTCATAGTTCTTTTGTGAACATTTTCAAACATCACTAAGCATTTGATCTAGCTATGTACATGGTAGCTGTATTTTAATTTAAGAATTTTGAGGGTAGTGCCATGAATGTCAATTCATGCATTTCTATTTGCAAAGTGACTAGAGAAAAAAAAATCAGCTTATAGGAGGTATTCAGTAATGTTTAGAGTTGTAAGTGTTAACTGGACTATGAATCCTTAGAAATCTTTATACCTTCAAAAATTGTACAAATGCATTTATCATAGAAACATGATTACAAGAAGTCTGACCACCATATATTTAAAAATATGACGTCTCAACTTTTCTTCCTTATGGGGCTACGTTTGTTCATTTCCAGCAGGCGAATAAACTTACGGTGACATGCTTGACTTGTCTCTAAATAAAATTGTAAAATATTTACTAAGTGAATATTTCAATTTTGTTTTCTTAGTTTTTGTAAGGTAGGTCGAGGTCCTGTGTCTCATATGCAGGGTAAAATCCACCTCCATCTGGGATTCCCGAGCTCCTCCCTGAACTCCAGACTCCCCTCTCCAGCCGTGCACCTCACAGCTCCATCCGGAAAGGAACACCTCAGCCCGCATGGGCTCAAATCCAAGCTCTTTCTCCTCACTTAGCCTGCCCCTCTCTCAGTGTTCCTCTTCAGGAAATGGAAATTCCATCCCTGGATGTCCTTGGTCCTCAGGGTGACTTCAGAGCCAACGTTCATTCTTCCATCTCATGCTCTCTATCAAATTCACCAGAGATTCTGTTGCCTTTCAGACACTCGCTGACCCAACATTTGCACTCCCCCTCTGCCCACCCGCAGTGAGCTGCCCGCTCAGCCCCAACTCCCATGTAGATTCCTTGCTTCAGCCCTGCCTCCCCACAGCGAACCCTCCCGAGGGGAGCAGGTGCACATGGCACCATGTGTCCTGCTATTCACTCTTCACTGCCTTACGTCATATACACACCCGTGCATTTGCCTTTGTTTATTATATCTTCTTAAGACATGGAAAAGGAGAACGAAGACCCCTGTTATCTTCACCCAGCAAGAAGTAAAACACAGTTATTTCCTTCTTTCTAATCCCTTTCCGATCACCACTGTCTCCTAACTCAAAGGGAACATCACCCTGAGTTTGCTGTTTTGAATTCCACCTATTTCTTTACATTTTTACTACATATATTTGTGTCCTTAAGCACTATATGCTATTTCTTTCCATGCATTTACACTTTAAAAATTTAAACTTTTAAACTTATAAAAAATACAATAAATTTACTCATTTACAATGGACTTATTGTAAAGAAACTGTGCTTTATATATTCAAGGAATTAAAAGAAAAGTAGAGAATTTCAGCAGAAATTTGACACCATAAGAGAGAATTACATGAAAAACGTGAGAATGAAAAGACAAATAAACTAAGAAGACAATCAATGGATTTAACAGTCATTTAGACATACCAGAAAAAAGAATCATCAAACTGAAGGCATCATATGTCCAGCCTGAAATCTGAAAGAACTGAAAATACTAGAAAGACCGAAAGAGACTTTATGGGATAAGGCAAGAAGGTGTAGAAAGTGAGTAGTGAAGGTTCTCATCAAAAAGTGGAGAGAAAATCAGGCAGTTGCTGTACATGAAGACAGAAGGCCCGAGCATACTCCAAAACTTTACAGAGACATTGAACAGCAGAGTTAAGAATTACTATGAACTCCAGGTAGAATGAACATGAGGAGAGTCACATAATGTGCACATCATTATAAAACTGCTAAAAACCACAAAGATAAGTCTAAAAGCTAGGTAAGACACTGATTAATGGGTACAAATGCACACTTGGAAAAAATAAGACCAGGTGTCTGATCCATCATTCGGGTGACTACAGTTAACATTGGTCAATTATGCATTTCAAAGTAGCTAAAAGAGAATAATTTGGATGTTTTTAGTGTAAAGAAAAGATAAATATTCAAGGTGCTGAATATCCCAATGCCCCTGATTTGATTATACAAATGCATCAGATTATCACATGTATATAAAAAACATGTATATCTATTACATATCAATCTTTAAATGCAGATGAGAACTGTTACAAATCACTAAGATGATAAACAACACAATTAAAAAATGGACTAAAAGTTTCATTGATTTTATCAATGAAAATATATGGATACCAAATAAGGACAGGAAAAGATGTTCAATATCTTTAACAACGAAGGAAAGCAAATAGAAACAGAGTGAGGTGTTGCCATACAACCTCTAACTGGCTAAAATGAAAAGAACTGATGATATCCAGTGTGAATGAGGGCATGCAGCCTGGAAACTCCCATATCCCGTGGCTAGAAATGCAAAACTGTGTGGTCACTTTGGAAATCAACCTGGCAGTTTAACTTCTAGCCCAGAGATTTCATTCCTGGGTATTTGTCCAGGAGAAATAACAATACACATCCCCATAAAGTATTCTATGATGTTCATAAGAGCTTTATTCATAATGACCCCAGACTTGAGACAATCCCAATGTCCATCATCTGTTTAGCAGATGGAAAGAATCTGCTCTACCTGCACCATGGAACACGACTCAGCAATAAGGAATGGACCCTGATACATCAACAACACGGTGCATCTTTACAGCATTTTGCTTCATGTCAGAAGTCAGACACTAACGACTACATAAATCCACTTACATAAAATTCCTCAAAAGGCAAAATTAGAGTAATGAGAAGCAGATAAATGTTTGCCGGGTGCCTGAGGTTGAAGGGGGAACTTGACTGCCAAGGTTGACAAGCACATCTTATCATGATGTTAGACTTAATAAACCTAAAACAAAGACATAATCCATGTGCCTATTGATGACCTGTTAATATTTAGCAAGCTAAAGTATATTGGACAAAAATATAAATATAAAAACACAGATTAACCCACCTGTCAGTATACTGCAGATCAAGCAGACAAAACTATAAATGTATAGATTATACATAAATAAAAGGTATCCAATTGATTTAATTCGAGACCGTACCCTGAAATTAGGCTATTTATAAATTATACTATTTATATCAAGTATCCACAGAACATTCCCAAAAGTTAACAATAATGCCACAAAGAAAACTTCTTTTATGCCACTATGAGAAATCGTATAGATCAGGCGTCCCCAAACTTTTTACACAGGGGGCCAGTTCCCTGTCCCTCAGACTGTTGGAGGGCCGCCACATACTGTGCTCCTTTCACTGACCACCAATGAAAGAGGTGCCCCTTCCTGAAGTGCGGTGGGGGGCCGGATAAATGGCCTCAGGGGGCTGCATGTGGCCCGCGGGCTGTAGTTTGGGGACGCCTGCTATAGATAATACTTCCTGGCTCTATACTACAAATAAGAAAATCCATGCTAGCTTGAGAATTTCAAACTCTTGATCACTCAGGTTATATACATGTGCATGTGTGTACGCATGCATGTGTATGTAGAGTGAGTGTGTATACACATGCACAACACACATAAAAATCCTAATGAAAGAAAAGATAAATGACTATAACTCTTTTCAATTAAATTCAAAAATATATGTATATATATATATATTTTTTTTTTTTTGAGACGGGGTTTCGCTCTTGTTACCCAGGCTGGAGTGCAATGGCACGATCTCGGCTCACCGCAACCTCCACCCCCTGGGTTCAAGCAATTCTCCTGCCTCAGCCTCCCTAGTAGCTGGGACTACAGGCGTGCACCACCATGCCCAGCTAATTTTTGTATTTTTAGTAGAGACGGGGTTTCACCATGTTGACCAGGATGGTCTCGATCTCTCGACCTCGTGATCCACCCGCCTCGGCCTCCCGAAGTGCTGGGATTACAGGCTTGAGCCACCGCGCCCGGCCTCAAAAATATTTTAAAAATCAGTTTCATAGTATTAAAATTGTTTCAGAGGACAGCAAAATAATGTCCAAATACTTGAATGATTTGAGCCTAATGCTAATAGCAAAACACATCTCAGATTATATGTTTTAAAAAAGTCCAATCTCATTTATAATTCTTGCTACACAAATCCTAGTAACACAATGACATGATAAAGACCAGGGGGAAACTTCAGGCTTGTTCAGTATTAGGAAATCCATTATCATTCATCCTCTTAACTGGTCTGACAATAAAAATAAGATAATCATCATACATCCTGAAGAGGCATCTGACAAAATTCAACCTCCATTTTTTTTTGAGATGGAGTCTCGCTCTGTCACCTAGGCTGGAGTGCAATGGCATGATCTCGGCTCACTGCAACCTTTGCCTCCTGGGCTCAAGCAATTCTCCTGCCTCAGCCTTCCATGTAGCTGGGACTACAGGTCCCCACCACCACCCCCAGCTAATTTTGTTTTGTATTTTTAGTAGAGACAGGGTTTTGCCATGTTGGCCAGCCTGGTCTTGAACTCCTGACCTCAGGTGATCAGCCGTCTCCGCGTCCCAAAGTGCTGAGATTACAGGCAAGAGCCACGGTGCTGTCAACTCCATTTTTTATGAACACACTCAAACAGGAGTCAACAGTCTGGATACTTTCCTAACAAAACTAGGCTTATTCTATCCCTGGAAAACATGAGCAGCCCCTTCCAGTAAGTCAGAAGGAGTCGCCATCACCATGATGACACAGTGTCGTTCTGGAGCCATTCACAAGTGGAATTAGAGGAGATGGAAATGAGAAATAGAAAAGTTAGAAAGAAGTAGATAAAACAACGATTATTTTCAGATTATAAGATGGAATACTTGGGAAATCCAAGCGAATCAACTAAAAAGAAAAACACAACAGGTGCTATCAATAATGAAGAAATATAGTAAGTTTCAAAACTAATAATCAAAATATATAGCTTTTATATTTCCCAAGCACAACCAGTTAGAAGATGTAATGAAAAGAATATCTCAATTTTAAAAAGCCACCATAAGTGTTAAATATCAAAAAACAAATAAAATAGAAAAAATTTTAAGACTTAACGAGGAAGACGTTCTTTACAGACCTACAACTTAAACAAATGGACTAGCATAGACAATTCTGGCTAAGAAACCTCACAAAAACATCAAGCTTCTTTGGGCTGTTTCTTCTGAAGAAATGAAACCATAGGATGATGAGCCTACCAGACTCCAAAACACACCCTAAAACTGCAGCAAGCTCATGGGGCAGTTCTTCTCTCCTATCAAGGGTGAAGATGAATGTTTCCTGCTAATTATGTGAGTTCTTCTCTCCTATTGAGGGTGAAGATGCGTGTTTCCTGCTAAATATGTGAGCTGTTTGGTTTGCAAATTGTTCAAGTTTTTCTTTCTTCCTGATTTTTTGAGATCTTTTTATATTACAGAGATAGTCTCCTTTTTCTGTGCTATAAGTTTCACATATCTTCTCCCAGTGTGTTTTTGTTTTTATACAGAGTTTTTCACTATTTTTAAAACAATTCACCTTTTTATTTTCCTAAGATGGCAGATTAGAGGCTTTTAGCATATCTCAGTCACTTGGAAACAGCAAAATAGTACATAAAGGTCAACTCTGTGAGCTTTAATTCAAATAAGAAAATGGAAATCTACCAGAATCATGAAGGACACCCAGCTCCCAGGAAAGAGGACGTGGGCAAACAGCCCCCACCACAGCACTCAGCTGCGAAAACTGAGTGAAGCTCCAGGACAAAAGAACAAAGGGAGGCACTCTGTGACTTCCCTCAGCAACCCAGCCATACTTTGCTTCTCCCAAGTCCTGGAGCTGCTTGGAGACCCTGAGAGGGAAACACACTGAGAAGAGTTGTGGGTATTTTCCTAGACCTGGGACCAAGAACAAGAGCCATTTTTAATCCAGGCACATACACAGTCAGCCATTCCTTGGTGATCCAGCAGTGTGGCCATGCAGGCATTTTAGTCTCAGGCCAAAGACTGGAGTACTTGCTCTGAAGCAGGGGACCTCCATGGAGAGAATCATGGAAACCACCTCAGCAGCGGGTGCTGAAATCGTGTTCTCCCCCACTGCAGCAAGGGAGCAGGAGGAGAGCTGCTGTAACTGTGATTCCTCCTGGGTGACAAGACTTGGAGCCAGCGCCAGCCTTGCAACCTGGGACCAGGGTGTGTGTGTCATCGCTTGGTGCCCTGGCCTGATTTCCTGAGAGCATGATGCAGCAGGGCCCTCTGCACTCCACCCCAAGGTAGAACTCCAGGCAATTGGAGCACCTGCTTGCCTGGACTAGAAGCCTGAGCTGTCCCGCCCTTCTTAGGCATAGATCATGGTGCAGCAGGACCCTCTCCACTCCACACTCAGGTGGATATCCAGGCACTGGGAGCACCTCATCCCAGTGCAGGGGGCTCTCTCTGTCCCACGCCCCGCCAGATCTCCAAGTATCTGCAGGCCCACTCTTTCTGTGTAGACACCATGTTGAAGCAGGGCTATCTCCACTCCATGCCCAGGCAGGTCTGCAGGGATCTGGAGCACCCACTCTGCTGGATTAGGAGTTCCAGCCATGCCCCCTCCCCATACAGAGAACTTGGGGCTGAAAGGTTTCCCACCTTCACACCTTGGCACACCTCTGGGCACTTAGTGCCCACCCACTGGATTCTCCCTTGGCACTGATGCTTATGCTTGCAATTAGGGGATCTATAGGCAGATCTGCCTGGCCCTGCCAATTTTGCTCCCCTACCCCGGGCTGGGCAGGGAGCTCAGACCTCTGTGCAGTCCATGGATCAGCCCACTGCCAGAGGCAACAGAGAGCTTCTCCCAGTAAACAAGGATCCAGTATATACCTAGCCACTTGGCTGCAGATAACTGCTACTCATAAGCACTGTCTACTTGCCTGTAGGTCAAACTGCACATCCAGATATAAAACCTGCTGACAGAAGGACATAGGGCTAAAGAAGCAAAGCCAAGAAACCCTACTCAACACTCTCTACAGTCACCCACCTATAGAGAGGGGAAAGGGGAAAGAAAATAGTAATATTATAAAGACAGACAGAAAGAAAAAAGTCCTACCCATACTAGTAATTATATTAGAGGTGTCAGCATCTCCAGATGAAAAGAAACCAGCACAAGGATTCTGGCACCATGAAACAAGAGAATTACGAAACACTGCTGAAAGAAATCAGATAACACAAACAAATGGAAAAACATTCCATGCTCTTGGATTGGAAGACTCAACGTCATTAAAATGGGATACTGCCCAAAGCAATCTACAGATTCAAAGCTATTTCTATCAAACTTTCAATGTCATTTTTCACAGAATTAGAAAACACTATTCTAAAATTTATGTAGAACAAAAAAGAGCCTGAATAACCAAATAAATTGTAAACTAAAGAACAAAGCCAGAAGGATCACATTACCCAACTTCAAACTATGCTACAAGGCTACAGTAATCAAAACAGCATGATGCTGGCACAAACACAGACACATAGACCCATGGAAGAGAACAGAGAACTGAGAAGTGAAGTGCATACCTAAAACCATGTAGCTTTTGCAAAGTCAACAAAAATAAGCAATTGGGAAAGGACTCCCTATTCAGTAGACACTGCTGGGATAAACTGGCTTGCCACATACAGAATATTGAAACTGGATCTATCCTTTTTACTATATATAAAAATTAACTGAAGATGGATTAAATATTTAAATGTAAGACCTCCAACTATAAGAATCTTAGAAGAAAGCCTAGGAAATACCATTTTGGACATGAGCCTTGGGAAAAAAAATTATGATTAACTCCTCAAAGGCAACTGAAACCAAAACAAAAATTGACAAGAGGACCTAATTAAACTAAAGAACTTCTGTGCAGCAAAACAACCTACCAACAGAGTATACAGACAACCTACAGAATCGGAGAAAGTATTTGCAAACTATGCATCTGATGAAAGTCTAATATCCAGAATCTATAAGGAAATTAAACAATTCAACAAGCAAAAAGTGAATAATTCCACTGAAAGGTGGGCAAAAGACATGAACAGACACTTCTCAAAGGAAGACATACAGGTGGCTGACATAAAAAATGCTCAAATCACTAATCATCAGAGAAGTGCAAATCAAAACCACAATGAGATATCATCTCACACCAGTGAGAATGGCTATTACTAAAAAGTCAAAAGGTGGCAAATGCTGGTGAGGCGGTGGAGACAAAGGAACAGTTGTACACTGTTGGGTGAGAATGTAAATTGGTTCGGCCATGGTGGAAAGCAGTTTGAAGACATTTCAGAACATGTACGCCTATGTTCATCACAGCACTAGCAAAGACATGGAATCAACCTAGGTGTCCATTAGTGGTGGATCGCATAAAGGAATGTGGTACACGTACACCATGGAATACTATGTGTCCATGAAAAAGAATGAAATCATCTCCTTTGCAGCAACATGGATATAACCAGAGGCCATTATCCTAAGTGAACCAATGCAGGAACAGAAAACCACCTACTGCATGTTCTCACCCGTAAGTGAGCTACAAACAATGGATCATGGACATGAAGATGGAAACAACAGACACTGCTTGAGAGAGGAGGGATCAAGCAAGGGCCATAAAACCTCCTAGTGGGTGCTCTGCTCACTGGACACAGAGACAAACCATATCGTCCTCAATAGAGAAAAAAAGAAAGGCAAAGCATAGGAAAATTGAACAGTTTGGAAAAGGTTGCATAGTCTTGAAAGTCTAGAGCTGAAGACACATTCTTATGAATCTGTAGAAATAGTCTATGTTTAACAAAATCAAACAAAATTCTCCAAACACTATTTGTATATCCTAAGATGTTTGCCCTACATTTTAACAGTCCACTTGTGTAATAATAATAATAAAAAAAGTCTCATAATCCGAAATACTCAGATATGTGTCTTCAGTATTATCCACAATTCAGAAGTTTATCGAGAGTTTCAAATCAAATTAAAAATGCTTGAGAAAAAACAGCTGGAGGCCCTGACTCCTCCTAACTCGGCCTCTGGTCGTGCAGAGGCAGAACGTGCGTTCCCCGCGCTTCCATCTCGGCCCTCTCGGCTGATCCGATCCCGGGATCGATCCCCCGACCCACCGGGCTGTGACGACGGCGCGGGGCGGGAGGGCGGAGCCGCCGACGTTCGCGGAGACGCGATCGCGGCCCGCAGCTTCTCACGTCTCCAAACCGCTCCTGCCGCGGTGTCTCGGTTCGTTTAAACGCGGTGTTTCCTAACTGCTCCCAAAGGTTAAAATGAGGCCCCGGGGATTTTCCGACATCGCCGACGAGTGCCGCGAACAGCCGGGCGGCGCGAGGGGAGCGCTGTGGGCGGAGCGGGGCCGCGAACCCACGAAGAGCCCGGAGACCGGGAGGTTTCGATCCGCTGCCCCGGCGACCGCGCAGGGCCGTCGCTCCGCCCAGAAGGTGGGAAGCGAACCCGGGTCTTGGTCGGATCCCCCCTCATTTTGGCGCTGTGGGCGGCCTGCGGGGTCTGGGGTGCTCCGTCCAGGCCCGTTCTGCCCCCGCCGGCAAACGGGGAGATCCAGGCTGCCTCACCCGCCCCGCCTCGTCCGGGAAGCGCCCACGTGCTGGGATTCCCAGGGGCCCCAAGCCTCAGCGCTGTCTAAGTGCCCCCGATTCTTATTCTTCCCTGCGGCAGCACGAACGATCCAGGCAAGCTGCATTCTTCCGGGGTACATACCAATTTCCATGAAAAGGTGACCTGGACTTTTTTTTTTTTTTTTTTTTTTTAGCTACATTAGAAACTGACTAAATAATTCTCACATTCTGTAAGGAAAAGCCTGACACTTACCAACAGAAGGTTGTCCCTTGTAAAAGCACCCTTCACACCCAGAACCTCTCTGCAGTCAGATTCATCCCAAATGGAATAACTTCAGGGTCTTTTACAATGGCTATGACACCTCGTTCACTGATCAGAAAATAAAAAGAGGTGAATTTTACAGCGCTACAGAGAAAATCCAGTCTATCCACAGCCATAAAATAAAACTGCTAACAGATACACCATCACTAATGTGAGATGTTAAAAATAAGGGAAATTGAGGTGATGGAGGATGTGGGAACTCTCTGTACTTGCAGCTCAATTCTTCTGTAAACCTGAAACTTTTCAAAAAATGAAGCCTATTAATTAAAAACTACTAGCTGAAACCACCACTTGATCTTACAATTTAATCCACTTATAAGTAAAATTTGTATTATTAAAGAAAAACATAGCTTTCACTTTTATATGACAACATTGGCCTCTGTTTTCAAGATTCAAACCCTCATATTTATGTCATGTAATTTAAACTTCTGAAGAAAATTACAGGAACCGGGCTGAGAGTGCTCTGAGGACTTGCAGAGCTACCTATAGTTAGCTGCTCTCTGGGGTAGAACCCTGCTCTTTGTTATATTTTTTCAGAAGCAAGAGATCCTGATGGATATACATACAAAAGCATGGATTTTGGAAGAACGTTCAGTTCCACTTGGTTATTGAACTTCTGAGCCTCAGAACATTTTTATCATGTGGATTTAACAAAGTTTGAGGAGAATTAAATGAGCTAATGAACATGAAAACACTTACAACCTCCAAAGTGAGCAAAATGAGGACCACAGTTGGAAGCACAGGCATAGCTGGTTTGATCGCACTCTGCAGGTACAGCACTTTTTACAAATTCAAGGTTTGTAGCAACCTTGCAGACAGCAGGTCTGTCTGTACGATTTGTCCACCAGCATGTGTTCATTTTGTGTCTCCATGTCATGTTTGGTAATTTTTCAATAGCTTTAAAGTTCATTATTATTATATATGTTTCAGTGATCTGTGGTCAGTTATCTTTGATGTTACTGTGTAATTTCCGGGGAGATGTATGACATACATCTATATAAGAACCTAAACAATAAATGTGTGTGTTCTGACTGCTGCACTGACTGGCTGTCCCCCTGTCTGTCCCTTTCCCAGACTTCTCAATTCCAAGACACAACAATATTGAAATTAGGCCAATTAATTACTTTACAGTGTCCTCTAAGTGTTCATGAAAGAAAGAGTTGCATGTCTCTCACCTCAAATCAAAAGCTAGAAATGATTAAGCTTAGTGAGGAAGTCATGTCAAAAGCCGAGGTAGGCTGAAAGCTAGGCCTCTTGTGTCAGTTAAACAAGTTTTGAATGCAAATGAAATGTTTTTGAAGCAAATTAAAAGTGCTACTCTAATGAACTCATAAATGATAAGAAAGCCACAGGCTTATTGCTGATATAGAGAAAGTTTTAGTGGCTGGAAAGAAGCTCAAACCAGCCATAACATTTCTGTAACATTCCAGCTAAGATCATTGATGAAGGTGACTACAGTAAACAAAGAATTTCCATGCAGATGAAACAGCCTTCTATTGGAAAGAAGATGCCATCAAGGACTTTCATTGCTGCAGAGGAGCAGTCAATGCCTGGCTTCAAAGCCTCAAAGGACAGGCTGACTCTCTTATTAGGGGCTAAGGCAGCTGGTGACTTTTGGTTGAAGTCAATACCCATTTACTATTCCCCAAAACCTGGAGTCCTTAAGAAGTATGCTAACTGCACTCTGCCTGTGCTCTGTAAATGGAACAAGAAAGCCTGGACAGCAGCACATCTGTTTATGGCATGATTTATTGAATGTTTTAAGCCTAATGTTGAGACCTACTGCTTGCGGAAAAAAAATCCTTCCAAAATATTGCTCATTGACAATGCCGATGAAGATGTACAAGAAGATGAATGTTGGTTTCATGCCTGCTAACACAACATCCACTCTGCAGCCCATGGATCAAGGAGTTATGATTTTTTAGTCTTATTATTTAAGAAATATATTTCATTAGGCTACATCTGCCATAGACTTTGATTCCTCTAATGGATCTGGGCAAAGTCAACTGAAAACCTTCTGGAAAGGATTCACCATTCTAGATGCCATTCAGAACATTCATGACTTAAGGGAAATGGTCCCAATATCAAAATGAACAGGAGTTTGGGAGCAGTTTTGGGGATAATTGCTGTTCAGGTTGTTTGTGGTCAAACATATGAAGAGAGGGGAGGGGAAGCTCTGATGTGAGGGTGAAGCAGCCCCTCCCCACCTTGAGAAGAGTCTGCTTGAAAGACAGGGGAAGAGCCAGAAAGAACCTCTCAGTGCCAAGGAAAGCGACCCGAGAGAGGAGGCAGTTCCCATGCCAGAAAGACATCAGAAATGGTGTCAAGTGTAGGCACCAAAGTCCCAAGAGGATGGAAAACAGACTGTACTGATGGAGGCAGATCTGGAGGAAGATACAGAGATCCCATGAATTTATACGTGGAGTTCTTGGCTGAGCCTGAGATGGAGGCGGCTGAGGGAAAACACGTTATAGAAGTGCGTGGAGCAGGCAGAGTCTCTGAGCTACCTCTACGGGTACATTCATATTACTTCCCTGAAGTAAATCTTAATGGGAAGTCAGCAGGTGAACCACACAATTTTTAAAGCTTTCACTATAATCTCAAGAAAGCTTGTTTCATTTTATGTTCAACAACTGAAAAACATGTAGAACTTTGAAAGGTATAAGACTGGTTAGAAATCATATTGGTTACCTATTTTAGTGCCAACTGTATGTAACAATAAATTATAAAAACAACCTAAGTTACTATAGAAAACTATTTGCTGTAGACCAGGCAGTCTGGACGTAAACCCTGCTTGTGCCAAGGATCAGTTGGGTGATTTCAGCCAACATAGCATCTCTGAGGAAGGCTCACCTTCCTCAATTTTAAAACAGGGTCCTAAGAGTTCCTTCCGGGTATTGTGGTGATGATTAAATATGATGAAATATGTGCAATGCTTGACACAGTAACATTTATATATTAAGATGATGAAAAATAATAATTTGGAAAGATGGTATGATATGTTACAGAATTTTAAAAATCAGAGTTTCAAATATGTCAATGATTTATTGTAAGATGTACATATGACAAAGCATGGAAAGCATGTACCCAAGCTGCTAAAAGGGTTAGTGGTAGTTAATCTGCATGGTATTAACCAACTGTAACTGAACATTTATTAATAAAAACAGTGATTAAAAATAGAAATCTGTTTGACCAGCCACCCACGAACCAACAGGGGACCAGGTCTCCTATCCAGGATCCTATGAAGAAGAGAAGGAAACAGATTTGCTGGTCACAGACGTGCCTGAGGGGCTGAGGACAGCAAGGCCAGCATATCCCTGCTGTCTTACGTCTGCGCAGGTGGCCCTGGGAGACAGACCACACAGCTGGGGAGTCTCAGTAGCAGCGCTGACCCGGCTCTGTCAGACGCTTTGCCCTGCCAGCAGCTCAGATGGATTCCTCTAGCCTCTCCTCAGGCTTCCAGGTTCTCAGTGCTCAGAACTGTCTGGAATTTCCACAGGAAGGGCCACACCTTGTCCTCTGAGTCAGGGGCTGCCTCACTCTCAAGGCATCTGAGGAGTCAGTTAGCAGGTGAAGGGGAAGGTAGGGCAGGAGGGAGCGGAGGCCTGGCTGACTCAGAGCACAGAGCTGCCTCCAGAGCACTCTCACCTGTCACCTGGAAGATCATCAATTAAAGTCCCACTGCTTGCATTCCTCTTGCCCAATGTGCATGTGCGCAGGAAGCCAGCTCCACCACGGAGGCCTGTCTAAACAGAGCTGCCTGCAGCTCAGAACGTAAACACCTGCTGGTGGTCCCTGCTCTGTGGGCTGTCACTCCTGTCCCATGTAGGCCGGGAGGGCTGGACTGAGGGGGATGAAGCCTCATCTTTAGGGGCAGAGCCCTGGGAGTGGGCTGCTCATTGGCTTTTGAGGAAACAGCCCTGCTCTCAGGACAGATGGCCTAGCAACTTGGAATGCTTCCAGATTTGCCCATTAGAAGAGCCAGTACAAAATGTTAGCTGTGTTGCTCAGAGGGAAATTCGGGAAACAGAAATGCATGTTAGTGAAATAAGAATAAGTTAGGAACAAACAGAAGACACTATGAGATTATGCTCTGTCTTCACAGCCTCCAGGCTAATGCGACGTTTGCACACTGGGAGGTGAGTGTATGTGAGGAAAGAGGGCACAGCCCTGCACTGAGTGTGGGGAGGGCCCCGGCCTGGTCACCCTCTGCTCTGGGCTGTTCTGACCTGCTGCCCCTCCCAGGCACAGATAACCCTTGTGAAGTGAGAGACGTATGCTGCCAGTGCAAATAGCAGTGAAGCGACAGAGATTCTACCAGTGCAAATAGCAGTAAGTAATGGAAGACATGAAAATATCGGGCTAAACATATCAGAAATTTCTTCTTCTTGTATAAGGAGAAGTAGGGAGATACAAAACCCAAAGCTGGGAGGCCGGCACTGACGGACCAGACGCCCAGGCACGGTCCAGCTTCTGCCCCCGCATTTTGGAACTTGTCCTCATCCACCCACCTCTCGGCAGATAGCCCATTAGTATCCACTGTGCATCAGGCCCTGTTTCGGGTGCTGGAAATACAGAAGTGGACAAAGGAGACAATGACATTCATCACAGAGCTTAACGCTTCTAGGAAAGAAACACAACAAACAGAAGTCTGATTACAGCACGCTAAAGTCTGAGAAGTGCTCTGGAGAAACATAAATTGGAGGGGAGGAAGATGTGGGCAGGGAGGCTTGCTGTTTAAAGCAGGGGCCTCAGGGGACATCACACGCAGCAATAGCCCAGCCCCGGGCCACTCTGCAGTGCAGGGGTCAGCTGAGCCTTCCCCTGCCTGGTGCCTGGGGCAGCGAGGGGCAGGGAGGCAAGAGGAGGGATCAGGAGGGCTCGTGAGGCGGCTGGAGGGCTCTGAGTTTTACTCAAATGAGCCAAAACTCTTGCTGTTTTGAGCCGAGAAGTGTCGCCATCTAATTTATCTTTCGGGAGGCTCTTCCTGGCTACAGTGTTGAAAATCTGCTGTAAGAAAAAAGGGTGGAGATGGTGAGAACTGGCTGGAATCTATGGCATCTTCCCACTGTCTCTGTTTTATTCCTTTTAAACTGATTAAACATTTATGATGCCTTCTCACTTTGACCATCATATTCTTTTTTTTTTCTTTTAAATATGGGGTTTCACCATATTGGTCAGGCTGGTCTTGAACTCCTGACCTCAGGTGATCCGCCCACCTCAGCCTCCCAAAGTGCTGGGATTACAGGCGTGAGCCACCGCACCCAGCGACCATCATGTTCTTTACACTCTTTCATATTTTCTGTCTTTTCGTCTCATGGGACTATATTCTGCATAACTTATTTAGACGTATCTTCCGGTTTTCTGATTCATCTTCAAGTGTGCCTAATTTGCTTTTTAATATTCATTGAGTTTTAAATGTCAGTTGCTACAGCTTTTGTTTGTAAAAGTTCTAGCGTCTTTTTCAAATATTACCCCTTCGTTGTCTTTTGCTCTTGCTTATTAGTTTTCTTTTGTTATTTCTGTAGCCATACCAAACCCAATCATTTTGTATTTCATGTCTGGTAACCCATCCTCCCTGGCCCTTGAGAGCCTGAGCATTTCTTCGCTGTTTCTCTCTCCTGGTGCCTTCTTTATTTGTTGTCATTTTATAGGAAACTGATCAATTTCCTGAGTACTATAGTTACGTCTGGGCTTAATGTTGCAGATCTCCAGATGAAACTTGTTTCTGCCAGTTGCTTGGGGACTCAAGTAACCCAGAATCGCTTCATATTGGGGCATCTAATTGGGTTTTGGACCTCGCGCCTGTGTGTGTGACCTACGCCAGCACGGATGTAGGACATTTCCCGTTTTATCTTCTGTGGGTAGAGTTTCTTCTTCTTCTTAACACTCTTACAAAGGCCAGAGTGCATGGCCTTTGAAGTCTCAGATTATTTAGGGATCTCTGGTTGACTTTCCCACCTTACACGGCCCTTGACTTTTTCTCCTGGGTTCTGTATCCAGTGCAGCCTCAAATCAGAGTCCAGGCTGCAATCTGCACCGGTCTGGGTTAGGCATTATCTTACAGGATTCCTGCTTTCATTGTTTTGCTCTCTGCATTCTAATTTTTGTGCCAGCTCAGCATCGCTTTTAAAAATATTTCCTCTGTCCTCCTGTACTTTAATGGACATGATCAACAAAAGTATAAAATCTGACTTACTGTTGGAAACGGTATTTTTAACTCTTAGTTCAGGCTGCTACAGCAAAGTGCCACAGCCCGGTGGCTTGTAAACAGCAGATACACATTTCTCACCATTCTGGACGCTGGAGGTCCAAGGTCAAGTTGCCAGCGTGATGGGCTTTGGGGAGCGCCTGTTCTGAGTCACAGCTGGTGCCTTCCTTCTGTTCCCTCACGTGGTCTGAGGGGCGAGGGGATCTCTGAAGCCTCTTTCGTAAGGGCACTAATCCATCCATGGGGGTTCCCCTCAAGACCTCGTCACCTCCCCAACACCCCTCCTCCTAACACTGTCACACTGGAGACTAGATTTCAACGTAGGAGTTTGGGGGAAGACAAACATTCCGTTCATAACAGACCCCTTGCTGAAATTTTGTTTAGTTTGCTTTGTTTTCATTTTCTGCTTTCTGAGGAGTTTCCTGCAGCAGCTCTTGGTGGGGTTGCGTCTGTGTTTTTTACCCTTTTGGAGACAGGCGTGCTTTTCTTTTATTTATTTTCTGACTTCTATCAGTTTAGGCTTTATCGTTTCTGGTGTCTGATTATCTCTCTCTTGAAATGTTTCATTTTGGATTTCTGATCTCCTTTCATAGTAGCAATGACTACATTAATTTTTGTGGTTGCTGAAATATTTAATTGCATCATTAATTTATTTTGTGGAAATAATTTTGGATGTTACTTAGTTCTACAACCTTCTGCCCTCCCTTGCTCCCTCCCTTCTTTCCTTTTTTCTGTCTTTCTTATGCATTTTCTATTTCCTTTTATGGTCTTAATCATTGAATGAGTTTGGGTTTCTCATGCCAATATTTTCCAGTTTCCTATGAACTTGGACAAGTCCAGATCATTCCTTACACAGTTTATACAACGCAAAGATTCTCTCTCCTTCTGCCACAGACACTGCTGTATGCAAATATGGCTTATCTCTGATCCTTGGTACCGGCTAGTATTCTGCCCCTGCCACCAGCTTCCCTCTTTCCCACACAAGGGACATGGCTTCGGTCCCCAGTGTGCAGCACACTCACAACACTGGGTCTCTGGTCACTGGGGTTTCTCTGGTTTCTGATTCTTCCCACAAAGCTCATGTCTGACCTCAGCTGGGTCTGACAGTCCTTAGAATTCAAGTGGAGTCTGAGGATTACATTAATACCTGCTCCTTGTTTTGCTGATAATGGAGTTTTCAGCTTTTAAAAAAGAAATATATTATCATTGTGGCTTTTTAGTGATTTCTGGGAAGAGAGAAGAGAAATGCCTTCTTCAGCAACATTTGTTCTGCTAAAGCAGGAAAAGCCACACCACAAATCTCTCAAACACCGAACTGGGAAGGAGAGGGTGATTTATTAGGCAGGGAGCAGGGCGGCATAGCTGCCTAACAGCTGAGCTTCATTCACAAAGAAAGCCCCTGCCCTTTTAAAGGCTCACTACTCTAGAAATTACGTGTGAAAGGGTCTAGACCCATGAAGCAGGCATGGGGTAGGGGTTTGATTCTGTTTAAGGGAAAACAGTGCCTTTCGGAGACACCCCTCTATCCATATCCGTGAGCTATAGATGGGATTCTGGTTAGCAGGAGGCATCTTCTTACCTGGGCTGCGCCAGCCAGTCCCTTCTCTGCTGACTTCTAACTTCTCCTTTTGAGATGCAATGTAGAAAGCCGAGGGGATTAAGGGTCTTCTTTGTCACTGCAAGACTGCATTGACTTGTTCAAATTTTAGTGTGGCGATATTTTTGTGTGACTTAGAAAAAATATTTAACTGTCACATCAAAACCATTGTTTCCTAAATAGGGTTAGTTAGGGTAAGATAAAGCAGTAATTTTAATTGTACTTTATGCAGATTATACAAACTATGCCATGATATGTGAAACATCAGATCTGGATGTGAACAGTTTTTCTTATAAATACTCAAGTTGTTTCACAATAATAAAAATCTCCTTGCTGTTGCATGCAGAGATATCTTTGCTATTGAAATTATGCTGAATCTTGAATATGATAGTGAAAATTGTAAATTATGTGTAAGAGCAGAGAACTGCCTTCTCAGTTTTATAGAGAGTCACATATAATATTTGAAATAGAGACTTTGTAATTTTTTTTCAAAACTGGTGGTTGAGTGGTAAAAAATAAACTTTGTAATGCTCATTATGAAATAACAACACCCAGAAAGAAAATGATATATTGTTCTTGAAGGCTTTTGGAAACAAAAGTATCTTGAAAAAATAATTACTTTCTTATTCTTCTTCTTTTTTTTTTTTATTCAGACTTAAGATCTGTGTTGATTTTAATGCTGGTCAGCTTTCCTGAATTCCAAAAGGGAAGAGAGCATAATGAAGCATGTGTGACCCCCACCTTTGCATCATGGCCTGAATTAATTTTTCAGGTTAACTTTGGAATGCCTTTTACTGAGAGAAAGGGTTCCTTCAGATGGTTGAGGAGCTTAGAATTTTATTTTTTTTTTTTTTTGGTTTACACGTGTATTTATTTCTTTTAAATGATACATGTAAGCCCCCAGGTACCTGTAAAGATTTTAGTTAGTTTTTATTTATGTGAAATCATATCAATTTTTCATTTAAGGTACCAATACAAGATTTCCTTTTGAAAATGATGAAGTGAGAGAATATGATTCTCTCATATGGAAAAAATTTGAAATTATACATGAATGACTGATGTTTGAAAAGCAGTACTATAAGAGGGCTAGGCACCTGCTTTTAAGAAAATATGCCAAATGCCTATGATTCATGAGATTAAAAGCTAGCATTAAGGAAGAGAAATGCTATTACAGGCAGTAGAACTGTTTTAGAAAATTCTGTAAAAATTGACATAGAACAGTTTGAAAGTCAAGTTCTGTGGTTTGAGCTTTTATAAGCTATAAAATAAATGACACTATGTGTGAAATCAATTACACATGATTGATTGAACTTCACATATTAAATTTGTGGAGCTTATAATATGAGCATGATCTGAGAAATGTGTTGCTACTGATTCCATTCTAATGTGTATTAGTTTGTTCTTGCACTGCTATAAAGAAACATCTGAGACTGGGTAATTTATAAAGAAGAGGGTTCATTGGCTCACAGTTCCACAGGCCACATAGGAGGCATAGCTTGGGAGGCCTCAGGAAACTTACAATCATGGTGGAAGGCAAAGGGGAACCATGACGTCCTCACATGGCCAGAGCAGGAGGAGGAGCGAGAAGGGAAGGTGCTACACACTTTTAAACAGCCAGATCTCAGAGAGCTCAGTCACTATCACGAGAACAGCAGGGGAAAGCCATGCTCATCAACCAGTCACCTCCCACCAGCCCCTCCTCCAGCACCCAGGATAACAACTGGACGTGGGATTTGGGTGGGGACACAGACCCAACATACTGAATGCTATAAGAAGTTAGAATCATACTTGGCCCTTCAGGGACTAGTCCTGCTCTAGATTTTCATTAGCATGTTGGGTTTCAGTATTAAAGTCCTGATTATCATATATTTAGATTAGGCCAATTTGTCAGGGATTACAGGTATGTAAAATGCCATAAATTAGAACAAAGGCACAGATCTAATATAATTCTATCAGAATAGACACAAGTTAGCATTTCCTCTCTCCACAACCCACTGCCCAAATTGAATACATACAAGTGAGAAAGGAATAGTCTAAAATAGCAAAATGCAGGGATTTGAGGATTTCCATGCTCCTAACTCAGGGCAAATCTTCAGTGAAATGTCCATCTTAGCTTGGGGAGGGGTCACTGTGCTGTCTGGGAATTCCCAAAATGGCAGAGTAAGAAGCTCGGCCAATTGCTGCTTCAGAAAGCAATGGAAATGCTTGACAGAACTGCCAAAAACAACCATTTCAGAACTCTGAAAATGACCCAAAGGCATACAGCAAGCTGGAAGCGTTTATTCAAGAAGAACTACTGACCCTTGGTGAAAACAGAGCGTTCTGTGGCGTCTTCATGTAGAACTATTCCTGTGGCCACCTCACCCCAGGCCCAGGCAGGTTGTGGGAGCTGCCACCACTGGAGTGAGGCTGAACTCTGACCTTTTCCTCTCTTGCCCAAATTCCTATCTAAGGGGCCTGGGGAGTCCACCCTGCAAACCATGGAGTCTCATCGAAGCACCTTTTTAACCCTGTATAACAGGCTCATGTTTCAATCTGACTCTGGCATAATGTCACGTGACAGGTAAAGAAGCGAATCAAACTATTTTAACTCCAAACATGTTTCTTTGCCATATCTTGAAATAGTCCTTCAAAGCCGTCTCCTGTGGGGAAAATCTACATTCTGAAGAGAATCTTCTTCTGTTTCCAAGCCTTTGTCCTGATCCAGGAAATAATAAATTCTGATAAGAAACATTTATAATCTATTCTCTCTGAAGCCAGCTACCTGGAGGGTTCCTCTGCATAATGGGAACTTGGTCTCCACAACCCCTTATCTTAACTCAGACATTCTTTCCTATGGAGTCTGGGCCTTTAGACAGTAACTTAGTTCTGTCAATGAATAGTCAATCAGAAAATCTTTGAATCTGCCCATGACCTGGAAGCCTTGGCTTCCAGTTGTCCAGCCAATGTACATCTTACATGTGTGGATTGACGTCTTATGTCTCCCTAAAATGTACAAAACCAAGCTGCAGCCCAGCCACCTTGGACACACGTTCTCAGGATCTCCTGAGGGCTGTGTTTTGGGCCATTGGTCTCTCACATTTAGCTCAGGATAAATCTCCAACTATTTTGCAGAGCTTGATTCTTCGTTGACAGGAGGCTGCACAAAAAAGCCCACACCTGGTGTGCGGCAGAGTCACGGCTGCGGAGGCTGAGATGCTGGATAGCCTGACAACAGACAAGACAAAAACCTAGAAGTTAAATCTGGGGAGTGAGGCAGAGCCTCGATAACCTCCCACATGTCGCTGGAGCTCTGAGAGGTTTTTGTGTGCACGGATTTGAGCAGGAAGAAACTCAGATTCCCGAAACGTGAGAAGCTGGCTCACCTGGCATGCCTGATGCTGTACCTGGAGTTTTATCCTTCTTGTCTCCCTAGGAGTGTGAAGGTCCTGCACACTCTTCACAGAGATCCTCAACTGTGAAATTACTCATGAACATCCAAGGAATAGTAAGGAAAAAAATACCGATAAAAGTGAAATTGTTTATATAGCAGTAATGACCAAATAAGAGTGGGTGTTTTAGGCATTTCTGGCAACAGCTGGGGGCTATGATGTGTCTGCTATGTGTGTGGCTGTGTTCTGGCTGGAGTGACAGGGCTGTCTGGCTGCAGGGTCTGGGACGTGCTCCCACATCACACCAGCACCCCATGCACATGTCAGGTGCTGTGACTGTGACCTTCAACTGCAAAGAGCGATCTGCCTCTACACTCCCTGGTCTTTGGAGAGCCACTGTACTGTCCATTCTCACAGTGCTGTGAAGAACTACCTGAGACTGGGTAATTTATGAAGAAACAGGCTGTACAGGAAGCATCGTTGAGAGGCCTCAGGGAGCTTATAAGATGGCAGAAGGCAAGGGGAAGCTGGCACCTTCTTCACATGGTGAAGCGGGAGAGAGCGCGCTGTGTACTTTCAAACAACCACATCTGGTGGGTCTTCATGAGAACTGCAAGGGGGAATCCACCCCATGATTCAGTTGCCCCCAGCAGGCCCTCCTCCAAGACTAGGGATTACACTTTGATGTGAGATTTGAGCAGGAGCACAGTGCTGAACCACGTCAGCCACTATGTAAATAAAACTTAGGCTCAATCATATCAAAGATCATACACGCAGCAGGCCGAAGGAGGACGGGCCTGGAGACTCTGACCGGATAACAAAGGCGAAAGCGAAACACACCTGTGAAATGTACACGGGCCTGATAACTCTAGTAAAAGTAACAAGAAGTTCACATCGCACTTGAGATGCGTGTGTAAGTAGCTGTTTGAAATGCGTATTTGTAAAGTGTTGCCTGAATATTCCTTTAAGGCCTGAGTCCGTCACACTCAGCATCCGGAGGGGCCCGGCGCGTTCGCAGCACACAGGACTGAGCTTGGCCGGGCCACTGTTGTGTTTGGCTTTGCTGTGTGTTTTTGCATACACGTTTACATTGTTTCATAATTGTGTCTTTGCTATCACAGCAGTGAAAACAAAGCTGTCTTCAGACCCAAGTTCTTGAGGGACTAAATCAGCAAAGGACAGAGGTGGAAACTGAGGAAGGCATAGCTGGAGGCGGGGCCTTTCCAATGGAGCTGGCCCGGGTCGCAGGCGGAGCCCACAGGCCCCAGGCTGCTGTGCCCACATACTGAGTGGCATTTCTGGGAAAGCTACCCAGACTTTGACGCAGGCTTCGAAAAAACCCTGAACAGTCCTGAGAGTTTCTCTGTTTTCTCAGGACACCCGCTCCTCAGCCAGGTGGTGCTTCTCACTCAGGCCCCGCTTGCCTCTGGCTCCACACAGGAAAGCTGGCATTCCTCTCGGTGGAGGCTCAAGTGCAGACAAACGCAGTGGCCAAGAGACTGATCTCAAACATTCCTACTGGGCACAGAATAATGACTTGTTTGAATTAGAAGAAAGTGATTCAAGAATTCAGTTAAAACCAATAATAAAACAAAAAATTAAATTTTATATAATTATTTTACATAGTTTAAAATGAAACTTTAGCATTTAAAAATATCCATGCTTTCATTTAAGTCACATAAAAATATTACAGGTGTGCTTCAGGCCTCCTGGTTTGCCAGGTACTTTCCAAACCATTCTCTCATTTAACCCTCACAACGGAATGAGGATGGTGTTACTGTGCAGATATTACTAGTGAAGAAACTTGGTTAATTCCCAACATCACATGCCTAGGAGGTCACAGAATCACAGTTCTAAACAGGTGCATGTCCTGCTTCCAAACCCAGGGCTTTTGGATCAGCCGTGAGAACGTGAAGAGGTCAGCTGTCCCCAGGCATGACTCAACCATCTTCCCCCGGGGGCCCTTGAGAATCCTCTGAGTCCTGTGTGTGAAGTAATTTATAGATTTTCACATGAATTTTAGGTCACGTGATACAGTATGATTAGCAGGGTGGTCAAATGCCAGTGTTGGAGCTCAGGTGTCAGGGCTGGACCCTGGCTCTGCTGCTGCCAGCTCCCAACCTTGTGTGAGTGGCTGCTGCCTTTGAATCTCAGGTTTCTCAACTGTGAAATGGCCTCAAACATGATAACACATACAGTTGGTCTTGTGGGGTGCTGGGCCCATGGTGAGTGCTCCCTAAGCATTATCGAAGTTGATTCTTGTTACTATTGCCACGTAACACTTTAAACTGGCCCTGGTGGTTCACGTGCGATCGACATGGAGAAGTGCAGCTGATTGCTGGGATTCCAGCTGAAGTCAAGTCGTGGTGCTCTTTCTGGTCTTTGCTGGTTTCTAGCAGGGTCTTCAGTAGATGGTGCATGATGGAGTATGCTACTAGGAGCCACTGAGTGTCCCACAGGGCTGTTAGTTCAGGGGTTGCTGCACCAGGCGATTTCTTGGATACTTCTTGGTTCTAACTTCAGTTTCATGCTTATTGAAGACTGGCCACGTGCTTAGTCCTCTAAAGCTGCTCCACTCAAACCGACCCCACCTTTAATGCACTGTATTTTCCATGCCTGCCTCTGTCTCCCACCAGACAGCAATAAACTCCCTGAAAAGACAGACTATGTCACAGTGTCTTCAGAGCTTAGTCTGCCAACTGCTGTGTCAAAAGCACTAAAATACATTTTTATTGAATACATGCAGGTTGACAAATGGAAGTTAGCCAAGCCTTCTAATTCCCGTTTTCAATGTTGAAACTATATATATTAAGACCACTGTATATTATTAAAAGTCCAGTATAAGAATCTACTAGGTTAAATGACAATACAACCATCTATTCATTCAGTCGATGTAAGTACCATGTTTACTAAATACCTACTCTGTGCCAGTCAAGGCGATGTCAATGAAGCAGAGAATGAAAAAGACAAACCGCCTGCCTTGTGCAGTGGTGTGCTGTGTCGAGGGGGTGGACAGAGGCAGTGGTCACGGCGTTGCATGAGCCAGAAGTCACCTGCCCTCTTGTCACATCTGGGGTCTACTAAGGTAGCACAAAAATGCATTATGCAAATGAAGTATTTGGTGAAACTCACTGGGTGACATCATACAAATAAAACCAAAGCTCATTCAGGCTTCAGTTGGGTCTCGACCCTCCTCAAGTCTCCCTGGTATCTTTCTGCCCTGGACACGTTGGAGACTGGCTTCAGCCACTTCACAAGCTTACTGGACAATGGGCTTTTCTTCCTCTGTCTTCTTCAGGACTGTGAGTGCCTGATGGTCAGGGGTTGTGCCCATCGCCTTGTGTCCTTGCTGTTACCACAGGGCTCATGTCAGTGAACACAGGCTCTACTGAGGAAGCTAGGCTTCCTGTAGCTTGTTTTCTTGCAAAGAAGTTAAAAACCAAATCAATGCAGTAACAAGACACAGATACATTTGGGTGCATGTTTGCTGAACTCAGGCACTACCACCAGATTCGCAGGGCTAATTTGCCCTCAGTGTTTTGTGCTTTCCCCTAATTATTCTAGAATGATTGTGTTGCTTTATTCCCACAGTATAAACATTTGCAGAGGAGGACCACCACCCCCTACAGACCTCGGCTGCTCTCTGGCTCACTCCTGCCTTCAGAAAGACAGCCCTGCTCTGAATTTATTTTCATAATTACATGAACGCTATCTAAAAGAAACAAAGGATGTGGGAAAGAATAAAGTTGAAAATAAACTTTAAGCGGTGGGAATGCAGGGGCCAGGCTGGAGAACAGAAAAGGCCGCAGTAAGCTCAGTATCTCTGTGCTGATCTACTCGGCCAGCAAGAAGCCTGCATGCAGCAGAGAGCTGTGTCCACCGGCCAGAAGTTCAGGACTCAGACACATAAGACGCTGACTTTATCCTAGAGCTAATTCATTCCGAAGCATGAGAAACAGAGAAAAGCCAGCAGCTATTGGCCCTGCAGGTGCCACATTTCTTTCTTAAAGACGAGAGTTGTGTTTCTTCTGTTCTGGTACAATCTCATGGTATTTATGGTCATATTAACATTTTGCTCAGAAATGTTGAAAAGCTTTGAAATATCACTTAGCCATTAAAATGTTGATTACCCTAATGAAATAACAGCATAGAAAAATGCTTATATCATTTAGAGAAAATTCAGGATGCACAATCTTACCAGCAACATGACAGGAGCTGAGCACAATTCGAATGCAAGAGGCTGGAAAGCATCACAAACGGGAAGTGCTTAGCATGTCAGCGTGCGGGGTGTGCAGTGGGGCTTTCCTGTGTCCAACACTTGGTATCATGTCTTATTTATGTTAGTAATAATAATACAGCTAAAAATGAGTTTGAGTAGAAATTAATGTTTTTTGAAGAGCAGGAATAAACATAACCTGATATTCATTTGCTCTTGCTTTATCCTTGCTAACTTTTGCAAAATCATCTGGAATTTCTCCCTTGGTGCCTCCAAGGGGATCGTAATTATAATGTAGATCCGGAAAAGTCACCTCCCAACAAGGTGACACATATGACCTTGGAGCAAGATCAGCTCTTGCAGTCTGCTATTTAAGCACTGAAACAGTTACCTGTAAAACCTTCCCAGTTAGTATACACATCTGTCGTTGAGAATTATTAAACTGCCCTGTAAATAGAGGCTAAAGGCACTGCTTTGGTGGGCTCTGCTGGGGTGGCTACTGCAGGGGTGGCAGCAGTGGTTAGCTGGGGTCCACTTGGTCCAGGTTTTTAGTTTGCAACAGCATTGGAAGGGTTCTTTAATACAGGAGTTTTAAATGCTATAAAATATATAGCCAAGGAAGACCGAGTTCATGATGTACGCATACAGTTCTCAAACTCCTTAACACCAACAATCAGGAGACAAACACCCTTAAGCTTCTGTTTCCAGGAGATCATAAGGGTTTTGCAAAAGCTTCCATGTTTCCGTTTAGA
This sequence comes from Saimiri boliviensis, assembly GCF_048565385.1. Taxonomy (NCBI): domain Eukaryota; kingdom Metazoa; phylum Chordata; class Mammalia; order Primates; family Cebidae; genus Saimiri; species Saimiri boliviensis. The sequence continues at coordinate 259,849 of NC_133449.1, read as the reverse complement.
CCCTGAGAAGGGTTCTTTCCACCAGAGGAGACAAAGACCCTTGGTCCTACCTCTAAAGTGGGCACAGCCTGACCCAGCCTGGGTGGCTCTCACGGGCCAAGATGCCATCTTGGATGAACGCCATTGAACTCAGCCACAGGGTCCTGAAATATGAACTCAATAAAATTGTAGCTTAGAGAACTCTACAACAATTAAACCCTGGATACAAGATGAAATCCACCCCGGACAAAAATCTGTTTCAGTAACTACTGCCAACACCAGACGTTCCCCCGCCTTGTGACCAGAGAAAAGAGGGAAAGAGCCACCCTCCTCCAACTTTGTGCTCCAGCGACCTCTGAAAAGAACCACCTTTCCCACATGACACAGACAAGACTCACCGGTGACAGGGCCAGAATCAGACCCTCTGCATTCACACTCGTTGTCTCACAAATGTGTAGCTGAACTGCTTTGTCCTACTATAAAAAAAATGCTTGTTAGCCAAACTGTGACTCAGCTTCTTCTCTTGGACAGGCTCACCCCTGAGTGCTGGAATGAGGACCCACCCTCCATCTCTTCCCAGTGAGCTGACCCATTTCCTGCCCACTGTCCACTGTGCCACGGGCCCCTCCAGGCCTCACCCAGGTGTTCTGGGCTTGGTTATTCCCTTCTAAAACAAAAGTACTTTCCGGCTTGAAGGTCTCGGGGTCAAAGCATTTGCCCTGTGTCATGAAGTCCCCTCCTCTCTCGAAATGATGGCTTCAGGTAAACTTTCTGCTTACGTGAGTCTGGATTTGTGTTTCGCTGGACACTACACTGGCTGAGAATTGCCATAAGTCCCTAATCACTAAGGAAAACGAACCAGAGGAGGGCCCACATTCTGGCAAACAGTGAACTAGGGAAGCCCTTCCAGCATACAAAATGCTGGAAAAATAGAAACACACAGAACGTTTTAAAATTTATGACTTCACAAGTAGAAAACGAAGGTGACTCTTGGAGGTCTGAATTCGTAAGACAGGCTGAGGCTGTGATTTTCCTAGAAGGAAATGTGGTGAGAGGCGTGGGGTTTCATAAGGTTCCCCTGAGGGTGGGGAGGCGGGTGGGGGGTGGAAAGGGCCTGGTGGAGTTTCATAGGTTCACCTGCGGGCGGGGGTGGAAATCTTTTGTCGGTTTAAGTCCTGTCAAAGGGACAACGACAGCCGGAAAGGGACAGACCCTGCAGGACACTCGCCTCTATTCCAATTCTGGTGGAGGGAGGACTGAGACCAAAAGTATCACCCCAGAGTCTTTCTCAACTCAGTGCTCTGATTCGAAGTTCAAGTCACACTGCCTCTGTGGCCCAGAAAGGCCTGATTCTAGAATGTGAAGATCAGTACCGGGCAGAAGCAAACACACTCCTCTTTGGGGCAAAATACTTTAAAGACAGGCCTGGGCCACGTTCCAGACCTTTAGGGGACTCTCCTAGGAAAGTGGGATCTGATTCGCTCCGGTGCTGAGGGCTGGGGGAGCCAGGACAGACCAAGAGAGGCAGGGTGGGGCGGGGCCGAGAGACGCTGGTGGGAAGCACAGCTCCCAGGGCGCGCCTCTGCGGGGACGGCAGGAGAGGACTGAGCACTGCCGGACCCTTGAGGCAGCAGCCACCCTCGTGCTCCGTGGGAATCTGACCTGAGGGAAGCTCTCTGCTGATGTTGAGTCCCTGGTGCGTGCGGGACATCCAAGCAGGTGGAGCTCAGAGAGAGCTGAGGGCACATGCCGGCAGAGTGTCGGCAGCCATGGGCGATAGGATGACCCAAAAGAAGGAGAGCCAGGAGGAAATGAGAACCAAGAAAGAAAAGTCTTTAAATGAGAGAGCGCCCGGCCAGCAGGGCCCCCTGCAGCTGGGATGCCAGTGAAGACAGAGGCGAGCTGGCTGGGCTTCGGGCGGCTGTTATCTTTGCTGATGCCAGCCATGCCTGGAGAGGGTTCAACAGGAGCGGCAGGGCCCTGGCCGCCTCCAGAATGAGGCTGGAGAGGGACTGCCCTGCAGGGCCCAGGGCTGCGCAGGAACAGGCCTTCGGTAAGGTCAGTGAGGCCAGGCCCCCTGGGGAGGGACGCGTCTCCCTTAAGTTTAGGGCAGCAGGTCGGTGCATTTGTCTTTTCCGCCTGACTCTCCAGTTCTCACAGCAAAGAGTAAGAAGCGTCTCTGAGCTGCGGGAGGTAGAGGAGAGAAGGAAGCGTGGGGCAGTCGTGGAGCCTGGGGAGGTGGTTCTGGGGAAGGCTGTGCCTTTCGGAGCAGCCTCTGAGAGCTGAGCCAGGAAGTTAGGGGAGAGCAGGGGCTGGCTGGGCCTGGCCCGTGACTCCTGCGGATCCGCAGCGAGGGCTGAGCCGGAGCCCAGCAGAGAGGTTCCCCGGGATTAACAGGAGACTCTGGAAAGCGCATCGTTTATTCTTAGCGTCAACAAATTACTCGATGCAAGCCAGAGGTGGTTATTTATTATTTTCAAAGCATCATGGCTTCACCCCGCAGGAGCCGTTTTCCTCACAAGGAATGCAGCAAAGAGCTTGGGAGCAGACACGGTGGGAAAGACCAGCGTGGGTCGGGGCCCTCCGAGAGGAGAGACGGGCTTCGCCCTCGCACCCGAGACGCAGGTGCCACTGCAAGAGCTGTAAGAGGGAAGGGTGCGTGAACAGATAGATCCCCCGAGGGACGGCTATTCCTCTCACTCAGGAGCAAGGATGGTTCCACTCACATTATTTCCGAGTAAGCAGTAGTTAGTAAAAATCCAGTAACTATCTCTAATATTACTTGCTTAAATATATGGACATATGAAAATTTATCTCAAGAAAATAATCTAAAGAGGAGAAAACTGTCATAAAAGGCGTTCATTGCAGTGATAAAAATACCCGACAGTAGTAGTGAATTGAAGTCTTGCAGTCACACGTAGGATACTGTGCAACACTCAAAATAAAATACCAGTTATGTAGCAACACATTCACGTGTTTGTAATAGAAACAGAAATTACATGCCAGAACATTTTTCAAAACTATGATCAAAATGAAGTAAAACATGTCACACACACGAACACAAACAGAAAGCACGTGTGAGAATACAGGCAACTGTTGTCAGTGTGGAAAGATGTTAACAGGACATTTCTAAAAAGGAGTTCTGAGGTTTGGGTTCGGTTTTACATGATTGTTTCTGCGTGGTTTTTAAAGTTCTAAACGGAGCCTCTAGATTTACTGAAGGAGCATGTGATGTGCAGTGCACTGTCACAGAGACATTGTTATTCCACAGAGAGAACGCAGGCTCCTGGGACGCGTGCAGTCACACATCTGCCCACGTCTGCAGCCCAGCTTGCTTCCTTTCCAGGCGCCCTAACCCGGAAAGAGGGGGCTCCCGCTGGAGTGCGACTGGGACGCGTCTGGCAGACATGGTCTCCGGCGTGCCTAGCTTGGGGGTCCAGGAACCGCCGGCTCTGTCTTTGCCCTGGGTACCCAGAGTCAAGCAAAACTCCCACGGGGCAGTGGTTAAAAATTAATTTCTGTTTGTTTTGTTATCTGTTAAATACAGGTTGTGACCTAGCAAGAAACAAAATACTTTTGTAGCATTAGTGACTTTTTTTATAAAAAGCGACCTTCTCCTCAGGCTTATGGTATGTTCTTGGTTATGGGAAAATGTCTATACAGGCCCAGAAGGGCCAAGACCGTGTAAAATTGGAAGGTTAAAAAAATTTTCTAAAATAACCGTCTCTTTCTTTGCCTCCCCCAAAGCTAGAAAATGTTGAGAGCCAGATGTTTTCAGAGGGTAAATAGTGTCCCAGGGAGGAGCTGCAATTTTGATCAGCAGCACGTTGCCTCTGTGGCCTATTTATAGTTGCCATGAGCTCCCGGTGAGACGCAGCTGGACGCGGCTTCTGGAAGCCTCCGGCATTCTCCTGCGTGGTTAGGGTTTACATTCTTCGCAGACCTCTGCTGGCCCACAGAGGACTGGAAGAAAACCAGGGATGACTAACAGATTTCGGGGGCAGAAAGCAGGCTGGAGGCGCCCTGCATGGCACTGCCAGGTGAGGGCCACGTCGGTCTCTGCCTCTGGCTGACAAATCTGGCATGGCCTGCAGCTGCCTCCACAAGCAAAAGAACCTTTACAGAGAACTTTCCAGGATCAAGAACTAGAAAATCCCAAGAACTAGAATAAGCTATGACTTCTTCTGTGGTGAAAAGTGTTCCCATCGCAGCTTCCTCCCTGGTCTTGGTTAAAACGGAGCTTGCTGAGGTGTTCAAAGAGCTGAAGACCCTTGATGTGGAAACAGAGCACAGGTTCCAGCTGTGGGAGGACTTGACTCACCCGTTGACAGCAGCCAGGTGGCCTCAGGCCGACCTCTTTCTGTAACAGGCCACCCGTTTCTTCTCAGGGCACGAAGGCGAATGTGATCCGTGTTTCTTCTTCTGTGTTAGTCTCTGGCCAAGAAAACTTGCTGTATTTTCTTTAGTTTTCTTGCATCATAGTTGCAGCGCCACAAGTTCTCTCCAGCTTAGTTCTCTAATACCTTCACCAATCACGAATCTGGCCGCCACGCTGCACGCTCCTAACATTCCTCTGGGAAGCCTGGCAGAGCACATGGCTGTCCCCTCATGGAGTGACTTTGGCTCTGTCAGTTACTTATGACAGGGCGGCAGTGGCTGATCGGGTATGGAATGGGGACTGCGGAGGGGAGGAGGCTGATAGAAACAGGTGCAGTGGGCTGGGCACAGTGGCTCACACTTGTAATCCCAGCACTTCAGGAGGCCGAGGCGAGTGGATCACGAGGTTAGGAGTTCAAGACCAGCCTGACCATCATGGTGAAACCCCATCTCTACTAAAAATACAAAAGTTAGCCGGTGTGGTAGCATGCTCCTATAGCCCCAGCTACTTGGGAGCCTGAGGCAGGATAATCGTTGGAATTTGAGAGGTGGAGGTTGCAGTAAGCCGATATCCCACCACTGCACTCCAGCCTTGGTGACAGAGTAAGACTCCATCTCGAAAGAAAGAAAGAAAGAGAGAGAGAGTGTGAGTGAGTGAGGGAGGGAGGGAGGAAGAAGGAAGAGAAAGAAAGAGAAAGAAAGAGAGTGAGAGTGAAGGGAAGGGAAAAGGAGGGGAGGGGAGGAACAGAAAGACCAGCCGAGCGGCTGTCACCAGGCAGTGTAGGTAGCCACCTGGAACTGAAGAGGCCAGTTCTGGGTCAGAAACCAGAGGGTCCTCAGTTTCACTCTTATTTTTTTAATCTGATGTCATAAAGCTTCTACTAGTCTGAGTAACTATGTCCCAAATTCAGCAAGCATACATGTGGTTTTTAAATTTTTTATTTTATTTTTAATGGTAGTCACAATCATATAATGTGAAATTTACCATTTTAAAGTTTTTGAGTGAACAGTTCAGCACCATCAAGTATATTTATGTTGTTGTGCAACAGATATCCAGAACGTTTTCATTTTGCAGACCTGAAACTTTATGCCCATTAAGCACAAATTCACTTTCTTCCCTCAACCCCCAAGCCCTTGGCAATCACCTATCTACTTTCTGTTTCTATAATTTTGACTACTTGAGATACCTCATATTAGTGGAATCATAGAGCACTTTCTGTTCCTTTGATAATGGCCATACTAATGAGTGTGAAGTAGTATCTCATTGTGATTTTCGTCTGCATTCCTCTGATAATCAGTGATGTTGAGCATCTTTTTATGTACTTTGTTGGCCATTTGTAGATCTTTGGGAAATTGTCTGTTCAAGTCCTTTGCCCACTTTCTAGTCAGATTGCTGTTTTGTGATTTTTGAAGCACATGTGCCTTGAAGTGACACAAATAACAAGTGAATGGAGAAGCTGGTGATCTTTTTTCCCTCACGTGATTGATATGATGCCTAAAATCTGGGGACTGGAGTTAGGGAGTATGTACAAGCAGAAAAGAAGAAAAAGGATATTTTGAAGTTTTATTGAATATGGGATTTCTCAACCTCAGCACGACCAGCATTTGGAACAGAATGGTTCTTTGTGGTGGGGCTTTTCTGTGTGCCGTGAGGCGCCTGGAAGATTACAGATGGCACTCCAACTGCCAGAAGCCCCAGCTCTGGTCATTGCTGCACATTCTAAGACAGGGGGCAGAAAAGCCCCTAGTGGAAAACCACTAACTTTGTGGTTTCGTCCAAGGAGCCAGGAGTAGTTGTGTTACCAAGTCTCGGAATCGTCATTCTGGGCATTATCAGCACTGTCAGTCTTCTTTTCTACCCAAACAATACCACACAGCGCAGTGGAGGTGATCTTGTGTGCTAAATCTGAAGAGTCACTGTTGTTAAACTTCTGGGATACGAGTGGCTTTAAGGGAAGATGTTGATATTTTAGAGGACTTTAAATATCATTTCTGCTGTAAAAATCTTATCAAGATGTTATTTGAAGCCTGCCCACATGCACAAACCATTTTTTCCACAAAACAACTAACTCGATATTATTTTGATTCTGTTTCACGTGTGTACTGTACTCTAAAAATATAAAAATAAAACATCTCTCTCTAGACCATTTATAAATACTCTTAAAAAAACAAACTCTATGTAATTGCTCTAGAATTTTGGCATGAACACATATTCTTTAAAAATGACAACAAAAACTCTTTTCAATTTTTCCCTGGTGCTTACTTTAGCAAATAAAGTCTACAGTTTACCAAATACTTTTTAACACAACTTCTTCTTAATTGCCTTAATTATTAAAGAAAATATCAGATAAGCCATTATCATTTTTCCTGCAAGACAGTGGAGTATTATGTATTATTGTATATTCTTAATATATACATGTGTCTAGGCTGATTTGGAAATATATAATAGTATAAAGAAAAACATGATGTTTCCTACAAGTCTTTTTACAAATTAAAAAGTGATTGAGATTATATTGTGCAATACATTTTATATATTATTTAAAAATATTTAGCTTTTTCCTGTTTAAAAATATTATCCATAAACATAATTTTAATTATTGTATGATATTCCACTTTCCTCTGTTTGCTAAACCATTTCTTGGTTTTGTATACATGGATTATTCTAAATTTTCACTTTTTTTTTAGACAGAGTCTTGCTCCATTACTGGGCTAGAGTGCAGTACTGCGATCTCGGCTCACTGCAACATCTGCCTCCTGGATTCAAGTGATTCTCCTGCCTCAGCCTCCAGAGGAGCTAGAACTACAGGTGCACACCACCATGCCCAGCTAATTTTTGGATTTTTAGTAGAGATGGGGTTTCACCATGTTGGCCAGGATGGTCTTGATATCTTGACCTCGTGAAATTTTCACTCTTAGAAACATCTTTGTGCTTCAGTTTTCTTGTAGCACCCAAGTTGTCCAGAGAAATTTCTAAAATACTAAATCAAAAGCTATATTTTAAAGGTTTTTATATGTATTACCAAATTATTTATTTAACAAGTTGTACAAATTTGTTCACCAGTAGAAATAAATATTCCCAACGTGATATGTTTCCAAAAACATCCCAAAGAGGAATGCTGTTTTTGGAATTATATCTATATGGGCATAAACAAGAACACACCGGGTGTGGTGGCTCATGCCTGTAATCCCAGAACTTTGGGAGGCTGAGGCAGGTGGATCACGAGGTCAGGAGTTGGAGACCAGCCTGGTTAACATGGACAAACCCCATCTCTACTAAAAATACAAAAATTAGCTGGGTGTGGTGGGGCATGCCTGTAGTCCCAGCTACTCAGGAGGCTGAGGGCGTGGCCAGATTTATTTTCCGGTAGACATTGTTACTCTGGATGAGATGATGGCAGTGTTTTGAACAGCCTGTATCTTTCATAAGTTGACCACACGATTCCATGCACTGTAACATGCTCAAATCTAAAGAGGAAATAAAAGCTTACTTTTTTTTTAGTTTTGTTTGTTCATATATATTTTCTAATCTCCATCTTTGCCATTTTTAAATTGTTCCTTCTTAAACTGATCTTTTTCATCTGCATTATGGGTAATTTTAAATTTTGAGGTAGGTTGAAGGGTTGTAAGAACAACGCGAGGTCCCCCACTGCCCCTTGCCTTTGCTCGGCAGACGTTGACACGTTGCCCTGTTTGCCTCCTCCATCCACCTCCATATTTTTTTTGTTCATGGGCATATTATTTTTTCCTGTTTGTGAGTCAGTTGGAGCCATCAGGTCACTTTACCTTTAGGAACTTAAGTGGACATTTCTTAAAAGTTCAGGGTGAAGAAGTATATTTTTTTATCAAATACTATGTAACAAATTATCCTAAACTTAGTGAATTAAATCAACAAACATCTGTGTGCTTTAGGAATCTGGGCATGACATGCAGCTGGGTCCTTCTGCCTTAGGCAAATCTGCGATCATATTGTCCTTTAGAACTGTGGCCTCATCTAAAGACTGAGGAAGGATCTGCCTTTGGGGTCACTCACCTGGCTGGCAGGATTCAGCCACATGTAGACTGTGGCCCTGAGGACCATCCTCCTGGCTGTTCACAGAGATCCTTCTCAGCTCCTGGCCACACAGGAGGGCAGCTCACAACACACAGCTGCCTCCATTAGAATGGGTAAGGAAGGGAACCACAGAGCAGAAGACGGAACCCAGAGATTTTTGTAACCTCACCTTGGAAGAAATATAATCACTTTTGTCACATTGTATTTATTAGAAGTAAGTCACTAGCTCAGCCCACCTCAGGGAAAAAGTTTCCATGGATACCTACCACAAGAAAGATTCAATCAACTCTGCCCCCATCTTTGCAAAGCTTCCAAAAAAGTTGAACAACTAGTTTTGGCTACAGCATATCCTCCCAAATTGTTTTGATTATGTGGGCTTTATGTTGCAAAAAGCAACCAGAACAAAAACTAATAATAATTATCTATCAATGAATTATTTAACTGTAATGTTAATCTTTCTTAGAATAGCGCACATTCAGGTTCATGGAGGAATAGGAATACAAATCATACTCATCACAGTTTCTCTTTGTAACTAAGCCCAGGTTTGGCTGCTTGTCACTCAAAAACCAAACTCAAGAGATGAGAATTTTGCTGGGAGGAAGAGCAGGTTTATTTAAAAGCTGGCAACCTGAGGACATTGTGGACTAGTGTTGCAAAGACCATCGAGTTTTTCAGACCCACTGCAGGGTTTTTATGGGAGGGGGGTATGGAGGAATGACACACAGGGGTTGACTGTGTGTCAATATGTTTGATCTCAGTGACTGTCTTGAGTGATGGCTCTCTGGTGATCTGGCTGGCATCAGCTTGATTGCAACAGGAATACAGATTAACTGCTCAGAATTATTCCAGGGCGGGATGTCTGGCAACCTTGATTCCAAGTTTCGTTTTCCAAAGCCAGTTCCTGGAGTTCTTTAGGCAAAGCACGTGAGTTAAACATTATTAAAAGCCTAATGTGGAAAGATGGGTGAGAAAAGAAGAAAAACAGAAGAGAATAGATCTTCAAGATAGAGTGGCAGTTTCTGCTACAAATTCCCTACTGCTGAATTTTTATTCCATTTCTATGGAAAACAGGTTATCAATTCCAATCTGGCTACTTCCTGTGGGATGGGGCTGTTGACTGGGAACTTGAGAATGAAACCATTTGATCTGGCTGTGATTTTCTTTCTTTCTTTTTTTTTTTTTTTTGTCTTTAGGAGTGCCTTAACTGCCAAATGAAAAGGATGTAGGGACATATCTATGGGATGAGTGGTCTTTTTAGAGGCAAACTCATGAACAGAAGTTAATATGGTGCCTAGAGTCTCAGCATATTTGGCAACTGGTAAATTTCTTAAAGTATCAGTTGGTTTTCTCAAAAGTGGAGAAACCTGGAAATGGCCTACCATGTAACATTTTAATGGGATTCAATTTGTTCCTATTTTGGGGATTTATTTTAATCTAAAACAGGACAACCCGCAATACCATATCTCAAGTCAAATTAGCTTCTTGACAGATTTTGGTAGTGCTTTTTTTTTTGAGTATGGTTTATCTTTTAGTTTTTTCTATCAACTGTAGTCTCCAAGATGCCAATTTAAAGGTTGCAGGAAGAGGCAAGTCACAGCTTCTGTGACATTCCAGCAAACTTCAGAGTCTTTTTAAAATCAGGGGGTATGTATTAACTATAAACTATGTGGCCCCTGTATCAATAAGAATGGGAATAAATTCATTACCCATTGTCAGTTGTAAGCGGCCCCTGTGATATCTGTGACAAGTTGGCTAAACATATGTTTTTAATGAGTTATAGGAGGAGCAATGAATATCCATGAAGCTGGTCCTAACTCATGTATTGAACAAGCATGCAGGTAACATATGACTTATGCTTACTTTTGGAGTGGAGATTTCACATTTGAATGTGCTATAATTAGGCTCTATGTGCTAAAAGGGGTTTTCAGAACAAAGAGGCATGCCAGTAAACCAACCAGAACCAGTTCATGGTCAGTGGATTCTTATCAGGAAAAGTTACTGAAATCAGAATCTTGTCCAATCCAAGCTGTAGTTATAGCTAGTGGAACAGGGTCTAGAAATCAGTAAATCAGCATCTGGTGTAGCTGCAAATTGTTTTAATATTGCTTATCTCAAGACTGGTATTTTCTTTAGCTGCTGAAGAAAAAGAAATATATAGTGGCAGTTTAGGGTGACTGTATTAGTCTATTTTCATGCTGCTAATAAAGACATACCTGAAAATGGGATTTATAAAGAAAGGTGATTTAATTGACTCACAGTTCAGCATGGGGCTGGGGAGGCTTCAGGAAATTTACAATCATGGCAGAAGGGGAAGCAAACACGTCCTTCTTCACATGGCAGCAGGAAGGAGATGTGCTGAGCAAAGTGGGGAAAGTCGCTTATAAAACCATCAGATCTCATGAGAACAGCATGGGGAAACCACCCCCGTGATTCAACTGCCTTCCACCAGGTCCTTTCTACCACATGCGGGGATTATGGGAACTGTCATTTAAGATGAGATTTGAGTGTGGACAGAGACAAACCAAATCAGTGACTTAATCCTTGCCTGGAATGGCCATGAGTTCCATTTACAATTTGGTATCTTATTGCCACAAAGAGTTGATTCTGTCAGTCTTATGATCTATAGTCTAACATTAATATCAGTCAGTTGAAACCATAAAAGGAAGAAGATATAATGAGACTTGTCTGACCTTTCGTCCCACTGTGGCTGGGAAGTAAGTTTATAAGATTGTTTTTCTGGAGTTCTCTTGGCCAAGAGGGACTTTATTCAGTCAGTTGCAGGTGGCAGGGGCAGAAGTATAGATAGCCAAACTTTTATTTTGTCCCATATTAAGGGGAGGGTGAGGTGCTGCCTGCCCCTCAGTGCGATCCTCAGTGTGACCCCTTTGGCCAAGGTATTTAGAGTCAAAAGACTTATCACCAATGAAACATTCCAGCCCAGACAGAAATGTTTGCATTTTAGTTTGAACTGGCTAAATATTTTAAAAATCCAAATAACTTTGAATTAGTAGTACTATAGTGAGTTTTATCTCAATACCACTAGCTTAATAACTATATAGCATATTCAAAGCAGGCAGAAAAGAAAATGAAGAAATAGAGATAGAGAATTTCAGAAGACTCTATTTAACTCTGTAGTTGCAGGTTAATCATTTCAGCTCTAAATTTTTCTTACTGCAATTTGCCCATTAGTTTTAAAACATGTGCAAAAAGAAAAAAACCTGGCATGCCTTTGAATTTTCCCATGTTTTTAAACCTTTAAAAACAAACGAATATATGGAAGCTGAAACAAATGGAGGACCCCCAAACTAATTCTCAGAAAGTGAGAGAGGGGGGTTGTTTTCAGAATATCATCTCACACCATCTAGCACCACAAGTGACCTGCACCAGGTCCAAATGGCACGAAAGCCCAAATATCAGAGACAGACAATCTCAGCATGCACATTAGTCTGACTTACCCAGCCTTAAAGCTATCACCTCCTCAGACACTTTTTCTTGTACCAGCTGAGAGTTGCAGGCAGCTGATGCTACATAGGGGTGAGAAGGGAAAATATCCAAGAAAAAGAGTTCTTGGTCGCTGCTGGGATGTTCCTGGAATCCTGGCCCCAGCCACAGGGTCAGATAGTCATCATCAGCTGGCACTTTGGAGCAAATTGTTGCTCTCCCAAGTAGCGAGAGTGGGTAGGCTCTGACATGCTGCTGAGGCCAACTTTTCCACCTGCTGGAAACAAGGCAGGCTAGACCGCCTGAGGTGCACGGCGTCGTGCTGGTGCTACGAACTGTAATTGAAGCCAGGTTTGGCTGCTTCCTGCTTGAAAACCAAACTCAAGAGACAAGAGCTGATGGGAAGAAAAGTGGGTTTACCCAGAAGCTGACAATCTGTTGCAAAGACCATCTCAAGTTTCTCAGGCTGGGCAGAGGGATTTTATGGGAGGAGGATATGAAGAAATTACATGCAGGGGTTGACTATGTGTGGGTCAGTGTGTGTGGTCTCAATGATGGTCTTGAGCAGTGGCCATCTGGTGGTCTGCCTGACATCAGCTTGATTGCCTCAGGAATACAAACTCCTGCTCAGAATTCTTCCCAGGCACCATAGTCTGCCGCCTTGATGCTATGCTTAGTTTTTTAAGGCCAATTCCTGGAGTTCTCTAAGTAAATCACATGAGTGAAGCTTTATTAAAAGCCCAGCACAGAAAAAAAGGGGAGAAAATAGAAAAACGAAGGAGAAAAATTGTTTCTCAAGATGGGTTGGTAATTTCTGTTACATCTTCTCCAGTGGGAAGCAATGAGTGTTCAGAAGCAGTGGAACAATTTGCACGTTTAAAAAAGATCTATTATTTTGTTTATTTTCCTTTAAATATGCAGCAGAAATTTACTATTATACAACTCAATTATGTGGGTTCTCTAATTTCCCACTTGTTTTACCTAGATTAATGTGTGGTTTATTTCACCCTGATGTTTTTAAAGACAAGCTGTGTGAGGGTTAGAACGTGCATCATAAACAAAGAGGCTTGAGGTGGCAGTACCTCCCCAGAAATGCTGTACCCAGGGCCTGCGCAGTGATCACAGCTCTGAACGTTGGCACTTCTGAAGTGGCTGGATGTCTCTGCAAGAGCTGTGCTTACCCAGTTGCTCCATTTATTCTTACATTTTACAAGCATTTAGCAAATTCTTGAGCTAGGCCCTGGGGACTAGCAAAGGAATAAGAAATCTGTTATTTTTATTTTATTTCAACAGTTTTGGGGAACAGGTGGTTTTTGGTTACATGCATAAGTTCTTTGGTGATGGTTTCTGAGATTTTGGTGCATCCATCATCAAAGCAGTGCACACGATACCCAATGTGGAGTCTTCGATCCCTCATTCCCTTCTCATCATTCTCACTAAGACCCTAAAGCCCATTTTATCATTCTTATGCCTTTGAACCCTCATAGCTTAGGTCCCACTTATAAGTGATAACATACAGTATTTGCTTTTCCATTTCTGAGTTACTTCACTTAGAATAATGGTCTTCAACTCCATCCAGGTTGCTGTGAATTCCTTTTTTTTTTTTCACTTTTTATGGCTGGGTAGTATTTCATGGAGCGTGAGTGTGTGCATGGATCTATATATCACATTTTATTTATCCACTCATTGGTTGATGGGCATTTAGGCTTGTTCCAAATTTTTGTAATTGTGAATTTTGCTGCTATAAACAAGTATGTGCAAGAAGACATCTATTCTTAAGTTGCTCTCGATTTAGTTAGGAATACTTAAAACGCTGAACTGCAGGATAAAAACCGTGCACAAATGATGACCTTTTAAATCAATGCATGAGAAGAAAGAACTCTGAAATGTAGTGTGAAGCACGGGTCAGTGGACCCCTCAGGGCCTGGCTCAGTGTGCTCCTGTAGCATCTCTCCTGCTTTCCTTGCACACTCTGCTTTCTAGCTGCTCCTGTGTGCTGTTTCGCACCTGTTCCATTCCCTTTTGGATTCTGCTCTCCAGCGGCTCCTATGTTCTCCTTGGCACCTGTCCTATCCTCTCTTTCGCTCTGATCTCTAGCTGCCCCTGTATTCCCTTTAGCTCTGTCCTATTTCCTCCTTTACTCTGTCCCTCAACTGCCCTGTGTTCCCCTTAGCACCTGTCCCAGTTCCCTCCTGCACTGTGTCCTCCAGCTGCAGCCGTGTTCTCCTTAACTCTTGTCCTATTTCCTTACTCGTTCTGCTCTCCAGAGGCCTCTGTGCACCCACAGGTGGCTCTCCAGCTGTGCCTCCTGCCTACGCCCTGAGGAATCCAGCACCCAAGTGTGGATGGATGAAAGTACTGACTCCTTTTTGGGAACAATTTTCATTCTAGGCTCTTCATATACAACATATAAGGGAGCACATCAAGTAGATATTGTTATTTTAATTTTACTAGAAAGAAATTAAAGTTTATAAAAGTTATATCCTGAGACCTAGCACATGAAAAAAGAGGTTTGTGTGATTCTTTTTACTGCCGCTCTTTACACTGAGAGCCCTGCTCCTCCCCGAAAGAAATTCTGTTCCTAAACGCTGCAGTCACTGAGATTCTTCACTTTGTTTTCTCTGTTTTGAGACAGAGTCTCACTCTGTTGCCCAGGCTGGAGTGAGTGGCTCAGTCTTGGCTCACTGCAGCCTACACCTTCCAGATTCAAGCAATTCTTCTGCCTCAGCCTCCCAAGTAGCTGCACCACCATGCCCAGCTACATTTTGTATTTTTAGTAGAGACAGAGTTTCACCATGTTTCTCAGGCTACTCTCGAACTCCTGACATCAAGTGATCCACCAGCTGAGATTACAGATATGAGCCACCGTCCCCAGTTGACACTTTCTTCTCTGAGTCAGAGATCTTTGGCAAGATAGGTTTTCCATAACTTTTATTGCAATAGAAATATTTGAGACCTTTGTCAGGTTACATTGTTAGCATTAAAGGTATGTCTGTTTTTCTGCGATACACCGAGTTTAGTAATGTATGACTCAGTAATGAAAACTTGATCTGGCGTAACCCTAGGCATTTGAGCTCCCAGACGGAGAAGGATCTGTTTTTCCAATAGCTGACAAAGCCTGGAATGACCGTGACTTGCAGGAATGCAGCACCCCAAGAGGACCCTAGCAATTGGGAGAATTTTGTTTACATGACACTAAGCCCCAAATGACCTTAAATTCTAAATAAAAGTTCCATGGGTAATTTGTATAAGGGCCTTGTTTTTAAAGAAAATAAATTATATGACAGGTTTGTTATATATATATTACAAACTAGACTGGTGAACATTTTACTCAACATTTAAAAATCTTTAATTAAGACCCTTCAGTACATAAAGATTACATAACAAAATCTAGCAAAAGTCTATAAAATCTAAACACATTTCTAGAAGAAAGGGTGGTGCCACAAAAGTTTACATGCTGAGGCTTTCAGGGTGCCTACGCTGTGCTGGATGTGGGCAGTGTTCTCAAGCTCATGGTTTTGCTTACATGACAGTTCCGGCTCACAAGAGCCCTCGGAGCCCGTCTGTCGGCCGGCATCCTGTGGCATTTGGCAAGGGAGATCTGTTTAATATGAGGTGTCAATAGAGCCAAGGTTATGATATCTAAAAATAATCAACACTAATTCCCTAGAAATGCTGCCTTTTTTGACCAAGCCACTGGCGCGATGTGGAGTCACTGCATTATATTCAAGAAGAATAACACCCTCGCTTTACAGAGTCTGAACCAGAAAGACACTCGGTTGTGATTCCCCTTTATTCTATGCGGTGTTACCATCAGCTATGGCAATGTAAAATCAATGCTTTTGGAGGCAGTAGGGACAGAGAACAGAAAGTCCTCTGCAGCCCTAAACATGGGGAGTTTGGCAAGGCAGGTGCTGACTGGATGAGTCGGTTGCTCCTTCTCTAGTGAAAGTACCTGCATTTGCACAGAAGGCTTCAACGTGGGAGGGAACGGGATTCCCTGCAAACCTCAGTGAGCTGCATAAACAGAAGCAGTGATGTTTTATGTCTGATCTTCTCCAAGGACATCTGGCTCTGGGTTGCAGCGCAATGCTCACTGACCGAAGCTGATTCGATTGTGTTCTCACTTTTAGGACTATCTTCAATCACCACACGAATGTTTATAAACTGCTGGGGCTAAACATGAAAGTTGTTCCTCAGGTGCCGTCTCCACCTAGCACTGTGTGCATTTTCTTTCTCTCTCTTGCAGCTGTTCTCTTCCCACGGACTGCATGAGAAAATGAAACAGAAGTCATTTCTGCATGTGTCACACAGGCATCCTGTGGCTCCAAAGGGAGCTGAGCTGGATTCCACAAGCGCGAGGTCCTTGCAGTGTGTGAAGAGGATCCAGTCACCGATGGGAAGGAAGGGGTTCTGGGGGGCACGATCGTCGTCTGCCCAGGCTGACCGCCAGCTGCCCAGCGCGAGTTTATGCCACGCAGTCACTAATGTGGTCTCCAGAAACATCTTACGAAGTAAGCCTTTCCCTGCATGTATTTTTATGTGGGTATAAATTTATTTTAGTTCTTACCATGAACATTTGTATGGTGCTTCCGAGTGAGGGTTTGACTGCTTCGTATCTGGAACCCTTCAACTTTATCCTTCTTGGAATCAAGTGTCGTGAGCATTTCCCCCTAGGTCAAGTGTCTGCTGTTAACATGATGTTCTCTAATTACACGGCTTCATACAACTCCCAGCTCTGCGGACATGTGTTTTTATGTTCAAGGTGTTCCTTCTTTTACCTCTGCTTATAGCTCATTCTTGACTCTGCTCTTTTCCCACTCCCTCTATCTCAGGCCCTTCCCGAGGTTTCATCCTAGCTGACTTCTTTTAAATAATGGAAGCAGAAGATGTGGGGTCAGTCAGCCTGGCTTCAGATTTATTCTCCACCCGTTACTTGCCAAATTAAAGCTGTGTTTAGGCTTCATTTGTTTCAACCTGGAGATTTCTCAAGAGTCATAATTTTTAGATATCTTAATTACAATTATACAATTGTTTAAAGATCAAACAAGACAATGTATATTGATGTGTTTTGTAATCTTTAAAGCTCAATAGAAATGTAAGATCTTGCTATTAGTATATAATTATAAAATTTTCCATTCCTTGCTTTTTTCTTGGTTGCTGGCCTAGAAATTGAATGAATTCTGTTCTCTTTTTATTTTTAAAAAATAATCTTGGGCATGTGAAATTGCTGATATTTTAATGTATTTCTGATATTTGATTTATTTGAATGATAGCTTCCTATAGTGTCTTCTAATAGTTAAAACTATATCAGGCCAGGCACAGTGGCTCATGCTTATAAACCCAGCACTTTGGGAGGTCAAGGTGAGAAGATCACCTGATGTCAGGAGTTCAAGACCAGTGTGATCAACATGGCGAAACCCCGTCTCTACTAAAAATACAGAAATTGGCAGGAGAATCACTTGAACTCAGGAGACAGAGATTGCAGTGAGCCAGGATTGCACCACTGCACTCCAGTCTGAGCAATGGAGCAAGACTCCACAAAACAAATAAACAACAACAAAAAACTATATGAAAGTGACATATTTGTACAGGGAAACCCCAGGCAGTACCCTAAGTAAATGATGACATAAAACTCTTATTTCTTATTTTGCTCTGATGTTAGTTTCTCAGCAATCATTCCACCTGCTGGTTTATCTTGGTCTTTGTTCCCATTTGGATTGTTTTCCCTTAAATGTCCGGTAATTCTTCATTGTTCACATTGAATAGTGACACATGAAGAAGGTGAATGGAATGTGTGTTATCATTAGCAAGGCTTGGCTAGAGGTTTTGCTTTGGGGAGTCAGTAGGGTTTCTACATACTAGTAAGTGATGTCTTTGGTCTAGATTGTTTGCTTTCTCTGGAGAAAAACTCCTCTCCTCTCTGGAAGGAAGGTGCTTGCTTGTTGGTTGCTGGTGTTCTACTCACCGGTTACCTGCGGGGTGGGGTGCAGGCATCAGTGAGGGAGGATAATGAGGGTTGACTGTCGAAGTACAGATTCTGATCAACCCTCCTGTTTCCTGACGCCTGCCTCACTTCTCTGCCCGTCGCCCCCAGAAAGGTCCACAGATGATGCTTTTTCTCGCGACTGTGAGGCTGTCAAGTCTCATTTTGTCTCTGCTGCTCTCTCTCTCTGTGATGGACAACCATAATGTTTTCTTGGGAGCGAAAAGAAGCAACCGGGTCCTTAGGTGGTCTACCACCTTTAACTTGGAAGGTTTCTTCCTGCCTTGCAGCTAAAGCTAGAATAGCCAAGCTTAAGAGAGGGTTTTAAAAATAGTAACTCAACGTTTTGGGACAATTTGAATATCTTAAGGCACTAAGTTACTGAGTTTTCTGAAAATGCTGATGGGAAAGTAATTAATTAATTAATTAATTAATCTCTGCTTTGTTTTAAATATATTGCACCAGGTTTGTGTCTTATAATTAACTCTCGAAAGGTACAGATTTAATTTTGATATAATCTTTTATTTGAAGAAATAGCTCAACTACTCTTCAATGCTGCACTTAGGATGTGACCAAATCTTTTTTTTTTTTTTTTTTTTTTGAGACAGAGTCTCTCTCTGTTGCCCAGGCTGGAGTGCAGTGGCGCAATCTCAGCTCACTGCAACCTCCGCCTCCTGGGTTCAAGTGATTCTTCTGCCTCAGCTTCCCAAGTAGCTGGGACTACAGGTGTGCGCCAGCACACACAGCTGATTTTTGTATTTTTAGTAGAGATGGGGTTTCACCATATTGGCCAGGCTGGTCTTGAACTTTTGACCTTGTGATCCACCCACCTCAGCCTCCCAAAGTGCTGGGATTACAGGTGTGAGCCACTGCGCCTGGCCTGGCCAAATCTTTGTTTGAGACAAAATGTATTATTTCACTCTATGTAAATTAAGATATTGTACCTTGAAAAATTATTTATCTGGGAATGTTTAGATCTTTCTCAGTTTTCTTGAACATTTTGTGTAAGAGAAATGACCTTATATTTGTCACATTATTTCTATTAAACGCTTAGCGGCACGAAAGAAATGGGCAGTTCTGTTACAAGGTAAAGTAGAGAAGGTAGTATCACCGTTACTCTTTCATGGACTTGCAAACAGGTTCAGAAGTTTGCCAGAACCGAGGTTTTCTGTCTGACAATTGGGTGTTCATTGTCTCACAAAGTGCGCTTCGTCCTTCTGTACGAATTTCTTCGCTCAGGCTATGAATGCCGGCTCTCACATGCTGGGCACACATTAATTTCTCTTATCCTTTATTTCCACATAGTGTGCAAGTGATTTGAGAGGGTCCTGTATGGCCTGGTCCTCAGGTGCTTGGCAATGTGGGTCCACCCTCTCCCTGGTAACCCTGGCTGTGAGTCCTCCTTCACGTCCTGGCCTCCCGCAGCAGTCCCCTGGAGCCCTCTGCTGACCGAAACTCCACACTGAAGCGCCGCCCAGAATGGTGGCCTGTGAGGGGTTCCTACTTGGAGACACGTTATTCCTCTTCTGTAAAAACTCCACCACTTTCAGATAGACTCTCAGGCAAAGGCACAGGAAATTATTTGATGAGATTCATGATCTTTTAGAGGCTTCATATCGTTGAGGCCATCCAAGCCAGTAGTTTTCAAAATGAGTTGAGGGTTTTAAGTCCTAAAATGTTGCATTCAAGTTCTAGTTAAAAATAGTTTAACTACTGTAGTTTTCCATCCTAAGACATTTGTTTTTCATGCTTTACTTTTTCTGGAGTTAGCATGCATCTTACAATTGATACACTGCATTTAATATGATGAGACCTCTTCTGTTCTTCTGAAAAATTATCAATACATTCACGATGAACATTGATTTAATGGCATCTCCAAATTTAAAACACCCAGGTCACAATCATTAACTCTTCTACAATATTTAGATGCAAGAAGGTCATGTTTTTTTCTTTTTGTAAGTCAAATTATATCTAGCAGAAGATATATATCAAGATGTGGAAGATTCCAATACACGGAGGTTCCTCGTCATATTCTGTGCCAGACACTGGAGGCTGGTATGATGGGACTTTATGCTCCCCACCTTCCTGTCTCACGACCCTTCCTGTAACTGACCGTTGCTGGCCCTTTACTCGGAAGGGGGAGAGGACCACTGCCCCTGGCATTGGGGAGGGGATGCTCCTCACAGCGCAGGAAGTGCCAAGAAGGCAGCCGTCAAATGCTGAAACTTTGGCCACACCAGCCACATCTGGGGAATTGCATGTGACTAGGGCCTAGCCCATTAGGAATATTCTTCTTCTGGCAACATCTCCCCAGTATCTTCATTTTGTTTTCCCGTTGGCGAGTATAGCTTAATCCCTTAACTAGGTCAGAGAGTTATTCAGGCAAATTCTCTTTTCCTCCTTTAAACCCCTAAAGGCTATACTGTGTGTGTGTGTGTGCGCGCGTGCGTGCATGTGCACGTGCATGCCTGTGTGTGTGTGTGAGTATGCATGCCTGTGTGTGCGCGTGCGTGCATGTGCATGTGTGTGTGCGTGTGCATGCCTGTGTGTGCGCGTGCATGCATCTGCGTGTACGTGTGCATGTGTGTGTGCATGTGCGTGTGCATGCCTGTGTGTGCACGTGCGTGTATGTGCGTGTGTGTGTGCGTGTGCGTGTGTGTGTGTGTGTGTGTGTGTGTTACAGAGAGGCCTAACCTGCAAAAGCACAGCTTGGCCTTCCGGAAGTAGATGGCAAATAGGAAAAGGGTTGCTTTATTATTTCCTGGCTCCTCCAAAGCACACACTAAGAAAATATGAGTTAGTACTTTCACTAATAATTTCATCTGTACCATTGAGCATTTAAATGTTGTAATAATACATTAAATGCCATGCCCATGCAAGTGCATTATAAAATGTAGCATTAATGAAACAAAGAAATTTATTTCTTGTAAGCCATGAAATAAGTTTCTCCCACTATCTCTATGCATATGTTTACCATTTGCACCAATATACCGCTAGAGATTGTAGACAATTTTTATTTTGACAACAGTCCACTCGTTTAAAATTACATCCAAAAATACTACTATAACCCTTCATATCACCAGATCCAATTAAATGTAAACCAAGGCCCATTTGTTCATGCATGTGTTTTATGATTTTGTCTGTTCCTTTTCTGACTTATGTATTTCTAATACAGAATGCGAGAAGAGTTAGCTCTTTGTAGTTATTTAGCTTTAAGACATAAAAAACTGGTCTAGAACCTTTAAAAAGCAATTGCAGGAATTTTTTTTAGGTCTCTTGAAATTAGAAGTCAAGATATTTTTAAAAATTATTCTTTGAAATTACATTTCTGTATACATCAAGATTTATCAATAACATACCAACAAAATAAAATAGGAAAGTATGGTTATCATATTTTATAATGGCCACCTCATATTCTTACTGCTTTTATAACTAAGTCATATAAATTGAGCTCACAAAAATATTTATATTATAAAACGATAATTTATAATTGGTAATATTTGAATTTTTCTTGTATATTTTCATGTCACAAGAAAAAAATTTTACTGTCAAAAATGTGGTTTTTTTTTAAATTGGAGCAAGCCTAAGCCCCTTCATTTTATAAATACAATAACCTGAGGCTCATCAAAGCTGGTGACTCACACACTCAGCATTGCTGGATGTTGGCTCAGGATCCAGAAGGTATTTGGACAATTCATGCTAAATTAATAAATGCACTTTAAAACTGGCTTATATTAACACCAAAGTAACTAGACTTGTGGAATTTGTAAAAGATGTTTATGAACGAGGGCTCCGATTCTCCCCTTTCTAAAAGCAGGATCCACAGCCTCTGTTTTCCCATTGCGAGATTTCAGAGCTGACCCTGGTGGCACTTAGAGCAGACATCACAGACGCCTCAAAGTTTCACAGGAGGATGGTAAAGACCGTCTTTGTTTCATAAAACTTTTGTTTTCTAGGGGAAAAAAGGTTGAGTCTAAAATCAATCCTCCTACTGAAATATTTCAATGATGCTGGAAAGGTTTGTCAGGTGCAAGGGGAGCCGTAGTCCCGCACCGAAGCCCTCCGTCCCGACTTCTGAGTGGAGACAGAGGAGAGTAATATTAATGTGTTTGCACTGCTTGCTCAATTGTGAAAAGTAGCAAATACACTTAAGCAATGATCCTTCATGAGAATAAAATAGTTTAACAATGTTTACACACCCATTACAATTATTCTACTCTCTACGCTATTTTATCCAGGTGAGCACTCCACCATCTCCATTTCAGAAAGCAGACAGTAATTGAACACCACTGTCTACTTTTAAAAAACATTATTTATTTCACTATGAAAGTTCATAGTTTATGTAATTAATACCTTTTTGTGGTCTGCATTCCGTGGATATTGGCATCTGCATGCTATCATGGGCCCACCGTTGTGGCAACGTCGCACACAGTGGTCTCGCTGCCTAAACATCCAGGGCTCTCTGCCCATCCAGCCTTTCCTCTCCCAACCCCTATCAGCCACTGATCATTTTACCATCTGTGTAATTTTCCCTTTTCCAAACTGTCACATAATTGGAATTATATGTTATGTAGCCTTTTCGGCTTCTTTCACTTAGTAATGTGCATTTTGGGTCCCTGTATGCCTTTTCATGACTAGAGAGCCCATTTCTTTTCTCACTGAATGGTATCCCATTGTCTGTAGGTCCCAGCATTGATTTATCCATTCACCCACTGGAGGACTTATTGGTCACCTCCAGCCTCTGGTCATCCTGAATAAAGCTTCTACAAACATTTGTGTGCAAGTTTCTGTGCGGACATAACTCTTCAGCTCCACTGGGTAAATAACAAAGAGCACAATTGCTAAATCTTTTGGTAAGACTGTTTCAGGTTTGAGATAAACAGACAGACTGTCCTCCAGAGTAGCTGCTATTCTGCATTCCCAGGGCAATGAGCCGGAGTTCCTGTGGCTCCACAGCTTCGCCAGCATTTGGCCTTTTCCGGCTGGTGGACTTTGGCCATTCTAATAGGTGTGTCATGGTGTCTGTCTCATTGTCTTAATTGGCAATTCCTAGGAACATATTACACAGAGCATCTTTTCATATGCTTAGTTTCCATCTGCATATCTGCTCAGCTTTTGCTCATTTTAAATTGGGTTGTTTGTTTTCTTATTGTTGAGTTTTAAGAGTTCTTTGCATATTTCAGATATGAATCCTTTCAGATAGAATCTAGATACATTTAACAAATAGTTTCCCACAGTCTAGTTTCTTTTTTATTCTCTTAATAGTATCTTTTGCAAAACAAAAGTTTTTCACGTCGATGAAGTTTAACTTCCCAGTTTCTTTCGTTGTGGGTTATGCTTTTGGTGTTGTGTTTTTGAAAATCACCAAATCCAAGGTTATCTAGATTTTTTCCTTATGTTGTCTTCTAGGAGTCTGAAAATTTTGCATTTCACATATTGGTTTAATATCTGCTTTGCACTGACTTTTGCCAAAGGTGTAAGGTCTGTTTATAGATTTATTTATATTTCTTGCATGTAGATGTCCAGTTGTTTTAGCGCCGTTTATTAAAAAGCCTCTCCTTTCTCCATCGAATTGCCTTTGCTCCTTTGTCAGAGACCACTTGGCTGTATTTCAATCTGTGTCTGCCTTCTCTGTTCTGTTTCACCGATGCATGTGCATGTGTCTTCAGTTTTGTCTTTAATTAAAAAAAAATCTAATTGCTACCTCAATTTGTTTATGAATTCTCATTTGTAAACAGAAAAGTAGAGATTAATGCCTGATTATCTTTTAGGGTAGATGTGGCATTGAACACAATGAGAATGAGTTATAATCTTAAAGTGAATATAAACATCTGACCATAGTGGCAACAGATTTGCTGACTTGTGACATCAATGACAGACTAGCTCACTGTGACCTTGTTTCTTCCTGTGGGCTCCACTTGGCTTCACACCAGGTAACTACCAACCCCTTTTGTGCTTCCTTCAAGGATTTCTGTGAGGTGGAAAGCAGAAATATCGTGAGATCAGTGGAGGAAGAGAAGGCAGCATCCCAGGCCAGAAGCAGTCAGACCTCCAGTGGGCCCCATCACTGCTCTGTGGCAACACCTAGAGGGTGACGGAAACAGACAGGGTGCAGATGACGTGCGTGCTGGCCCCAGGGTTCCTAATGCTACTAGGTTCCCATGGTCTGTAAGACGCCTGGAAACGACACCTTCTGCACTCTTAGGGGCCATTTGTGGAATTGGAAAATTAGGGAGTGAGTAGTGACAATCTAGATTGATTATTAGAGGTACTTCTCCCGCTTTTCAGCAACCAAGGAGGCTTTGATTAGTAGTGAAATTGTGGCACCCCAACAATGGTGGAGTGGAATGTCCTCCCATTTTGGAGGGGTGATGGCTCAGGGTCAAGACTGAACTGATTAGAAAAAACTTTTTCTTTTTTTCTCATCTGAGTGTGTGAGTGAAGAACTACCCTGCTGTGAAATGTACAAATCACTGGCTGCTGTTTCTCATGTGCACTCCAGGAGTATCCAGTCCAAAAGCAAGCTCTTCAAACCAACTACAGAGAGAAAACAGAACGACAAGGAAAGGTATATTTGTCGGATAAACATCTGCGATTATCCCACCTATTTTTTAAATGTATGATTTGGATAAAACAAGAGAAAGAGACTGTTGCTGCATCGCTGCTGCAGCCCTGCTACAGCTGGTGACGCCCTGCTCTCCTTATTTTGTTGATGCTCATGAGGACCCCGATGTCTGAGGAAGAAGGTTCTCATCCAACTCTGCCCCTAGCGTGTCACGTGCCGGCCTTGTCAACGCACATGAGGACCTTACGGGGTGTGTGATAACCCCATTTATAGAAACGGGAACTGGCTCTAAAGCGTTCAAGTTCTGACATTTAGCAGAGGCCTGAGTTGAAATGCAGCCCGGTCTTGCTCTTTGACAGCCTCAGCACCACGTGCTCTGGGTGACCCATGCAATGTGACTGACAGCCCTCGTGGTTGGCTCATGGAACAGAAGGGAGTGAAGTGGTCCACTGGCCTTTTCAGACACTGGGAGGATTCGTGATATAGTGTATGCAGTCACTCCCAGTGAGTTCTATTTTCAATTTAAGATAATACCTGATTATATATTTATTATAAATAAAGGGAGATTTATTATGTTTTTTAAGAATATGAAGCATATCTCTTTTGCCTAAAAGTTGGAAGTTCTAATACTATATAGGGAACTTAAGTACAGGTTATAATGATGGGTCTTTTGACTGAATTCACATCACACTGAATCAGTAACTCCAGCTGTGAACAGGGTGAGATATTAAACATTTAATAAAAAACAAATCCTTTCTTAGGTCACAGCAAGGACTCAATATATCTAATTATCATGCCCACTAAGAAGATGTATTGTGATATTTGCAGTTAATCACTCATTGAATTCCAGTATGTTCACATGAAAAAAAAACTGACCTGAGACTCTAGGTCACAACTTTCCATGACCAGCACACATTTCAGATTTGAAATACATGTTTAAAGCTTCAAATGCATAAACAGATATCCCAATCTAGAACTAAGTTAATAGTTGCTTTGAATTGTTTAAATTATCCTGGGAATCAGAAAGATATGTCTACATGAAATGATGAAGGCTGTATTAAACTTAGTAAACTTTAGAAGACTATTTTAATCTTAATATATAAACATATTGCCTAGGCACACTGTTTAAATACACCTGCAATCTACTGTTTTTAGATTTAAATAAATCATTAAACCTTGAAGTAGGAAAAGATTCCAGTGTTAGAGCTTTAGACTATAAAACCTGAAGGTTTTTCTAAAATCTTTGAGTTTTTATCCAGAAGTACAGATTTTCCTGGCACTAAGAACTGCAAGAAATTTCACTTGCAGTCTCCACATAGTCAACCATGGGAAGTTGACATCAGTATAACAGATACTGTCACAAACATCCTGTGACTTATATATATATTTTTTAATTATTATATTTTAAGTTCTGGGATACATGTGCAGAACATGCAGGTTTATTACATAGTTATACATGTGCCATGGTGGTTTGCTGCGCCCATCAACCCATCATCTACATTAGGTATTTCTCCTAATGCTGTCCCTCCCTTAGGTCTCCACCCCCTGACAGGCCCTGGTGTGTGATGTTCCCCTCCCTGTGTCCCTGTGTTCTCATTGTTCAACTCCCACTTATGAGTGAGAACATAAGGTGTTTGTTTTCTGCTCCTTGTGTTAGTTTGCTGAGAATGATGGTTTCCAGCTTCATCCATCTCCCTGCAAGGGAAATGAACTCATCCTTTTTTATAGCTGTATAGTATTCCATGGTATATATGTGCCATATTTTCTTTAACCAGTCTATCATTGATGGGTATTTGGGCTGGTTCCAAGTCTTTGCTGTTGTTAACAGTACTGCAGTAAACATACATGTGTGTGTGCCTTTATAGTAGAATGATTTATAATCCTTTGGGTGTATACTCAGTAATGGGATTGCTGGGTCAAATGGTATTTCTGGTTCTAGATCCTTGAGGAATCACTACACTGTCTTCCATAATGGTTGAACTAATTTATACTCCCACCAACAGTGTAAAAGTGTTCCTATTTCTCCACATCCTCTCCAGCATCTGTTGTCTCTTGATTTTTTAATGGTTGCCATTCTAAATGGCATGAGATGGTATCTCATTGTGGTTTTGATTTGCATTTCTCTAATGACCAGTGATGATGAACTTTTTTTCACATGTTTTTTGGCCACATTAATGTCTTCTTTCAAGAAGTGTCTGTTCATATCCTTTGCCCACTTTTTGATGGGGTTACTTTTTTCTTTTAAGCTCATTTAAGTTTCTTGTAGATTCTGGATATTAGCCCTTTGTCAGATGGATAGATTGCAAAATTTTTCTCCCATTCTGTAGGTTGCCTGTTCACCTGCTTTTTTTTTTTTTTTTTTTTTTTTTCTATGTAGAAGCTCTTTGGTTTAATTAGATCTCATTTGTCAATTTTGGCTTTTGTTGTCATTGTTGTTGCTGTTTTACTCCTGAAGTCTTTGCCGATGCCTATGTCCTGAATGGCATTGCCTAGGTTTTCTTCTAGGGTTTTTATGGTTTTAGGTCTTACATTTAAGTCTTTAATTCATCTTGAGTTAACTTTTGTATAAGGGGTAAGGAAGGCGTCCAGTTTCTGTTTTCTGCATATGGCTAGCCGGTTTTTCAAACACCATTTATTAAATAGGGAATCCTTTCCCCATTGCTCATTTTTGTCAGGTTTGTCAAAGATCAGATGGTTGTAGATGTGTGGTATCATTTCTGAGGCCTCTATTCTGTTCCATTGGTCTAGATGAAAATCAGTGACATGTCACTGGAACTTAATTCAGTCCTTGCTTGAGGTTACCAAATTAAACCTTTCATTTGCAGCATACAGCTCACGCTTTCCTGAAGAAATTTCAGAGGCAGGAAAAGCACAGCGTTTCAAGGCTGTTTGTACCTCTGCTAATCTAATTATTGGAAATGTTTCCTCATGTGAAGTTGAAGTTGGTCTCCCTCCAGTGTGCATCCGTGGTTTCCCCACTGGAGCTGCAGATGCTAAGCCCACGTGATGCTTCCATAGGAGAGCCTTCCACGCCCATCCCTGAGAAGAAGAGCTGCTGCTTTACGCTCCTGAAAAGTCAGATATTTAACTGGATTACCAAGCATCCATTTCAGTGGGGAAAATGCAAAATCAAATCTAAACCACAGAAATAAAAATTTAATTTGTGGATGGGTAACTTTTTTCAAATTTTTTACTGTAATATTCAATATCGTTGGTAATATTTGTGGGAATAAAACTAAAAATAAAAAGTGATTGTTCTAAAATGCATGAAAATAAGAATTCTTCATCCCATCTAGTTATTTCAGTAGCGTGAGGATTCCCAAGGTGGCAGAGTCTGTGAGGAAACAGAGTCTCTTCCAAATTTTCTTTTCATTTATCATGAAAAAAAGTCTATTATTCTTGCACAAATTAAATTTTGACCTACTTTCTTGAGTAGCCAAAACCCATAACTAATATATCCCATAACAGCATTGTGAAGAACACTTGGCCCCCCAAAGTCCTATTTGTTAAACGTTTAGAAAGCCAAAGTACTAAGTAGAAATAGCAGATTTATAGACCAGACGAATTTCATTTGACCAGAATTCCCATCCCATCCTTCTGAAGTAGTAAATTATGTAGTGTTACAACTCTAACTTAAAACAATTCGTTTTTGTCTTTGCACTCCTTTGCAGTTTTATGATTTTAGAACATAGGTTTTCTGATTGTTAGTGCTGGGCAACAGAAAGGAGAAAAAACAACATAGCAGTAATGTGAATGCAAACACAGCAGAGGGTGGCCCGGAGCGGGAGGCAGAGACAGAGCTTGTGGTATTTCAGCACCTGCTGGGAGTTATTCATCACCAGTAAGTCTTATGTTCCCGTAACTCATCAGGGCCAAGCGTAAGATTTATGAGCTCTGCGTAAAAGATCGTTACACAGAGCTGGTTAGAGTTCCCACAGGAAGCAGGGTGCACACCCTACAGGGCGATTGGAAAGAGTGTCACGAAGGGTACCACACTCACACCCCAGGAAAGAGGGAAGGGGCCCGAGGGACTCACAGAGGGAGCAGAGGGTCTGTGGGAACCCAGTCTCAGGTGGCCAGAGTGACACAGGGCCCCTCCCTGCACACTGGACTCCTGCTGGGCCTCCCCCAAGTCACTCACCCAGAAGTCAAAGGTCGAGCATGCTTTCCATGAAGTCTGGAGGCGCAGAGCAAGGCAGACAGCCACGGGAGTGTCAGGAGGGCAGCGGAGGGGATCTTCTGCAAGAAGAGGGGGTCCCCCCCCCTCACACACACACAGGCTCTTTCCGTTCCATCTCAAAGGCAGAGGCAGCTAGAACTCTGTCAGTAAAGCGAGCACGGGAAGAACAGAATGTCAACCCATACGTGGGCACCATCACATTTCATTCCAGACAAGTGCTTTTTGTAAATTAAGGGTAGATTGTGTTGCAACTTTTAAAGTGCTCTGCCTAATTAGTGGTATTTAATATATTCAGATTTATTTTAACCAATTAATTTTTTTTAATAGAGACAGGGTCTCACTGAAGTGAGAGGCTAAAGTGTGGTGTGATCGCCGCTCACCACAGCCCTGACCTTGGGACTACAAACTCACTAAGCCAAAGAGAAAAAAGTCAAACTGGGAACTGGGTCATACCAACCTGCCTCCCATTTGGTTCTTAAATAACATGTCTACAAAGATTAAAAGCTACATACCTCCCTCACAATTTGCCCACCAGGAATTTCCTCGTAGGCCCCAATATCTTTATTATGAAGCAGTTCTGTTGAATTTCATCCTGGCGATGTAAGTTGATGCTTATCTTCACAGGTGTGGGATAAAAGACAAAACTCGAAGTCATCCCTCTGCTCACCTGAGACAAATGCTAATCTGATTGCTTCCTCTGCCCTATTGTCTATGTTAGCTTATGTAAAAATGTAGATTCGCTGGGCCAGATAAATGCATAAGTGACTATTTCCTCTACCTCTCTCTCACATGAAAATTGTGTATTCAGTGACAGTCTGATCGAAGACTCAGAAAGATGCAACTGTTTTGTCTCTTTATCTACCGATACTTGAAAAATTATTTCTCTCCTAATATCTGCCCTTTCCCATTTAAATATTGAAGACTTCAAAATAAACTTTGGAAAAAGACATAGGCGTACCTCCCAGGTGCACATCCTTAGCAATGGCAAACAAACCTCCTAAAATGCCTCAGTCATTTTCATTGATTTATACTTCTAGCTGTGAAATCGTGAAAAAGGAAAAAAAAAATGTGCTAGTTTTGCTGTCTCCTCAAACTGCAAAAATTGTGGCCACAGTGATAAGTGCTTAGTTAAGCTGAAAAAGGCATTCCAGTTGTGGGTGGAAGAGAGGAGCATTTCCACACGGGGCTGGGATGGTGGTTCCACGGGGGCTGCTGTGGGCTCGCAGGGAGAGGGGTCCCCCTCATGCAGAGCTTCAGGAGAGGAGCTGGCTGGCTTTCTGACCAGCAGGTAGGAAGCAGGAAAGAGGAGCTGAGCACAGGGTGTAGGTTTGCAGATCTGAGTGAGTAGGGCTGCAGAACCCAGTGTGGAAATGGGGAGGGGGAAATGGGGGATGGCTTAGGCTCACGTGAATGATGCAGAATCAAGAATTCTGTTTCAGACTTTATTGCAATGGGATTTTCTTCTTTTATTTGTGGATTTTTGTTGCTTGGTCCACGTTACTTCATGGTGCATTTCCCTACCTATCAGACCCTCAGGAAATGCTGACATGGGAGTTGAGGTACAAGGAAAAAGTTGTCACAACCAAATACGAAGAAAACAAATTAAAAATATTTTAGCAAAACAGCATTTCAAAAAAGCCTTACTTTCTGATAATTCTATAAGAAGAACGAGTTACTCTATTTCGAGTACTCTCACTTTTGAGTCAAGGGACATGGATAGTTAATTTAATCAGTTGGCTGGCACAGTGGCTTATGCCTGTAATTGCAGGCACTTTGGGAGGCTGAGGCAGGAGGATCATTTGAATTCAGGAGTTTGAGACCAGCCTGGACAAGTTAGTGAGATTTGGTCTCTAATAAAAATAAAAAATAAAAACAATTAGCTGAGTGGGGTGGTGCTTGCCTGCAGTACCAGCTACTCAAGAGGTTGAGGTGAGAGGATAGCTTGAGCCCAGGAGGTCAGGGCTGTGGTGAGCGGCGATCACACCAGCACTTTAGCCTCTCACTTCAGTGACACCCTGTCTTTATTTAAAAAATTAATTGGTCAAAATAAATCTGAATATATTAAATACCACTAATTAGGCAGAGGAGTATAAAAGTTGCAACACAATCTACCCTTCATTTACAAAAAACACTTGTCTGAAATGAAATGTGATTTTTTATAGTGATAAAGATCTACATTTTTAAAAATCTCAAATAAATGACTTAATGATATCACAAAGAATAGAAAAAGGAGAACCAACTAAACCCAAATTTATAGAAAAAAGTAAAGGAACAAAGATTATTAATAAATAGAAACCAGAAATAAATGAGACTAGAAAAATGATTTTAAAATCAATGAAACTAACAGTTGGCTTTTTAAAAAGATAAAATTTACAAACTTTATCTTAACTAATTAAGAAAAAATGAAGGCTTAAATAAATAAAATCAGAAATAAAAGAGGTGACATTACAACTAATACCATTACAACTAGTACAGAGGTTCATAAGAGATTACAATGAACAATTATAGGCCGATGAATTAAATAAACTAAAAGAAATGAGCAATTTTTTAGAAACAGACAACCTATCAAGAAATAATCACAGAAAATAGAAAATATGAACACACCAATAAGAAGAAGATGAATTTGTAATCAAAAGTCTCCTATCAAAATAAATAAATAAATAAACAGCTCAGAACTTAGTGGTTCCACTGGGGAAGTCTAGCAAACATTTTAAATGAGAATTAATCCCAATTTTTCTAAAACTCTCCCCCCAAATTGAAGAAGATAGAGTACTCCAAACTCATTTTACAAGGTCAGCATTGCCTTGATACCAAAGCCAGAAAGGGGCACTAGAAGAAAAGAAAATACAGGCCAATGTCCCTGATTAACAAAGAAGCAAAAATCTTCAACAGAATATTAGCAAATCTTATTTCACAACACATTAAAGTCTTATACTTTCCAAACATTTATCCTTGAGATGCAAGAATGATTCAATATATGCAAATAAATAAATGTGATACACCTTATTAACAGAATGAAAGACAAAAACCACATGATCATCTCCATAGTTACACAGAAAGTATTTGACAAAATTCAACATACTTACATGATACAAACTCTCAATAAATTTCATGAAGGCCATACATGGAAGCCCACAGCCACCATCATATTTATTAGTGGAATGCAGAAACCTTTGTAACACTAGGAAAAAGAAGAGAATGTCTACTCTCACCACTTCTATTCAACAGCATACTGGAAGTCCTAGACAGAACAATTAGGCTAAAAAAGAAAGAAAAAAGGCATCCAAAGAGAAAAAGAAGTAAAAGTGTCTCTGCTTGGAGACGACAGATCTTATATATACTGGCATACCTTAGTGATATTGCATGTTTGTCTCCAGTCCCCTACAGCAAAGCACATGTCATAATAAAGTGAGTTCCACAAACTTTTTGTTTCCCAATTTACATTATCCTGTATTCTATTAAGTGTGTAATACCATTATGTCTAAAACAGTTTGTTTACATTATCCTGTACTCTATTATTGTGCAATACCATTGTGTCTAAAACAGTGTACATTCCTTAATTAAAATACTTTATTGCCAAGAACTGCTGATGCAGAGACATGAAGTGAGCACCTGCTGCTTGGAAAACAGTGCTAATAGACTTGCTCAATACAGGATTGCCACATGCCTACAATTTGTAAAAACAAACAAACAAAAACCCACATTGTCTGCAAAACACAATAAAGTGGTACTCAGAAAACAAAGTATACCTGTAGAGAGAGAGAAAAAAAAGATAGGAATGTGAACAGACTATTGGACAATAACAAAAGTTCTAAAATAATTAACATGTAGTTGAAGTTTCACAATAGCAGAAGAGACAGAATGAATAAAAAATACTTGAAGTAATAGTTGAAGACTTCTCAGAGTCATTGAAAGATAAATTCACTGATTCAAGAATCTCAGCAAAACACAATCAAGATGAATAAAAAGAGAAACATGACTAGGCATAATCATAATTATACTACGTTAAGACATTTCATTAAAAAGGGAATGTATTGCCAACATACCTGAACTACAATAGAAGTAAATTTTCTTGGAATTCCCTAAAGAAACCACAATATTCATGCCGCCATAACTATGAACATTCATTTAATTCTAAAATAGCTCTTGTGTGCTTGCTATGAGCCAGGCACTGTGATACATTCTGGAAATACCCAGCTCCTTTCGTTCATTACCTTCCCCACCTGGCAAACATCTGTTCATCTTTGGGTCTCAGATCAGGCACTCTCTCTTGGTTAGTCCTCTGCAAACTGCTCCAGATAATTTACCTTTTTCACATCAAGAGTGAAACTAATTAACAGTCTCATATTTTTAGCCAGGGCTTTCAATCAGCTTGGTAGAGTGATGCAATTGAATAAAAACAAAAATCAAGTATCAAATTTGAAGAAAACCTTTGTAGCATAATGGCCAAAAGAAGCAAACAGAAAAGAAATGCAGAGATAACAAAGACACAGGAGAAAAAAAAATTTTATTATCTTTAGAAGGTGGTTTTATAATCAACTATGAAGCTCTAACAGGTACTCTTGAATGCAAGTTTCTGATAACTTTGGAGACTGTGACATCAGAATAGAGGAAAAATGTTCATGACTCTTAGTAAACTAAAATGTTCATTAATATCAAGCAGGACAGGAATTAACTGTATAAACTGGACTAGTAGGAGACTGGAGTGATCTTTTTGATGTTTTGCTTAAAATATTGCCAATCCTTTGTTTTGCTTTTCAGAGTTAAGAAGACTTTCCTTTTGAGATATTGACAGCTTTTTAAGAATTTATTATACTCCCATGAACAAAATTTGGAGCATATTTGTTTCTCCCTACCTGATTTTCCCCAGAATTTGAAAACTATTTGTGAATATTCTTAAGTTATGGCAATATAGTTATTTGCATATGTGCAGTAAGAATCTGTCTTCTTTTGTAACAGGACACAATTGGAAAAACTGGTTATTTTACCAAGGCTTTGACTGGAATGGTATGATTTCCTTTAAGTAATCAAACTTAACTTATAAAGCCAATCAAGCCCTTGGAAAACTGGCCTCAGATTTTGTGTACGCAGTCCCTGTACAGGGTTTCTGATCTGTGGTAAGTAAAGAATGTCACTTCTGACAGGCCAGGAACCCCAAGTTATCTTGGAACCTCAAAAGGGGAGGAATTCACACAACTCATAGGTATTTGGTGGTACAAATCCATGACTGGGCTTGGCTTTAAAAAGTCTTATCTCAGATTCCTTCTATGGAACAAAGTTTCATGAAAGCCAATTTAAAAGGCTTATGTGAAAAATAATCATTCTTACTGCACTTTATATAAAAAAATCTGACCAAGTATAATAAAGCAAATTGATCCTACCATGATTTGTCTTTTAATAAAAATGGGAAACCGGAGGGATAAAAATTGTTTCAAAAACTATACTACACCTGTTGCTAACTTCTAGTCTTGCCTGATGTTTTCCAGTTTTAATTATTTTCAGTTTGGATTAAATTCAAATTTTTCTGGCTACAAATCTTCAAAATAATGTTTTCAATTTTTTCTTTTTTCCCATTTTTCCTGATTGGAAATCACTGAAACCTAAGCTGTGCTTTCTTAAAGGCCTGTGAACTTAAGACTAGACAACTTAAAGCTCAGAAGAAAACAACAACAACCTATTTAAATATGTTGCTATTGAATATTATTCTGTTTCAGCAGACGCTGACTCTAAGCCCCTGAAACAGAGTGCTCCCGGGAACAAATGGGCCTCTTCCATTCCATTGTGCACCCAGCTCCCCATCATGATGATCCCTCTCAGCAAAAAGTAGCCAGAAAGACTA
Source organism: Saimiri boliviensis (assembly GCF_048565385.1). Lineage (NCBI taxonomy): Eukaryota > Metazoa > Chordata > Mammalia > Primates > Cebidae > Saimiri > Saimiri boliviensis. The sequence continues at coordinate 225,431 of NC_133449.1, read as the reverse complement.
CAATGTTCCATCTCCCTAGGATTCTTGTGATAAATAAATATAGAAGCATGCTGGAAATCATGCACAGATTGACAGTGGGGATTGTAGCAGTCCAGGTCTCACTGACGCAGGCCTCCATCACAACTGCTTCAGTACTGACTGAGTGGTTAAGTTAAACATTACCAGTGCCCTTTACAAAGGCTGGAATATAACAAAAGTCCATCCAAACTTTTGCTTAGGCCTTTCCTGAGCCTTAAAGTATGACAAAATAAAGAAGGAATTCTTAACAGGACCTGTTTAGGATTAAACAAGTTTTATTATCTGAATTTAACACATGTATTTATATAAGTATAAATTTGTTTTAAATGCATTTATAAATACATTTAAAGCAAATCTGATCATTTAATTTACATGGATATTTTGAAGTAGAATTAAAAGTCAAATAATATAAACTTCTCAATAGTTCAAATCTATATTGCTGCTTTGCTTTTCTGATAATTGTTCCAGTTTATGATTTATCATTAAACTATTTACAGTATGCTGTCACATTTTTAAAATTCATAATCTGGAAGATATTTTATCCTTATTTTTATTAATTTTTTTTTTGAGACGGAGTTTCGCTCTTGTTACCCAGGCTGGAGTGCAATGGCACGATCTCGGCTCACCGCAGCCTCCGCCTCCTGGGTTCAGGCAATTCTCCTGCCTCAGCCTCCTGAGTAGCTGGGATTACAGGCACACGCCACCATGCCCAGCTAATTTTTTGTATTTTTAGTAGAGACAGGGTTTCACCATGTTGACCAGGATGGTCTCGATCTCTTGACCTCGTGATCCACCCACCTCAGCCTCCCAAAGTGCTGGGATTACAGGCTTGAGCCACCGCGCCCGGCCCTATTTTTATTAATTTTTATAACTAGATAGACTCTTTGATTTTCAGTGTACCCTTGTTTTATAGTATTGTGATTATTCTTAGTTATAAACCCCTGACTTGGACATTAATGTGTGGAGTTTTAACCTCAAGTTCTTACCAGCAGTCACAGCATTTCAGTCACAGGTGCAGTCGCAGGCGAAGCACTCACACAGCCGAGCTCCTCCTTCACTGTGATAGTGGGTGAGTGGCCAACACCTGCAGGGCTCTTTCTAAGCACAGTGATCGTCCAGGCTGTCTGGTCCAACTTGGTAATACATCTCCTTGGGTGACTTTTTCAGCATCTGCCACATGATGGCAGAGTAAGCCTAGAAAGATGGCAACCCAGTTAAGTCGTACATCTATGGTGTTTTCCGTTAATTTACAGAAGCTGTGCCCTCAGAAGGCAAGAATTATTGTTTATCAGGGGTGTGTATGATGCCTGGATGGCCAGAGGGCGCTCATGTGCTAAAGCAAACGCTCAAACAGATTCTATAAATTTAATTTAAGCAGTGAACTTAAATCCTGAACTCATAGGTCACCAAACGTTAACACCAAAGGAAAAATAGCATGCTTTCCGGGAGCTGACCTTATTTTTGACAGGACTAACAACAGTACTCTAGTAAGCCAACAGTACTGAAGTAATTCTTTAGGGTGTGTGATACGGTTTGGATGTGAGTCCCCATCCAAGTCTCATGTCAAGTTGTGGTTCTTAGGGTTGGTCGAGGGGCCTGGTGGGAGGCAACTGGATCGTGAAGGTGGATGTCCTCTTGCTGCACTCATGACGGTGTGTGAGTTTTCACCAGATCTGGCTGTTTAAAAGTGGCTAGCACCTCCCGCGTCCCTCCGCTCCTCCTTCTCCGGCCACGTGAGATGTTCCAGCTTCCCCTTCCCCTTCTGACATGACTGCAGGCTGCCTGAGGCCTCCCCCTCAGCACGCTTCATGTACAGCCTGCAGAACCATGAGCCAATGAAACCTCTTTTCTTTATAAATTACCTAGTCTCAGGTAGCTCATTATTACAACGTGAGAATGAACTATTACAGTGTGGTTTAGTCATTCTGCCTGCCCAGGAGCTTGGTGATGATAGAGTGTAATAATTTAAAGATATTTGTAGAGTTTTAAGGAGCTCCTAAATTAGCTACATAGAAACCACATGGCTTATCTATTGGATTTTGGATGTTCTGGAATCCAGATTAAAATGATGTAAATCAGTAAGGATATGGTCATTGTTTGAGCGTTTGCTTTAGCACATGAGCCCTCTGGCCATCCAGGCATTATACACACCCCTGCTAAACAATCATTTTTACCTTCTGGGGGCGTAGCTTCTATAAAGTCCATATTTGTCCAAGTCTCAGATCATGTTGGCCTCAGTCAGCTTCTTTGACTTAACTTAGGTGTTTCTCACAAACAATTTTGCTGAGAAACAGCACACCTTTGCATCAGTTCCTGAACGATTTGACCCTATAGCAAATGCAACAGAGAAAGACTCTATCTCAAAAAAAAAAGAGGGAGAGAAAAAAATGAGACTCAGAAAATACAAATAATGGTGTAGATTTTGCCCAAAATATAACATGTTGACTGCATACTTCTCATTGCCTTTGAAAAGTAGTTCTTGTAACATACAGACCAATGGTTCTCAAATTGGCTGCATATTAGAATCATCCTAAAGCTTTAAAAAACACCAATGCCCAGAATCCTTCTTCAGACACTCTGATAGAGTTATTTTGGGGTGGGTTTTGGCTACTGATGCTTTTTTTAAACTCTAAGGCAAATCATCGATTTAGGTGAAACTCAACACTGCAAGTTGCAGTAAACCTAAGACTTTAGAGTTCTCCCTGAGCAATCCTCAGCAAAGCTTTGTTCTGCCCATAGTATGCAGAAATGTAAGCAGCATCTAGCTACCTGTTCATATTGCTCTATGTAACATTCACAAATAACAGCACTAAAGCATTTAGAACTGTTTATTAATCATTATGCTAAAAAACAAAATGGACATAGACCAAGTAAAACCCTACCATATCCCAACCCTCAGTTGCAACTCCCTGCCTATTACTACTGATTTTCGTTTGAAGATAAGAGGTCTTATGATTTTGAAATGATTTTCCTATCTACAAAATATAGTTATCTAATCTAAACTTTTAGCCACAGAGTCGTGTCCTCCAAGAAGGTAAAAATATGTCCAGTTCATAGGTATCTTCTGTTTCCTTAAATGAAGCTCCTAAGCCTGGCATCAGTCTCCTCCTAAAGACACCTGTGTACTCTTTGTTCTTGGCACTGTGCCTTCACTTATGCGGCATTGCAACGTGGAATACCTTTCATCTTCTTCTGCTTTTTTTTTTTTTTTCCTGAGATGGAGTTTTGCTCTTATTGCCCAGGCTGGAGTGTAATGGCATGATCTCGGTTCATCACAAACTCCACCTCCCAGGTTCAAGCTATTATCCTGCCTCAGTCTCCTGAGTAGCTGGGATTATAGGCATGTGCCACCACACCAAGCTAATTTTGTATTTTTAGTAGAGAAAATGTTTCTCCATGTTGATCAGGCTGGTCTCAAACTCCCAACCTCAGGTGATCTGCCTGCTTTAACCTCCCAAGTGCTGGGATTACAGCTGTGAGCCACCATGCTCAGCCCCTTTTATCTTCTTGATAAAAGGTCAATACTTAAAAGTCTAGCTGAAATTCTGCCATCTTTATAACCATTTATTTATTTGTTCACTATCCATTTATTCAATTGTTCAAGAAACATTTATTGAGTGTTTTGTACATGACTGGAATTGACATATCTACTCCAATTTAATGTGATTTTTTATTCTCTGGTTCTTAACCATATATTGATCTACATATTAGTGAAGACCAAAAAGTGAAGTATGGAGAAAAATGTAAATCAAACCTAATTCCCAGAAGCCCTAGCCACAGCAATCAGGCAAGAGAAAGACATAAAGAGAATCTAAATTTGAAAGAAGGAAGTCAAACTATCTGTTTGCCAGTGATATGCTCATATACCTAGAAAACTCTATAGACTCCTCCAAAGACTCCTAGATTTGATAAATTCTGCAAAGTCTCAGGTTGCAAAATTAATGTATGCAAATGAGTACCGCTGCTGCACATCAACAATGACCAAGCTGAGAATCACATCAAGAACTCCATCCCTTTTACAATAGCTGCAAAAAATAAATAAAATCTAAAAATATACTTAACCAAGGAGGTGACAAAGCTCTACAAGGATAACTATAAAATATTGCTTAAAGAAATCAGAGATGACACAAACAAATGGAAATATACCCCATGCTCATGGATTGAAAGAATCTGTATCATGGAAATGACCATACTTCCAAAGCAATTTACAGATTCAATGCAATTACTATCAAAATAATAATCATTTTTTCATAGAATTAGAAAAAAGTTCCAAAAATTCATATGGAACCAAAAAAGAGCCCAAATAGATAAAGCAAACCTAAGTAAAAATGACAAATCTGTAACATCACATTATCTGACTTCAAATTATATTATAAGGCTATAGTAACCAAAACAGCATGGTATTGGTATGAAAGTAGATACACAAATCAGTGGAAAAGAATAGAGGCCCCAAAAATAAAGCCAAAAAACTTAGAACCAACTCATTCTCGACAAAGCATACATAGATATAATTCGAAAAAGGATACCCTCGTTCAATAAATGGTGCTAGGAAAACTAGATAACCACATGTAGAAGAATAAAGCTTGATCCCTTTCTCTCACCATACACAAAAATCGGCTCAAACTGCTTTACAGACTTAAATGTAAGACCTGACACCATAATGATTCTAGAAGAAAATCTAGGAAAAACTTCTCTGGACATTGGCCTATGCAAATAATTTACAAGAAGGAAACATCCAATTTGTATACTGTGAAATAAGTAAAAATATTTTGTATATACAAACATTAATTCAATATAAGAGATTGTTGTTTTTGTTATGACTCTTAAGACTTCTGGAAGTTACATCAAAATTATCTTTTTATACTGTTATCAGTTGCTGTTGAAGGCAACTAATACTAATGTGCCAAGATTGTCTGTGAAATATCACAAAATTCAGTGCCCTCAGGATCAAAGCAGCTAAGATAATGTGTGAGTTGTCCAGGAGAAAGGAGAGAAAGATTGGTGGGCCCCCTGGCAAAGGGGAGAGGGAACATTCAGCTTAAGGAGATTCAAACATTAAAAGTTGTACATTCATAGTGTGTGGCTACAGCAGTCACATCTCTGGGTCCTAATTAGCCTTCCTCAAAATTAAATTTCACCTGATTCTTCATTATATTCTCCCACCGATGTTTATTTAACATTCTAGTATACTTATCTGTCATCCTCCAGGCTGTTTCAAAGTTTCACCATGCCACAAACTTGTTTGCATCCCTGACTCTAACGGGTGTCCAAGTCCTAGACGGCAGCATGGGGAAGAAAGAAAGCCAGACTTGGGAACCCAGCATTTTCAAATGAGCATTCGTGGCTGTCTCCTGATGGCTGCCATGTGACCTCAGAAAAGTCTCTCAATCAGATGGAGCCTCCATAGTAAAAGGGAACAACTCTACCCATATCACAGTATTGTGAACGGTCCACAGGCAACACAGGAAAAGCACTTGGTGCATAATTCAACATATATTTAATTTTCAAAAAATGGTAGCTATTATGTGACTGAATAAATAAATGAAAGTTAGATCTAACGATTCTATTATATCAAGATTATGAGTCTTTTGCAGGTTCATCTGAAACATAAACATCACTGATAAAATAGTATCAATATTTTAAAAATAATTTCTCTTTAATAAAGGTCTTCTTTCTCATATTCTCAGTTCTAAGATATTACCAATATTAACCAAAAATCAGTAGAAGTGAACATTGTATTGATATGAAAGGTGAAGGCTAGAAAGACAGATTAATATCTCTTGCTTAAAGGAGCTATCCCTGAAAATTTTCTTTCAATTAAGAACTCTCTCTTTATAAATAGAGATAAAATCACCAATAGAAAGATGGCCTTCCTAGTTAAATTCTATTGATAGCCAAGTCACAACAAACTGTGGTCATTTCATATTTTATTGCTCTCAGCATACGCTATTGGGAGCAGCCAAGGTCAGCTGGTCCACAGGTGTAAACTCTTCCAGGATCATGTCTAATATCTTGTTGTCCTCTCTGTAGCTCATACCATCTAACTCAATGCCCAACACAGAATAAATCTCAGTTCAGCAATTTATCATCTCTCGTGCATGATTTTATCGCAGGTTTGCAGGGTGATAACATAAGACGTGATTCTTGAACTCGAGGAGGTTAGAGTCTAGTATACTCATTAAATAATTGTTGACTCAAAATAATTTAATTTCACCTTATATACCAGCAGTAAAGTGGTTAAGAGAGCTTTCGGGAGTTGGACTGCCTAGGGTTTAAATTCCTGCGCTTCCACTTCTTACGAATATTACTTTGGGCAAGTCATGTAAATGGCCTCAGCTTCCATTTTCTTGTAACCATGACAGCTAATGGGAATTTTCGAAGTCTTTGCTTACTAATTCCTCACATCAGTGAGGTAGGGGCTATTATTATCTACATCTTGCAGGTGAATGAACTGAAGATCCAAGATTTTAAGCAAGTGAAAGGGGTAGAATTTAAATGCTCTGAGTGTATATACTTTTCAGTACTGTTATACTGCCTCATATAGGTATATTCAGAGAGCTACAGAAGGTGGCTGATGATGAAAAATGAGATAATATGTATCAGATACACAGTGACTAGCTATGTGGTAAGCAGTCAGTGACATGATTGTAATTATGGTGATGATGATGACAATGGAAGACTTTGGTGTTAATTGGACAATTTGAAAGAATAAAGGGGTCTTCCCACATTCCAGAAACCCAGAACTGTGTATAAAAATTGAATTATTTAAATGTTCACAGGTGAATCTTCTTTTTGTCAGAATAGATAATGTGATCCTTCTCTTCCATTTGTAATGCAGATAATATTTCTAAGTCACAAGAATTTTCCCATAAAATCTTATTTCATTTATTCTGAAAAACATTTCACCCTTGGTTTTCACCACTTTTCATCAGAATACACCCTCCTCTCTCATTGCTTAATTTTGTGGCAGCCTATCTCAGTCATTATGATAAAGAGCATGGGAAGTTCCAGGACATTCTTCAAAGAAAACTGTCAGAGTTGACACTTGCTAAATGATATGTTTCTGCTCAAAACAAACTAAGAGAGTTTAACTTATGTGCCAAGGTTCTTATTCATGCTTTGCAGTCACGAACATTGCCCAACACGTTTCTGTTGATTATTCTAACATGATTCCCCCTTAGTTTCAGACAAAAATTACCTGTTCTCTAGAGGAGCACCTCTTGGATTTCCTTTTTACCACCAATAAACTCTTCTCTTCACACTGTTCAGGGCTGGTATTAAATTCTCTTTATATGGTGACCACTCACCCTGGGTCAGCCTTTGACCTCATGCTGTCTCTGGGTCCTGTCGCTCTGATGGTTTCAGGGTCTTTGAAGCCCTCACAGCCTCAGGCAGGCTGTCTCTTTGGATAGAAACGTGTTGTCCTGAGCCATATCTGTGAAACTGAAGGCATCACAAGGCATTATCCTGCCAATAATTTATTTTAAAGCTTACTTTTTAGAAGCGACAATAGTAATATTCTTTTGAGTTAATGCTCAGATATTAGGCAAACATTGTTATAAAATGCCTTGCACTGGGGAGTGTGATCAGAACTGGGAAATGTCGTTCTTTGAATTTAACTCTTCTCATTTTAATGAGTGCTTGAACTAATATGTATTTTGTAGCTGTTTTTAAGGCTCAATTCAATTAATACTTTATGCATTTCCTTCAACTTCTTGTTCTTTTAGCACAGTTGGTGACATCGATACTATTCTCAAATATTCGTGAAATGAAAAACTATGTGGGTAACATTCAAAAGGGTGCAAAACTTAAGAAATGCATTTATTAATTATAATTTATTTCTTAAAATATCATTGAGTTTCATAGTCTCAGTCCTCACAACTTTGCAATTGGTGCTGTTTGGTAAACATTTTTGCACTGATCTCCTATGAATATTTAATTTACTATCTAGGTGACAAATATGTTTTATTTGTATGCGTTTTCTGCCGTTATAGCTATAAAGACCCTAATTTTGACCACTACAGGCCCTTGTGAGGGGAACATGCATCTGGAATGATCTAGCTCTTTCTCTTCTTATTAGCACCACATTTCCACATACCAATGGGTCGGGGGAGGACTTCTATATAGTTCATGAGACAAAAGCAGTCGCATGTTCCAGGAATAATCCATAGATTCTGAATTTCGGAGCTTCCTAACATTGTTAGCTCTTCCATTGAGTGATTAGGAACTGTTGGTGTGAAAATATGCCTCCCTGAGGAAAAGGTAGGGTTATTGGTCTTCTGAAGTTTCAAGTATGCTATGGGTCTGTTTACAAATCCCTGGCCATCGTAGGGCAGTTGTTGATTTATAGCTTCAACATTTAAGTCCATTGAATAATTTGACATTTATTTTTGGATGGATTGGAATTAAGTCCTAGGGTAAAGATTCTGATGATTCCTTTCCATAATTTTCTATTTCCAACTATCATTGAGTTTAAAGAAAGTGGATGCAATAAAAGAACAAATAAAGACATGCAACTGTCTGGTATTTTGTTACGGCCACTCAAGCTGACTAATGCAGATCCTGCTACTAAGAAATTGGGTGCTGCTGTAACAAAAACTACAATGTGTGGAAGCAACTTTGGAACTCGGTAATGGGTAGAGGCTAGAAGAGTTTTGAGGTACATGCTAGAAATATGAGTGTGAAGAGTAATTCTGGTGAGGACCCAGAAAGGAAAGAGGTGAACTGGAGAGAAGGCCTCTTAGAGAGCACATGCAGAGTCATGAGCATAATGTTGGTAGAAATATGGGCATTGTTACCCATTCTGCTGAAATTTTCAACGGAAATGAGAAACATATAATAGAAAACTGGAAAAAATGTGATCTCTTTAGGAAGTAGCAAAGAACTTGGCTGAATTTTGTTCATCTGGTGTTTCGTGGAAGGTCAAGTGACATGAATAATAAAATTGGATATGCAGCTGAGGAAATTTCTATGCAAAGTGTTGAAAAAGCAGCTTGATTTCTCCTGTCGGCTTATAATAAAACACAAGAGAGAAATAAAGAAGAAATTGTCAAACAAAAAGGAATCGGAACTTAAATAGTCTGAAAATTCTCAGCCTGTTCTTATTGTAAATAATAAGAAAGTGTGTTTGAAAGAAAGTATCAAAGGCACGGCTAGACCACCACCAAATAAAGTAAACAAGGGATTACTTAAGTAGGAACAATGACAGTTTGAACTGAAAGGAATGGAGACATGATAGAATGAACGAAGGTTGTTGGACTTCTTAGATCTTACAGGACCAGACCATAGAGCTGTTTGGTTGTGGACATTTGCTAATTCTCAAGACCGGGAAACCAAGACCCAAAGGTAATTCACATGTCATCAAATATCATGACCCAAAGGTAGTTCACATGTCATCACATATCATGATCCAAAGGTACCTTATTGACCCCTGTGTGTGGGGGGATGGGGGTGGGGGAGGGTATCACCTTTATTTCGACAGACTGTAAGATGCCTGCCCTGAACGCTGGGGGCTTAACCAGCATCTGGTAGAGCCTTGCAGGCACAGTCCCTGTCTGGCAGAACCACAGACACAGGACCCTGCCCGAGTGGGTCTTGCAGGCAGAGAATCAGACCAAAAAGGATTGTTTTAAAGCTTGAAGATCTGTGTTTGAACTTGCCTGAGAGCCTTCATCCTTTTAATCTCTCCTGCTTCCCCTGTTTGTAATGGGAATTTCTATCCTATTCCTACCTCACCATTGTATTTTAGAAATGCATAACTTCTTTGGATTTAAAAGCTCACAGCTGGAGAGCAATTTTGCCTCGGAACAAACCGTACATTGAGTTTCACTTATATCTGATTTATATGATGTTTAGGTGAGACCTTGTACTTTAGAGTTGGTACTGGTATGAGTTAAGACTTTGGGAGCTATTGAGATAGAATAAAAATTTTTTGCATGTGAAAAACACACGAATTTGGGAACAACAAGTGAAGTTCTATAGACTGAATTTCATTCCCTGAAAACTCCTACGTTGAAGCTGGACCCTCGTGTGATGGTGTTTGGAGATGGGATGCTGGGAAGTTAGTTTTGATTAAATCATGAGGGTGGGATCCTTATAATGGAATTAGTCCCCTTATAAGAAGAGACATCAGAAACTCTCTCTCTCTCTCTGCCTCTCTCTCTCTCTCTCTCTCTCTGCCTCTCTCTCTCTCTTTCTCTCTCTCTCTCTCTCTCTCTCTCTCTCTCTCTCTCTCGGATACAGTAAGAGGATGGCCATCTGCAAGCCAGGAAATGGGCTCTCACCAGGAACCAGATTGGCCAGCATCTTGCTCTTTGGCTTCCAGCTTTCAAAACTGGGAGAAATAAATATCCATTTTTAGAGCCACCCAGTCTAGTATTTTGTTACAGCAACCCAAGCAGACTAATGCACTGCTCCACAATAAAACTAAAGGTAGTCCTTCAGTTTGAAACAAAGCATGGCAGACGGGAACATGAAACCATATGTAAATATAAGGTCCTCCAGTACAGGTAAATGCAAGGACAAATATAGTAACCTGTATTATTGTAATTGTGGTGCATTAAATTTAAGTAAAAATCATAAAAGTAACTCTATATATATAAAATACATAAAGATGTAATTTTGACATCAAAAACAAAGTAAGGATGTAAATGTATAAATAAGTCATTAAAATACATAATTGATTTTGGAAACTCTTGGCAAGTATTACTTCAACTCTTCTTTCTCTTTCTTCACATTGTGGTATTTCCATCATACCTACATTACATCTTTTGTAATTGTCTCACAGTTCTCATACAGTCTGTTCTGTTTTTCTTTTTTTATTTTCTTTTCTCTTTGCTTTTCCATTTGGGATATTTCTACTGAGACGTCTTCAAGCTCACTCACACTTTCCTTGACCACGTCCCGTCCGCAGTTTTCATTTCTGGTACCATCTTTCTATCCCCTGCATTTTCTTCTGATTTTTTTTCTTAGAGTTTTCATTTTTCTGCTTCATTGTGGGTTTGTTTTTACATATTATCCATTTTTCCCATTGCAGGCCCTTGCATTTTAGTCAGAGTTGTTTAAAATTCCCACTTTGATCATTCCAAAATCTCTTCCATATCTGAATTTGTTCTGATACTCATGTGTTTCTTCAAACTGCGCTTTTCTGCCTTTTATTATGATTTGCCATTTTTGTTTGTTTAGAGCGGGAGATGATGGATCCAGTAAAAGGAATTGAGATAAATAAACGTTCAGTGTGAGGTTTTATGTTTATTTGGCTAGAATTTTGCCAGGCTATGTTTGCTATTTTCTGTAGCTGTGTGTCAGAAGCGACTTCCCTGTGATGTCTGTGTTTCTGTTTCCCTTAGTGTCTTTGGGATTCCCTGGGGACTTTTTCTTCACTGCAGTGTGACCTTTGCGCTGCTTTCTATTGCCCTAACCTGTCAACATCCAGGAATCCTATTGATAGGCTGGTGAGGTACGGAGGGGCGGGAAGCATTCTGCATTCCTATGACCACCCACAGTCGTTCAGAATCTGTGTCCCTGGTGTGACCTTCACGAGTCCTTCACAGTTTCCTCCTCACCACTTGAGTGAGGCAGGAAGACTGGAATTAGGCTTTTCCTTCTCTCAGGTGGATTAGTCTCTAGCGAAAGAGTTTCTAGGCATATATCAACATGGCTGCTTTTCCCCTCACTCCATCAGAAGTCCAAGGGAGTTTTTCTCTCCTTTTTACCCCGAGACCTTGATAGGACCCTTGGAGGTAAAACTCGCAAAAGTGTGGACCTCCAGGAGTTTTCATCTTCAAAGCTAGTCCATGTTCAGCTTCTGGCAATTACTTAGTAACTTGTTCAGTGTTCTTAGCAGCTGCTGGCTCCGGGGGCTATCTCTGTGCTTGGGAACCTATGATCTTTGGTATCTACCTGTCTGTCTCTCCAGTTTTTAGGACATCAGTTTGCTCTATAATCTCAATCTTCGAATGGATCTAAAAAGAGTTGTTTATTTTCAGTTTTTTTTTCAACATTTTTCTTATGAGATCAGGAGTAGTGACTTTCACCTTGTGTATTTGACCAGAAACCGGAAGTCCATTACATACATTTTTTTCTTTTTTTTCTTCAGCTTTTCTTTTAAGTTCTGGGGCACATGTGCAGGATGTGCAGGTTTGTAACCTAGGTAAACGTGTGCCATCGTGTTGCTGCACAGATCATCCCATCACCTAGGTATTAAGCCCAGCATCTATCAGCTGTTTTTCCTGACGCTCTGCCTCTTCCCGCAACCCAACAAGCCCCAGTCCAACGAAGTGTCCATGTGTTCTCAGCATGTGTCCATGTGTTCTCAGTATTCAGCTCCCACTTATAAGTGAGAACATGCAGTGATTTTCTGTTCCTGCATTGGTTTGCTGAGGATAATGGCTCCTAACTCCATCCATTTCCCTGCAAACGACATGAACTCATCCTTTTTTATGGCTGCGTAGTATTCCATGATGTATCTGTACCACCTTTTCTCCATCCAGGCTACCACTGATGGGCATTTAGGTTGATTACATGTCTAGGCTGTTGTGAACAGTGCTGTGATGAGTATTCATGGGCATGTGATACATAAATTTTAAATCTGGAGTCTATTGTTTCTGTTTCTTCTTGCAAATTTACATTCAATAAAGAAAAAACATAAGAAGATACAATACATTATTGATGTTAAAATAGCTATTAAATTTGGATAATTTTAATTAAATCAGAGAGAGAGAAAGAGAGAGAGTATGTGTGTATTTGTTAACTGAAATTATATGATTTATACTGTGCATTTTATATTTAGATTACATGACGTTTTCATGGTTTTTGACCCCCATGAGCAGACTCAGCAGGGAGCCCAGGGATTCTGTTCTTTGAAAATAAGAAGTCCACCTTCATCAGTCTCCACTCGCTTGTAGTACGAGTGAAGAGAGACCCAGGATTTTGTTGGATCCAGGTAAGGCCCTCCCTTCTCAATATTTTCAGTCTCTCACCACTATCTGCCAGTCTTATCAGGCCTAATCTTATCAGTCACTGCAAGAGGTCCTCATCACCTCATCACCCAGATTACTCTGTGACTCTCTCTCCTGGTTCCGTTGCCCAGTCCTCCCCAGCTTCTGATACCTTCCACTCTGCTGGCTGGAACTCAGTGAGCATCACCAGCAAAAAACCTTAGTCTCAATCTGTTATGTAAATGCTCCCTCACCTTTTCACTGTAACCTAAGGGTTCCTAATTTTTAACTGCCATGGACCACTTTGCAGTCCAGCAAAGTGTATAGACTCCTTCTCAGAATAACACTTTTAACTGTTTAAAATAAAATAAAATTACAAAGATAAAGTATTATATCAAAATACAGTTACCAAAATATTTTAAAAATACAAATTTGTGACATGGTAATAAGTATCCATCTATGGTAATACAGTAGATAGCATGACCTAGTGGTGGAACCTCAAAATTATCTTTTTTTTTTTTTTTGAGATGGAGTCTCACACTGTCACCTGGGGTGGAGTGCAGTGGTGCGATCTCAACTCACTGCAACCGTTGCCTCCTGAGTTCAAGCGATTCTCCTGCCTCGGTCTCCGAAGTAGCTGAGATTATGGGAACCCACCACCATACCCAGCTAATTTTTTGTATTTTTAGTAGAGATGGTGTTTCACTATGTTGGCCAGACTGGTCTCAAACTCCTGATCTCATGATCTGTCTGCTTTAGCTTCCCAAAGTGCTAGGATTACAGGCATGAGCCACTGCGCCTGGCCAGTTATCATAAGTTTAAGGTAATGATAAATATCAATTATATTTTAATGTATCTGCCATAATTGTGTTTTGTGATATGAAAATTACGTATGTGATTTTTATTGGTGACAAGCTTATAGGTTCTACTATTGTAGTTTTTTGCTTCTATACATAATCAAAGGAAACATTAACTTTCAGTTTGGGTCTGGTTAAATAAAGATGTAAATAAAGATGTGTAGCTTGGACCTCTGTCCTGAATTCCAGAATTGTAAAACTACCCGTCGTAGGGCCAGCTTCGTGGGCAGGCAACTTGTACAGTGGAACCTGGCTTAGAAAGGCCTGTACTTGGTTTAATGCTCTGCTGTTTCTGTCTCAAGGTTCTTAATACTTTTATCTTTCAGTTTGTGCCGTGTACTTGAAGTTCAGTGGGACGTGGAGCGTGTGCGTGAACAGCGGAGATACAGACAATATTCATGTCTGCCACCATCCCTGTCACGCACGGTGTCTGATACCCCAAGAGCACCAAATCCTAGCGGACCTGATGCCTGGAAGACAGCGAGGCTCGAGGTTAGCACAAGGTGGGTCCATTATGTCCTTGCTGAGTACGCCAAGAACTGACAGGCCCAGGGTCCATGCTTTCTGTCTGAACCAGAATTTGCTTCAAAGGCAGACAGAGACAGTGGTCTTTGAAACATGAGTGACCAAGGGACCCTGTCATAGACTGTCTTCCTTGTTCACTTCCCTGTCTTCGTCAACACTTGGGCAGAAAGTGACAACACGGAGAAGGAAAGACGGAGCGACCACAGTGCCTTTTCCTATCAGTCCTTCTTTACCCATTGGTAAGCGGAAGGTAGAGAGCGTTGCAGGCGAGTGTGTATTAAAGTGAAATAACCATTCGGTTCACTTTGCACGCATTTCCACTGCTCTGCTAAGGTTGAAATACATACGTTTATGCAAGCTGTTAATATGAATGATGTAATTTTGATTATTCCACATACGACTTAAATATTTTATATTTGTATTTTAAACTGGTATTGCACAATATAAACAGTCAAATCATCATGTTAATAATTTTAAATTTTTATTTTTCTACAAATAATGTTAAATAGCCAATAAAATATACCATCATTATGCCTTACCTGGGGATTGTTGCAAGAGCTGCCAGCTGATGCCCCTGCTCTGCCCTTGTGCCCAGACTGTCCAACAGCAGAACAGCCAGAGAAATCCTTTGACAATCAAGACAATGATGTCTTTTGCTCAAATGCCCTATGACTCCTTTAACTCAAAATAAACCCAGAATTTGTACCATTTCCCTGAAGGCTGTGTGGGATATGTACCCCCCAGGTCCCCAAAGACACATGGCTCTTAGATGGTCTCCTTCCTCCCCTCTCCAGTCCTCAGTATCAGCCATGCAAGCATCCCTGCGATTCTTCAGGAACAAGCACAAGCTTCAGCCTAGAGTCTTCATCTGGAATCTCAAGGGAGCACTGTCTAGTTTATGACTGGCATAGACTTGAGTCTCTCAGAGGAGGAGAAACCACTTGCTAGTGGGGATGGGAAGAAGAGGTCATTTTACAAAGATTAAGAGGTCATTTTACAAAGATTCTGACTTTGTGTTTTCAATTGGCTTCCTTCTCCCTTAAACTCTTCCCCAGCTGACTTTGTAGCCTTCAAAGAATCTCATCCCCACCCCTCAGAGAAGATTTTTCTCTAACTCTCATTATGTTTTGTTTAGGTGCAATACACCAAGGTTAATTTAAGTTATCCAAACTGACAATGATACAAAATTTCACTTTTTTTTACATTTACGTTTTGATCTATCCATTCATCTTTAATTGTCTACCTATATCTTGATATAAAAGCTGCATGGAGGTGTTATTTATTGTAAAAGCCTGCATTAGAATCTGCTTGCAGGATTACTATCTTTATATATATATATATATATAATTGCATTTTAGGTTCCAGGGTACATGTGAAGAACATGCAGGACTGTTGCATAGGTACATACACGGCAATGTGGTTTGCTGCCTTCCTCCCCATCACCTGTCACCTGTATCTGGTATTTCTCCCCATGTTATCCCGCCCCAACTCCCCAACCCCCACTGTCCCTCCCCTAGTTTCCCGCCACAGACCTCAGTGTGTGATGCTCCCCTCCCTGTGTCTATTACTATCTTTTTATTTAGAGTTATTTCATTGGTCTTTAACTCAGGGTCTTTACTCTGTAAGGAACCAGACACAAGCATGGTAGATCTCCCAATCTTAATTAATATTAATGTAATTAATTCATTCACCTACAAATATTTATTGAGTCCCTCCCCAGGGCCAGGGGAAAGTGATGAAGACACACCCTGCCCTAAAGCAGATCACATTGTAGTTACGGAGGCTGACGCCAAAGCCTTCATCCCACAAAATAAACAAGTAATACACAATGTTTCCTGCTTTCGATTTTCCACCAATCCAATGAGCACAGTTCTACCTCCTGCATTATAAACTACTGTTTTTCTGAGCTCTTTTGTTTCCAGGGCCAACAAATACTAGACATTAGCTGTAACTACTGTGCGATGACTTTGACTTGGTGTAATCCTAATCCTTAAATTCACCACACATTGGAATGCAGAGTGAGTTCCACCAACAGTCCCCAGAGCATGTCGACACCTCTCCAACGACAGGAAGTCCGAATATTTCAAGAGCTGCACCAGGAGGAGGCAGCTTGTTTATCTTGCTTCATAAGCAGCAGACAAGGGGAACCTAGGGAGCCCAGTCATAAATCATTTTCATCTGGAAATTCAGCCATGGGTACTGTCTTCTCTGGGTGGGAAGGGGCTATACACCTTCACTGGCAAATATTCTATCTACAATAAATAATAAAGGAGAAGTCCCCTTGCCTGAATGTAAACAGCATGGATCTGTTTTAGGTTCATTAGGTGCAAAAGCTGTTCTAGCTTTCAACCAAAAGTAGCCCTCACTACCTGTATAAATCTTAAGCCAGAGAACAGTCTCATTTAGCAGGTGAAATATCTACCAATCCAGAGGGACTAGCAAAGATTAGGTAAGTACAAAATAAGTGTCGTTGTTTAAACATTTTAAACCCTGAGAAGTTAAATTTGAATATCTATGAGCAGACAGTCAGCAAAGTGAGAGAAAAAACGTGCTTATTCTCCAGTGCAGGGTATAAACATAGAGCCTGCGTGACAACTCCCCTGCCAAGCTCTTTCCCAGAGTAGCTGAGACGGAGAGAGAAGCTGTCATGTTTTGTATTTCTCCTCTAATCCATTCAGGCCTCAGGGCACACGATGAGCTGCCTCGACGACCACCCAGCTGAGGGGTCTGTGAACATCCACAACCAAGAATGCACCACAGGGGTGTTTTAGGGCCCCACATGCTGACCTTTGCATTGCATATGCACCTGCATGTCAGAAACAGGGCTTGTCAGTAAAACTGTGATTCCGATTCAGATTCTGCCAAGTGCCTGCATTCGTGCACCAGCTCTGTGCTTCTCAAAAGCTGAAAACCGTTGTTTGAACAGTGTTGAAAACATGAGACTTACAGACCCTAGTTGGGATCCTGGTTTACCATGTTAGAGCTGCGTGATTTTAGTTACCAAAAATAATCTTGTGAAAGTATCAGTGATGTTTAAGACAACTTGTACTAGAAATAAATCAACAATATATAAAGAAAAGCAAGGAAAATTTCATCTGATGTGCCTGTTACTGCCTCTCAGGCTTCAGGTCCAAGGCTCTAGCAGAGTTGCTGTGCTTTCCTGTCAGCAATCAGACCTAATTCCTTTCTAGCTGCATTACACTTGATCTGATGCAGACTCTTATTTTAAATGTCCCTCTGGAAGGGGAGTCAGTCAGTGTCCACCGCAATCCCACCTCTCACGGTGCACCTGTCAACACAAGGCCATGTGGCACCGTGGTGCTGCTCGGCCACGCTACCAAGCTGAGAATGCCTGAATGCAGGTAGCAAATGCTTTACTGTCTTCTACAGGGAAAAAGAAGCTCAAGTTTTGGTATAGTCTTAACATACTGATCTTTGGGTTGCTATGGTACTATCTCAAAAATGAAAAAATAAAAATCTCAGTGAACAAATTGTATTAGCTTTCTCTTCAGTAAAATGGTGAAAAATATTTTTGATACTTCACTTCATTCTCCAAATAAATACAATTGTGATCCAATCTAGTTTTGCGCTGATCTGAATTATAAGCTACTCCTTTTCCTGAAAACTTGGAGAAAGTGCACTGTTGTTGTTTCGGCATGTGTACAGGTTTTAGCACATAAGGAATTACATTTTGGGGCTGGGGGTTCTATTAGAAAGTTAAAGTTAAGGGCCAGGCACGGTGGCTCACGCCAGCACTTTGGGAGGCCACGATGGGTAGATCACCTGAGGTCAGGAGCTCGAGACCAGACTGGCCAACATGGTGAAACCTCATCTCTACTAAAAACACAAAAATTAGCCGGGCTTGCTGGCAGGCGTCTGTAATCCCGGATACTCAGGAGGCTGAGGCAGGAGAATCACTTGAACTGGGAGACGGAGGTTGTAGTGAGCTGAGATTGTGCCACTGCACTCCACACTATACTTAGTCATGTCCCAGTGAATATTCATTATTTTGATGTAAAAATGAAGAACAATGAACAAGGTAGTCTTTCAATGATGTGAGAACTCGCATGATGAATGGACTAGCACCATGAGGCTCTACTCCTGAATCTCTTAATGTTATTGGCTCTATAAAGCTTGTCACTCTGAACTTTGTAGCAAAGGAAATAATCAAAAATAATTTTTTGAAAAGATAACATATTCATTTCACATATAATACTTAGCGATGAGTTAGGATTAGAAAAATTTATTCATCTATGCTTTATTTTGGATCTTCTACTAAGATTCTAGAGCAAACGCTGTCACAGCACCGGGGTCCTGGGTTTGGAGTCAGGGCGACTGAATCTTGGGGCCCACTTTCCACTCCCTGGCCATCTGACCGGCTCTCTGCCTTTGTTTCCATACCTGAAAGTGGAAAAGTATAATGCTTTCCAAATTGTTGGTGTGGAATTGAATGAGATAAAGGATGCAAGCTATCTGGCACATAATAAATGCTCAATAAGTGATATGTTAATTACCATTTATATGGACGCATTTTAACAATGTTTATTCTGTGTGATGTTGATGATGTCTCATTAGTTTACCTACAGCTATATCAGGTTTCTTTTGCTCTTCCTGGCCTAGAAATGTGTGTGAAATAAAACGTGTCTTAGGATTTTTTGCTCTTTGTTGTCCATGTTTGTCAAGTGATAAAGTTAAAAAAAATAGTTCTTAAATGTTCTTGACCCAAATCAAAGTAATTTATATTGAATAATATCTAATATTCCATTCAGGAGAATCAGGGTCATGTGTCAACTCTGGAAGCTGGATCCAAAGTTCATAAGTAGGTAGACAACATTGTTCTAAGATCAGATATGACACATGAGCAAAGGCTTCCAAACCTAGGAGCCTTGATGGGGAGTCCCAGCTGGGTAAAGAATTCTTGCAGTACACATTAGCAACTTATCTAAGATTTCTAAACTGGGAATATATTTGTTTTTCCTATTTAAAAAATAAAATATCCTTATAAAAAGATAAATACATAAAATACAAATGTAAAAACCATATAATCCCACTCCATGAAAAAACTTCCAAATTTGGTTTAAAAACTCACAGAATTATTAATAGTATATTATGTATGCACAATAAGACAGACTTCAGTTAAAAATAAAATGAAATTGGACGTATATTTTACATCATGCTTATTTTTCTCAGTACTATATTATGAACATGGCTTTTAAAGACAAATGAAATTTTCAAAAATATTAAAATTAACTGAACTCTATTTTTGTTCTTGGCAGCTATTACAGTGCAACACCTCTTTCAACAGGGCTGACGCATAAGTCCGTTACAATTCTGAGACTTAAAAAAACACTATTTGCCTACCACAAAGTCACAAACATTTAAAAATCAAATATCTGGATGTTTTTACTATATAAATTTAAACAGATAATTTGAAAATCTGTCTTTGACTGAAGGAATTAATTTTTTATTTTTATGAATTTTTATTTTTTAGTGTTTGATACCACTGAATTCTTTGGGTTAATGCAGAAATAATAAATGATTAACAACAGCAGGAAACCTTTTAAATAATAAATAATAAATAACAGCAGGAAACCTTTTAAATAATAAATAATAGCAGCAGGAAACCTTTTAAATCTTGGGCCTGCTTCTCCAGGCCCAAGGTGCTGGTTTCTGTAGCACATCAGATATGCCTTTAGAGAGCAATAAAAAATTATTAATTTTGTAATTTCTTAGCAGCTCCACACTAAGCCTAAATGTCAAGATACATTAAGATTGGAGAATCTCTCAGTATTTTGATAAGTTGACAGTCAATATGTAAGTCATTACTTTAAAGTACACACCAATTACATGTGTATATAATCAGCTTTTTAAATAAACATAGCCTCTACCCTTTCCTCTGATTGTAAGAATTTCTGTCAGTGTTAGATCTTGGCACAGCTAGCATTGGTTTTTGTCAGCTCATAAGTAATCTTTACCTTGAAAAGTTTATACTACTCCTCTGTGGGCTCTCTCTAATCAAAAAATAAGATAAAGAAAGAAAGAAAACAAAACGAAACTTCTTCAAATGTCACATGGCCAATCAAATCATCAACCAAACACTTACAATGGTTTCCCTAATAAATTATAGCCAGATGGTCCAATTCACTCACTCAACAAGACCATAAACATATCAGCATTATGCAAATACCTTGCAAAGTAATTCAGACAATATGCAGTTTATGGTTAGTTCACAGGTTTCTAGTTTGCTTCACTACTCTGTGTTAGCACAAAAGCAAAAGACAACAGTAAAAGAAACATGTTTGTTTTGCAGAAATAAAATGCTAGATTAGGAGAACTAAATAGTTCCCTCCTTCCTTCCTTCCCCATCCCTCCTCCGTCCCTCCTTTATTTTCTTTCATCAAGTTCTTTCTCCTTTCCTCACTGACTAATATTTATTTGTACTATGAATCGATAATCACGTGTAGCACAAGCTGCCTACAGTTCCCAACCACAAAGAAACTGGGTTAACAATTAGGAGAAGTTTTGCTTTAAAGTTCCCTAAAAAAATGTCAAAACAGCTTAGATGGCAAGTATAGGATTGAAAGGTTAGTTTATGGAGACACTTTGCTCTCGGTACTAAATGAAATATAATAATACGATTTGTATATATAGGGGACTTCCCACTTCAGAGAAAAGGGGGAGTGACCCTTTTTCCCACATCCGAACCATGGAATTGTGCAATCCTGAGGTAGACCTGGTCCAAGGAGGGAGGTCCCGCACCCTTTCTGAGACCTAAGCAGCGACCACAATGTGCCACTTCAAACCTAACCTTTGTCAGACTGCATGCCGTCCTGACCCCAGCAGTGGCAGATCTGAGGTATTATGGCTGTCACTTCTTAGACTGGGGAGAGGGCTGGAAGCTTTCCTACAGCTGGGATGAGCAAGCAAGTGAGGCGTGAGCTGTAGATGTTGGTGCTGGGAAGCAAGAGCCTCACGTGAGTGAGGTACAAGTTGCTGCTGGGATTTAGTCACTGGCTAGGTCAGGGCTCCTGCAGACAGCGTAGGGACATGGCGAGACTCTGCCAGGGTTGAAGGGCAAGCCCCAGCAGGACTGGAGCATGAGAGGAATGTACATTTTCCATCACAAGCCCACCCAGACCAGCTTTGCCTCCACCTCCAAAACAGCACACAACGTCTGAGATCCTGGGGATTGCCCAACCCAATCCACTATTGTGGGCACCTGAGCACTCCTCCTGGGGCCCGGAGGTTGGGCTTCAACTCCTGGCTGCTACCACCTCAGCTGGCACCCACTTGCAAGTGCCACCTTCAGGCCAGGAGACTGACCCACCCAGCCTGTTTTTGTCACCACCAACATTAAGGTACACAGCTTGAGAACCATGGAATCATCCACCACTGCTTCTGCCATCACCCACACCACACCCAGTGCCCAGGGGCCCGAAAACATGTCCAACTACCTGGCCACTGCTGCCACTACCCATATCTGAGCAAGCTGCCTGGAGGCCCAAGCATCAACTCACCTGTAACTCCCAACACAATTGTAGTGCCCATTGCCCTGACACAAAGATAGTCATGCTCAGCCCGCCACTGCCGGCACCAGGGCTGAAGATCGGCCCACCTGTCCGCTCAATCTGCAGGACAACTTCACTATGACTTTCACTAATAACCACACTCTAACCCACGAAGGAAACCACAGATGCCACCAACACCGTTTACAGCCAAAGAAATCACGTGGAACCTACACTACTGTTTGCACCCAGAATCAAAGCCAGAGCACTCTACCCAACCAATACCACAGATACACCTTCAGGAAAAGTCCTCCCTTGTAAAAGCAAATTAAAAGAAGGGATTCAAAATAGAAAATGCACAGGTATTAACATAAGGACGCAGAAAGCAGGAAAATCAAGGAAATATGACTCCTTCAAAGAAACACAACAATTCTTCAGCATTAGATCTCAATCAGAAAGAATGTTTTGAAATCTCAGATAAAGAATTCAAAATAATGATTTTAAAGAAGCTCAGTAAAATACAAGAAAATTCTGGAGAAAAAAACCAAAAAAATTGCAAAATTAATTCAGAATATAAATGAGAAATCTACTAGAGACAGATACTTTTTTAAGTGAACCAAATAGAAATTCTGGAACTGAAGAATTCATTAAAAAAAATAAAAAACACATTTGAAAGCATCAACGATAGATTAGATCAGGTAGAATGAGTCTCAGAACTTAAAGACAGATCTTTTAAAATACTCCAATCAAACTTCTTTTTTTTAAAGCGAGAATACACCAGGTACAGTGGCTCATGCCTATAATCCCAGCACTTTTGGAGGCCAAGGTGGGCAAATCACGAGGTCAAGAGATTGAGACCATCCTGGCCAGCATGGTGAAACCCTGTCTCTACTAAAAATATAAAAATTAACTGGATGTGGTGGTGTGCACCTGTAGTCCCAGCCACTCAGGAGGCTGAGACAGGGGAATTACTTGAACCTGGGAGGTGGAGGTTGCAGTGAACTGAGATTGTGCCACTGCACTCCAGCCTGGCAACACAGTGAGACTCCATATTAAAAAAAAAATCCAATAAAAAGAAAATACGAAAGAATGAACAAAGCATTCATGACATTTGGGACAACGTAATATGATCACATATACAAATTATTGGGATCCGGCCAGGTGCACTGGCTCAAGCCTGTAATCTCGGCACTTTGGGAGGCCAAGGCAGGCAGATCACCAGAGGTCAGGAGTTCATGACCAGTTTGGCCAACATGGTGAAACCCTGTCTCTACAAAAAATACAAAAATTATCCAGGCATGGTGGTGCATGCCTGTAGTCTCAGCTACTGGGGAAGCTGAGGCATGAGAATCACTTGAACCCAATTGGTGGAAGTTACAGTGAGCTGAGATTGTGCCACTGCACTCCAGCCTGGGTAATAGAGTGAGACTCCATCTCAAAAACAAAGATTAATAACAAGTTATTGGGATCCCTGAGAGTGAAGAATCAAAGTAAAGGTTTAAAAACCTGTATAATGAAATAATAGATAAAACTTTCCAAGTCTAGCAAGATATTTAGATATTCAGAAACAGGAGGCTTAGTGATCCCCAGGAACATACAATTGCAAAATAGTATTCTCCATGGCACATTATGTTCAGACAGTCTAACATCAAAGATGAAGAGTGGATCCTAAAAACAGGAAGAGAAAGGCATCTCATCACCTATAACTGAAATCTCATCAGACTAACAGTGGATTTTTCAGCCAGCAGAGAATAGGATGATGTATTTAAAGGCTGAAAGAAAAATACTGCCAGTCAAGAATACTATATATTCGTCAAATTATCCTTCATAAATAAAGGAGAACTAAAGTCTTTCCCAGACAAACAAATGCTGTGGAAATGTGTTTCCACTAGAATGGCCCTACAAGATATGCTGAAGGGAGTTATAAACTAGAAAGTGAAAAAACATTTACCATGATGAAAACAAATGAAGTATAAAATTCACCAGTAAAACAATTCACATTAAGGAGGAATAGAAAATACTACAATGGGCCAGGTGTGATGGCTCATGCCTGTAACCCCAGCACTTTGAGAGGCCAAGGAAGGCAGATCACAAGATTAGGAGTTCGAGACCAGCCTGGCCAACATGGTGAAACACCATCTCTACTAAAAATACAAAAATTTAGCTGGGTGTGGTGGCATGCCCCTGTAACCCCAGCTACTCAGGAGGCTGAGGCAGGAGAATCACTTGAACTCACGAAGCAGAGGTTACAGGTAGCCTCTAAGGCTACAGAGGTTACAGATTGCATCATCGCACTCCAGCCTGGGTGACAGAGCAAGACTCCGTCTTGAGGAAAAAAAGACTCAAATGGTACCAGTACAGATATCCACCAAACCACAAGGACAATCTATAATAGAAAAGAAAGAAACATGGGAGACAACAGATGCTGGAGAGGATGTGGAGAAATAGGATCACTTTTACACTGTTGGTGGGAGTGTAAATTAGTTCAACCATTGTGGAAGACAGTGTGGCGATTCCTCAAGGACCTAGAAATAGACATTCCACTTGACCCAGCAATCCCATTACTGGGTATATATCCAAAGGATTACAAATCGATCTACTATAAGGACACATGCACACAAATGTTCATTGCAGCACTGTTTACAATAGCAAAGACCTGGAACCAACCCAAATGCCCATCAATGATAGACTGGACAGGGAAAAGGTGGCACATATACACCATGGAATACTATGCAGCCATCAAAAACTATGAGTTTGTGTCCTTTGTAGGGACATGGATGAACGTGGAAACCATCATTCTCAGCAAACTGACACAAGAACAGAAAAATCAAACACCGCATGTTCTCACTCATAGGCAGGTGTTGAACAATGAGAGCACATGGACACAGGGAGGGGAGCATCACACACTGGGGTCTGTCAGGGGGAAATACAGGAGGGACAGCGCGGGGTGGGGAGTTGGGGAGAGAGAGCATGGGGTGAAATGCCAGATCTAGGTGATGGGGAGGAAGGCAGCAAACCACACTGCCACGTGTGTACCTATACAACAATTTTGCATGTTCTTCACATGTACCCCAAAACCTAAAACGCAATAAAAAAAAAAATAAAAAAAGTTAAGAAAGAAACAAAGAACATACAACACAGCCAGAAAAAAACTAACAATATAATAGGAACAAAGCCTAACAAATAATTAATAACCTTGAATGTAAATGAATTAAATTGTCGACTTAAAAGATTACAAAATGGCTGAATGGATTTTAAAAATTCCAGTTATTTGCTTCTTACAAGAAATTCACTTTATCAGTAAACACACATAAAGACTGAAAATAAAGGGATGGAAAAAAATATTCCACTCAAGTGGAAAGCAAAAGCAGGTAGAAATAGCTAATTCATGATGGCCTGCCTGTCATGTGCACATCTCTGCGACTCCTGGGAGGAGAAGGGTCGCTCAGCTCAAGGTGTTCCGTTCAGTTGAGCATGTGTCCTCTGACAACTGTATCCTGGCCTTTTCAGACAACCTTGGGGACAGCACTCCATACATGATGAAGATGCAGGGGCCAGGGAACCCCAGCACTGGGTGCCCTTTATCCAGGGTTAAAATCGGCCTGTGGGATATGGTGAGGAGGCAGGCTGTATGGGTATAACTAATGTATCTTTTCCTTAAAGCTACGTAACAATGGATAATTGGTCAATAAAGCATTCCTTTGGGGGGTAAAAAGAAATAGCTAAGTTTATATGAGATAAAACAGACTTTAAATTTAAAACAGTTTAAAAAAAGGCAAGGTTATTATATAATGAAAAATGTATTAGTCCAGCAAGAGGATATAACAATTCTGAATATATATGTTCTTAACACTGGAACACCCAAATCTGTAAAGCAAATATTACTAGATCTAAAGAGAGAGAGAGAGAGTAAAATAAAATGATAATGGAAAATTTCAATACCCGATTCTCAACAATAGACAAGAGTATGTAGAAAAAAAATCAGCAAAGACACATTGGATTTAAACTGTGCTATAGACTAAATGAACCTAACAGACCTTGCAGAGTATTTTACCTAACACCTGCAGAATGTACACCCTTTCCTTCAGCACATGGAGACATCTCCACAACAGACCATATGCTAGGCCACAGAACAAGTCTTAACAAATTTTTAAAACTCAAAATTGTATCAAGTGTTTTCACAGACCACAATAGAATAAAACTAGAAATAAATACCAAGAGGGCCTTTGAAAACGATAGAACACTGAAATTAAACGACATGTTCCTGAGTGGCTATTGGATCAGTGAAGAAATTCAGATGAAAATCAAATATTTTTTGAAACAAATGAAAGTGGAAATACAACATAGAAAACCTTGCTAAAGGGAAAGCAATGTTAAAAGGGACATTTATAGCAATAAATGCTTATGTCAAAAAAGGAGAAAAATTACAAATTAACAATCTAACAATTCACCTCAAGGAACTTAAAAAGCAAGAACAAACCAAACCAAAAATTAGCAGAAGAGAAATAATAAAAATCAGAGCAGAATTAAGTGAAATAGAGACTAAAGACACGAAGGAGCAGAAGATGAAAAGATGATTATTCAAAAAAAAAAAAAAAACAAAGAGAATTAATAAACCTTCAGCTAGACTAACTAAGGAAAGAAGACAGATGACCCAAATAAGAAAAGTCAGAAACAAATGAGACTTACAACTGATAACACAGAAATGAAAAAGATTGCTGGATATTATTATGAACAATTATATGCTGACAAACCGGAAAAAACAGAGAAAACAGATAAATGCCTGGAAACGTGTCATCTTGAATCAGAAAGAAATCGAAAACAATGAACAGACCAATTATAAGTGGTAAAATTGAATCAGTAATAAAACCATCATAGCCCAATCAAGAAAAGCTTGCATGCTCTCAGGCTGGGCATGGAGACTGGCCAACTAGGGACTCAAGCCAAGCTGAATAATCCACTACCCTTCTGAGGGTGGGCTACGGCATTGCCTGGAGTCTCTGATCAAGAACTACCACTGGCAGAAACAGAGCTACCACCAAGATCTGTGCAGTGGATGCTGTGAGCTCCACCTCATTTTTTTGATTCTACCGACCCAGGGAAGTATAGCTTAGTTGCTACTTAAGTGTTCCCAGTGAGGTAAGACTGGAGTGGGCTTCCTGAGAAACACCTCAGAATTTTGAAGAAGCTAGATGTTCACCACTGGTTTTCTTTCTCACTGTAGTTACCATGAATCCAGAGGAATGCTTTATGCCAACTCGCAGGAGCAGGACAGGCAATGCAGTTAAATTGAGATTATTCATCTAACCTTTATCATTTTAATGCACTTTTTATTCAGTGCTGTGGTCCATAAGGGTATCCCAGGCTCATTCCCAAGTTGTGAGGTGTTCACAAAGGTGTTCTTCCTGTGGACAGCTGCTAGTTGGATTTTCTATGTGGGGAGTGAAGCCCGTGACCTCTTATTCTGCTATCTTGCAGATGTCACTCTGCAATAATTATTTTAAATGTGAATTTTCTTAAGTATACAGTCAAAAGAGAGAGACCATCAAAGTGGATTCTTTAAAAAGACACAATTATATGTTGCCTACCAGAAAGCCAGAAGAAAACAGATTATTTTTTAAAGATGATGAAAAATATATTATGCTAACAGTAACCTAAAGAAAGCCAGAGTGGTTGTACTAATTTCAGGCAAAGGAGACTTCGGAGCAAGGAAACTTACTAGGGATAAAGAGTGGCTTTATATAGTGATATTTCTAAAAGAAGACTTACCAGTTCTTAATGTGTATGCATCTAATGGCATAAGGTCAAAATACATTAGCCAAAATTCATGAAACTGCAAGGAGAAATAGACAAACCGACCATTATAGCTGAAGACAGCACTATTTCTCTATCAGCAACCAGTCTAGCAGACTAAGAATCAGTAAGGATCGACTTTAACTGAAGAGCACATCACCAAAGTGAATCTGCTTGGCATTTATAGATGACTTTATACAGCAACAACAGAATATACATTCTTCCCAAGATCAAATAAAATATTCACAAAGATCACATTTTGTATTATAACACACCCTTCAACAAATTTTAAAAATAGAATTCATACAAAGTATGCTGTCAGACAACAATGGAACAAGATTATAAATCAACAGAAAGATAGATGAAAAATCTCAAAATATTCTGAAATTTTAAAGCATACTTCTAGATAACACATAGGGCAAAGAAATGTCAAGAGAAATTGAAAATCATTTTAAATAAATGAAAAGAAAAATATGACTTTAAATTTGTGGCATACATGAATATACTAGAAAAGAAGAAAGATCTAAAATCAATCATTTAAGATTCCACCTTAGGAGACTAAGGAAAGAAGAGAAATATTGGCCTAGAGCAAGCAAAAGAAAACAAACAAACAAAAAAGACCAACAAAAATAAATAAAACTGAATACAGTAAAACAAGAGAAAATCAGCAGAACCAAAAGATGGCTCTTTGAAAAGGTACATAAAGGTGATAAACCTCTAACCAGCTTACCAAGAAAAAGATAAGATAGAAATTATTAGGAATGAAATGAAAGAAGTGCCATTACTCCTGACCCCATCGACATTAAGTAAATAAATAAATATTATGAGCAACTCTATGCCACCTAATTTAAAAACTTAGATAAAAAGCCTCAAGTCCTTTAATGGCACAACTCCAGAAATTAAATTAACAATGAAAAATCTTCTAAAACAGAAAGGATTATACTCAGATGTTTTCATTGGTGAATTGTACCAACAGTTATAGAAAGAATAATATCAATTCTCTACTATCTTTTCTAAAAAATAGAAACTTAGGAAACATGTCTTAATTAATTCTATGAGTTCATCATTACCTTAATACCAAAACCATTTAAGACATTACAAGAAAGAAAACTGAAGACCAATGTGTTATGAACATAGATGCAAAACTCTTCAACAAAATATTAGCAAATAAAATCAAACAATGTTTTAAAATAATTATTCATCACCATCAAGTGAGATTTATTTCAAATAAGTAAGGCTAATTCAAACACTCAAAAATCAACTTATGTAATCCATTACATCTGTTTAGTCATCTCAGGCTGCCATAACAAAGTACAAACTGGGTGGCTTAAACAATAGAACTGTATTTTCTCACAGTTCTGGAGCCTGGAAATCTAAGATCAAGATGCCAGCAGTGTTTGCATGTGGTCATGAGGGCTTTCCCCTTGAAAAGCTTTTCCTTTGAAAAGTATTCACATGGCTTTTCCTAGGTGCATACACACACACACACACACACACACACACACACACACACACACAGACATACACACAGGGTGATCTCTGCTTTCTCTTCTAAGGACACTAATCCTATTGGATTAGGGCCCCACACTTATGATCTTATTTAATCTTAGTTACCTCTTAAAGGGCCTATCTTCAGATGCAGACACATTGTAGTTAGGGATTTAATGTATTAATTTGGGGAAGACACAAACATTTAGTCTATAAAAACTAAACAGGCTAACAAAGCAAAAGTTATGATCATGCAACTAGATGAAGAAAAATTATTTGACAAAATTCAATACCCATTTATAATAAAAATTCTAAGCCAACTAGAAATGCAGAGGACTTTCTCAAGTTAATGAAGAATATTTACAAAACACCTACAGCTAATGTCATACTTGCGGTGAGAATCCAGAGACTTTCCCTCTGGGATCAGGATGAAGGTAAGGGTGTTGCTTCCCACCATTCCTATTCAGCATCATACTCAAAGTCCTAATTAATCTAATAAAACAAGGAAACTAAATCAAAGGTATGCAAATTAGGAAGGAAGATATAATATGGTATCTGTTTGTTCACAGATAATATAATTTTATATACAATCCAAAGAATAGACCAAAAACCTCCTAGATCTGATAAGTGATTATAGCAACGCTGCAGGATACAAGGTTAATATAAAGAGTTAATTGCTTTTTTATACAGCAGAAATAACCAAAAAAATTTAAAATTAAAGACACATTACCATTTACATTAGAATGAAAAATGAAGTACTTAGGAATAAATTTAGTAAAATGTATATGAGATCTATATGAGGAAAACTATAAAATTCTGATTAAAGAAACCAAAGAAGATTTAAATAAATGGAGAGACATTCCATTTTCATGGATAAACTTAATATTGTTAAGGTTAGTTTTTCCCAACTCAATCTGTAGATTCAATGCAATCACAGCCAAGATCCCAGCAAGTTACTTTGGGGATAGCAAGAAACAAAGTCAAAAGACTAACACTACCCTACTTCAAGACCTGAAGCTACAATAATGAAGATAGCATAGTATTGGTGAAAAAAATAGACAAATAGAACAGAGTTTAAAAATAAACCCACACAAATATAGTCAACTGATCTTTGACAAAGAAACAGAAGCAATTCAATGAAGAAATGATAGTCTTCTCAACAAATGGTGCTGGAATGACTGGACATCTAGATGCAAAAAGGTAAATAAATGAACATACACACTGACCTTACACCTTTCTCAAAAGTTAACTCAAAATAGATCATAGACCTAAACATAACATGCAAATCCATCAACTTCTAGATGGCAACATAGGATAAAATCTGGTTGATCTTGCATTTGTTTGGTGATGAGGTCTTTTTTTTTTTTTTTAACTTTTAGTTTTAGTAGTATATGTGGATGTTTGTTATATAGGTAAATTGTGTGTCACGGGGTTTTAGTGTAGAGATTATTTCATCACCCAGGAGATAAGCATAGTACCTAATAGGTGGTTTTTTGATACTCACCCTCTTCTCACTTTTCACCCTCAAGTAGGCCCCAATATCTACTCTAGGGCCTACTTTGTGCATTCTCTTTGTGTCCATGTGTAGTCAATGTTTATCTCCCACATATAAGTAAGAATATGTGGTATTTGGCTTTCTATTCCTATATTAGTTTGCTTAAGATAATGGCCACCAGCTCTATCCATGTTGCTGCCAAGGTCATGATCTCATTCTTTTTATGGCTGCATAGTATTCTGTGGTGTATATGTAGAACATTTTCTTTATCCAGGGTACCATCAATGGGCATCTACATTGATTCCATGTCGTTGCTATTGTGAATAGTGCCATAATAAACATATGCATGCATATGTCTTTATAGTAGAGCAATTTATATTCCTTTGGGTCTATACTCAAGAATGGGATTGCTGGGTCAAATGATAGTTCTGTTCTAAGTTATTTGAGAAATCACAAAACTGCTTTCCACAGTGGCTGAAGTAATTTACATTCCCACCAGCAATCTATAAATATTACCTTTTCTCTGCAACCTCACCAGCATGGTGATGCATTTTTAGATACAATGCCATAAACATGGGTTATTAAAAAAATATTTAGATTTAACTAAAAATTGAGACTTTAAAAATATTCTAAAACTTAAAAACAACCAGGTGCGGTGGATCATACCTGTAATCCCAGCACTTTGCGAGGCCAAAGCGGGTGGATCACAAAGTCAAGAGATCGAGACCATCCTGGCCAACATGGTGAGACCCCGTCTTTACTAAAAACACAAAAATTAGCTGGGTGTGGTGGTGTGTACCTGTAGTCCCAACCAGTCAGGAGGCAGAGGCAGGAGAATTGCTTGAACCCAGCAGGCAGAGGTTGCAGTGAGTCGAGACCACGCCACTGCACTCTGGCCTGGGGATAGAGCGAGACTCCGTCTCAAAAAACAGAAACCCTTAAAAACACAAGATTGCCATTTTTTTTTTAATTTTTCCAGTTTCCATGGGCTCTTTATCATCACATTCTAACAAAATCTATTCCAAAAAGAAATAATGCCATACACTATTAAACTACTTAGTCAAAAAAGAAGGGATCTTTTGCAAATGTGAATTAAGTAATAGAATGCACAGGGGATTGGTAGAGAGAGGAAAGAGGAAGGCTTCAGGGGTTTCATGAGGCCATAATTACAACTGTGAAGCATATTCTATAGCATTTCAGCATGAATATATTTCATTATTTTTCTAATTATGTTTGATGCCCATTGAACTTATTTAATTCTGTTTCTAATTTCTCAAAAAGAAAAAATAAATCTTATTTGAAGTATATTATAGTTAACCCTAGATTATAGACACATCTAAGAAAGACAGCAATATACAATGTACTATCACTAGTGAAATGGCAGAAGACCTTGGAACACAAGTGAAGAAAACAGAAATGTTAGCACTAACGGGACCCCAGTGTCATGTGCAGGATGGAGCATAGTCTTTGGAAGCAGGAATCTCCAGGTTACATAGCCACTTTTCTGTTATTATTGTGGTGCTGTGGATATAGAGTGAATAAGAAAAAGTCCCTATCCTCATATAGCTGAATAAGAGAAGTTACCACAAATATAAACAATCTCATTACAATATCATACCAGGTAACACCATATAATTTTAAGAAAGAGAAATCAGACTAAAGTACTAGAAAGTGACAGAATTTCCTACTTTATCTCGTGTGCTTAGAAAAGGAATCATTGAGAACGAAACAGCTGAAAAGAGATAGTAAGTCAAGAAAAAGTCAGGAGAGGGCACAAAGCCATAGTCCAGGCTACCATAATAAAAAACTATAGACTGGGTTGCTTATAAGCAACAGAATCTTACTTCTCACAGTTCTAGAGGATGGGAAGTCCAAGATCAAGTGCAGATTTGGTGTCTGGTGGAGGCTAATCTCTGACTCACAGATGATGTCTCTTTACTGTGTTCTCACGGGGTGCAAGAGGCAAATGAGCTCTTTGAG
This sequence comes from Saimiri boliviensis, assembly GCF_048565385.1. NCBI lineage: Eukaryota > Metazoa > Chordata > Mammalia > Primates > Cebidae > Saimiri > Saimiri boliviensis. Next base: position 192,832 of record NC_133449.1, on the reverse strand, counting down.
GCTTATTTTACAAGGGCACTAATCTCACCATAAGGGTTCTACTGTCATGGTCTCATCACCTCCCAAAAGCCCCTTTTAATTATTGCCTTGGTGGGTCAGAATTTTAAAATATAAATTTTGAGGAGGTGACACAAACATTCAGGCCTAAGCAGGTGATAAAGAATGAAGAAACGTAAACAAAAATGTATTTGTAATCACCTTGGTCTTTGAAGTCCAAAGTGTATTTGTCAAGGTAAGTAGGTGGAAAAGTAGGATCGCGAGGTGGACGAGGACTGGACCATGTGGAGGACTGTGGTGCTCAGCTTGGCTGAATGGGGGCTGTGTTTCCCAGAGTTCTCTGTATGTTTCTGAGTGAGCTTTGGTCTCTAGAGACATTTTGGATGCGAGTTGGTGGGTGGACATGGATCCGCAGCCAGTTTTGTTTGCTGGTTGGTTTTGAGGGTATCGTTGTGTTCTGGGTGTCAGTGCTGGGCACCAGGCCCTCAGCAGCTCTCACCAGCTGCTGCTGGTTTGCTCACCCACCACACCAGTGTGGGCCAACCCCTGCACGTTGCTTCCACAGCTCCCACTAGATCCCCTCCTTCTGCTTCTCCAAGTCCTAGAAAGCTCATGCTAGGCTGCATGGGAAAGGGCAGAAGCTTTTCTTGGAGGTCAGCACATCACCAAGGTGAAGGATGAGAGACAGAAGCCACTTCCCGCTGCCCTCTTGGGCTGCAGTCCGTCCTTGCCCCCATCTACAGCCTTTTCCTCCCTGGCTGCCTGTCTGGCTGACGGGGGTGACTTCTGACTTAGCACAGTTAGACACTGCTCCACTAGCAAGAATAGCTGCAGAACAAATTCTTTATTCTTTGCCACTCGTAGCAGTTCTGCCTCTCAAATCAAACCCTGACTGCCACAGAAATGGTTACTCCCAGTGGTTCTAGAGAATGGAGTCTTTGTATTGGCTCTGGGTTATGTGGAGTTGCTTCTTTTAATGAATTACATTCAAAGGTATCAATAACCCTGTTTCTAGTGGTAGGCGATAGCATGCTGAGGTAAAACAGTTACTGAAATTATCACACATGATTTCCTGTGATCAAATGCTTACAGAAAGGAAGTCTTGGTGTCTAAGTACTCTACGTCTTGGATGGGCTATTTTAGTGAAAATAGAAAGTATAATAGGGTTGATTAGTTCCTTCTAAATGCACTGGAGAACTTGGAAAATGAACATTAAGGGCTCAGGCTTTAATTTGTAACTCAAGGCCCAAATAAGAAACCTGGAAGCCTCTGTGACTGGCCTGAAAGAAGCCCTTGTCTCTTATGACTACAGGACTGAAATTCCTGAAAACCAAACCAAGTCTAATCCTGTGGAGGATGGCCCAAAGACAATTCCTTCACCAATGCAGTTAAAAACAGAGCTTTGAGGGGAGCCTTATCATTCTTGAAGAGCTCTATAGTAGCGATTCTATGTAGGTCAGAAATGACCATGGAAACCACTACCGTCAAACTAGGGTTCCTGGATTCAGTGAGGATGATGGCATTCCAGGGTGGCAGGGACCAAGTTGTAAACCTTAATCACCAAAGACAAGATGGACATGGTTACTGTGATGGACAGTAGAGCTCTTGCAGTAGCCAGAAGGGGCTGACTTGCTGAGCTTTATAGGGGAGAGCTGGTTGATTATGGTGTCCCTAGAAGTGCAATAGATTGACAACCTCCTAAAGTCTAACTTTATTTGTTTAAGCTCAAAAGCTCTGGGTTTTGTGAACGGATGTTTGACTTAAATCACCACTATAGACTGCAGCAGACTCCCAACAAATTTGCAGATTTGAGCTAGTTCATAAAACCAGAGCCCTTGAAAGAAGAACCTGTGTCCCCTTGAGGAAGGACCATGCTACTTAGCCCAAGATGTATAGAAAGTATAATCATCTCAATCTTACCCAAAAGAATTTGTAGCCACTTCCCTGAGGGACTATGCTTTGGGGAAGGAGAAATAATCAGACTTTTTAGCTATCACTGAACATTATCTGTAAATTACACTGACTTCTAGAGACATGTAACACCACCGTGCTCCACCAATCAGGAATAGAGGCTTCTGGAAGTCTGGTGATCAGTGACGTTTTGGCTCAGGTCCAGCTCTCAGTAGGCCCAGTATGTCATCAGTGACATCATGGCTCTCTCCTCCATTCTGGAATGCATCATCAGAATGTATCTACTCAGCAGTAGTAGGGTCCCCATATTGGTTCCCTGGCCCATGAAGTAAGGGCAATTACAGAAGGCTAAGTGGAAGCCACTAGAACTATTTGTACAGGGAAAATAGTGAGCCAGCAGAATTACCACATTCCTGCGAGATTGCAAAGATTTATGCAACCATCATGGACTTGAAGGACTGAGCCCCTAATATCAGTCCCTTGACACTATAGGGAAGGTCAGCACAGGGTAGCAGGTTGGTTCTGTTGGAAAGCTTCCATCACAGAAGGTGTTGTGCCTTGGTCTCACTGGAATCTACACTTCAGATCATATTTTCCTTGCCTGCTCACAATGTTTTTGCCAAACTACCAGCAGGGATTTGTGAAATGTCTTATTCAGCATCATAATATTTAATGCAATATGAAAGAACTCATTTTCAGCAAATGAAGTGGCAGTGGCCCCACACTCATGGAACTCATGGTTTTCACCATGTTCCCTGTGATACTGAAGCAGCTCATCTGGTGGAAGAATGAACCTGCCTATTACAGATCAACTTGGTGGTCACACCTTACAGGGCTGAGATTATGTCCTCCAGGGTGCAGAGTATGTCTAAACTTGTTACCTCTATATAGGACTGGCTCCTCCAGAGCTAATATTCACAACTGGAAATCAGAGTTAGGAAAGGGTGTGGCTCCACTACTGTCACTCCTAGCTATGTGTTAGCATAAAGGTTTTTTACATTCTCACAGCCTTGCACTCTGCTGCTCGAGAGATCTGGGGTGTGAAGAAAATAATGCTTCCACCAGGGGACAAAGCAAGGGTTCTGCTAAATTGGAAGTTGAGACTGTCCTCTGGCTGCTCTGAGTTCCTCATGCTGGTAAATGAATAGGAAATGAGGAGGGCTCTTGTTCTGGGGTGTGGTGTTTGATCCTCACTGAAATTGTGCTGCAGCACAATGAAGACAAAGCAGTAAATGTCTGGAATGCAGAAGATCCCATGGGTATCTCTTAGTACTCCTGTGTCCTGTGATTTGATGTCAATAGAAAACTGAAATAATTCATGCAAGACTGCTAATGACCCAGATTCAAATTAAGGCTTGGGACAGCCCACATGGAGGACCAGCTGAGGTGCAAAGGACTTGTGGAAGGTAATTGTAAATACCAGCTACAACCTCGTGGTCAGTGACAGAAACAAGGACTGTAATGTTACAAATACTTCTTCCTTATTTTGATATGAATATAGTTATGTTTATGTTAACCATTTTTTAACTGTAGACAGCAGTATTTAAGTTACAGGATATCAAAGGGACTCGGCAAGAAGACAAACCAACTTCATCCAAAGATGAGTGAAGGGGCTCCTGTCCTGTTTTGGGAAGAGCGTTTGTGTGTTTGGGTTGTGAGAGGCATAGTTTGACCATGTTAGGTGAAGACGTGGGCTTATTATTGTCTTTGTTTGGCAGTCATGGGTTATTAAGAGATATTTGTTAGCACACTAAGCTGAAAAGGTTGGATTGTGGCGCCTTTGTTCTGCATTAGCACAGCTAAGTTAGAACTATGTTCCCAAGAGTTTTCTTCCTTCTGTAGTTTTATATGTTTGTGCTAGACTCAAGAAATCTGAGAGAAGCAGGAGCCATATTTTCGATATTCTGAAGGTTAGTGCAAGGTACCAAGCATGAGGGAACTCCTGCAGTTTCTCACTGGTCTTTTTGCTTGCCATAAAGAGCTCCTTCTTCAGCCTCTCTGAGACATGGGCCAAAAAAGTATACACTCTCATGGCATCAAGGCTGCAGGTGGCAAGAGACACCTTGCATTATAATTTGTCCTCATCGGCTCCAGTTGTCCTGTGGGTTCAGTGTGTCCTTCCAGCTTTCTTCCCTGACACACTGGTTTGGTGACTGAGCTGTGACTCAGCTGCACACGAGATGTAGAGATGGCAGCTTACAGAGACACCACCAACCACGACTGTGTGAGGTCACCCCTTATGACATTCCCATGTCTTCTACCACTCACAGCAGCTCTGCTTCTTTCCCAGACCTCTTGGTGTAAAACCTGAGGCCACAACAGTAAAACTCTGGATCCTATTCAGAAGACAGTGGGAAGCCACTGGCAGGTCTTGAACAAAGGAATTTGAATCCTAGCTCTATTTTACCAATTGTGCAATCTTGGGCCAATTACTTCACCTCTCTGAACTTCAGCCTCCTCATCTTTAAAATAGAGATAACAATAATGGAATCAAGGGATTAATATGGATAGTGAATGTATACTTAATGTAGGATTTGGAGTGCTTTTGTTAAGTGCTTCATGTTCAACTGCTTGTTGTAATGATGCCAGTGAATACTGTAACTAATTATCCTTGCAGTGTTGTGAGATTATGAAGCCAAGAAAATGTAATGAACATGTTCCAAGCAAGCCTCTGACCTAAGAAGTAGAAATAGGAAGCCAATCCCGTTGCAGTGACCTGGCCTGCCACAACAGTGGTATGGGCTAACCAGTGTCCACAGTAACGTTTTCCTCCCACATTTTGGTATGTGCTGTTCACAGTGCAGTGCTGGACCCCAGACAGTGTCATTGCCTGTGAGTTTGGTAAAAATGCAGAATCTCAGAATGACTGAGGCAGACCCTTAACTGTAACAAGATTCCTCAGGTGACTTATATGTGCATTAGATGTTTTTTTTTCCAGTTTTACATTGTGTTAAAATACACACAACATAAAATGTCCTGTCTTAACTGTGTTTGAGTTCAGTGGCATTAATTGTGTTCACGCTGTTGCTCAGCTGTCACCACCCTCCATCTCCGCGGCCCTTCTCATCTTGAAAACCTGAAATTGTAAGCCCAGTAAACAACTCCCCACTTCCCTCTCCACACAGCCCCTAGCTACCACCATCCTTCTTTCTGTGCCTATGAATTTTGCCCTCTAGTTACTTCATAAAAGATAAGTCATACATAGTTATTTTGTGACCTATCTTATTTCACTCAGCATAATGCCCTCAAGGTCCATCCATGCTGCAGCATTTAGCAGAACTCCTTCCTTTAAAGGACTGAGTAACATCCTATTCTGTGTATATACCACACTTTGCTTATCTGTTCATCTGTCCATGGACGCGGGTTACTTCCACATCACTATTGTGAATAGCAGTGCATAAGTATCTCCTCAAGGTCTTGCTTTCAATTCTTTGAGATAGCTCCCCAGAAGTGAAATTGCACGATCATACGGTAGTTTTATTCCTAACGTTTAGAAAATACCTATACTGTTTCCTGCAGGGGCAGCAACATCTTTACATTTTGTATTCCCACCAATAGTGCACAATGGTTCCAATTTCTCCACACACTCACCAACACTGGCTATTTTCTCTTTATTTGATTATAGCCATCCTAATGAGTGTGAGGTGGCATCTCATTGTATTTTTTACTTGCATTTTCCCAATTACTAATGATATTGAGCATCTTTTCACATACTTTTTGGCCATTTGTATATCATTTCTTGAGAAAAGCCTATTTAAATATTTTGCCCAATTGTGAATCAGGGTAAAGTTCTCTATACATGCTGAATATTATCTCTTTTCAGATATACAATTTGCAAATATTTTCTTCAATTCTGTGGGTTGTCTTTTTACTTTGTTGATCTTGTCTTTTGATGTACAAAGTTTTAGAAATTTTTATGAACTCCAATTTGTCAAATTTTTTTCTTTTATTGTCTATACCTTTGGTCTTATATCCAATAAATTATTAATACTGTCAAATATAAAGACACAAAGATTTTCCCCTGTGTTTTCTCATAGGAGTTTTATAGTTTTAGGTCTCATAATTTGGTCTTTGATCTATTTTAAATTAATTTTTTGTTTATAATGTTAGGTAAGAGTTCAACTTCATTCTTTTGCACATGGATATCCAGTTTTCCCAACAGTATTTGTTGAAGAGATTGTTCTTTGTCCATTAAATGGTCTTGGAATCCTTTTCAGAAGTCATTCACCATATGTATGCAAGGGTTTAGTTCTGAGCTCTCTATCCTGCTCTGTTGGTCTATATGTTTGCCATCATGTCACTATACCCTGATTTGATTACTGTGGCTTTGTAGTAATTTTTGAAATCAGGAAGTGTGAATCCACCAGCTTTTTCATTTTTTTTTAATTTTTAAAAAATCTTTTTTCTTTTCTTTCCACAAGTGTTGATACTCTTCTTTTTCAAGATTGTTTTTGGCTATTTAGGGTTCCCTGAGGTTCAATACAGATTTTAGGGTGGGCTTTTCTATTTCTGTGCATTCAACTTTCAGAAATGCTGGTCTGCTCTCTCTCCTGGCTTCTAGGTCCTCTGCTGAAGCCTTGGAAAAAAGTGAGCCCCCATCTTGACTCCCACCACTCCCCATTTTTTACCAAGTCATGATGGGCTTTCCTTTCCTAATCACATGTCTTTAATGTTGAGAAAACTAAATGGCAACGGCATCAGTGCATTGACTATTTTCATCATGCATTCATCCACTAAATACGACTCTACGCCAGACACACTGAAAAGTCTCAACACCTTCAAGCCACGAAACAGCCAAAATATAGGTGAAAGTGCTGTAATTAAATTTTTAAGGTAAAATGAGAATAAATTGATGATCTGGGGGAAATCAGGGTAGCTTTCATAGAGAATATGCCCCTTGCAATGATTCATAAAAGGAGAGCAGGATTTGGAGAGGTTATTCTAGGCAGTAAAGTGCAGTATTGCTCTCTGGGCATTTGTGACTGGCTCCGTGTTTCACTGTAGCATGGAGTGCAATATGAGAGGGAAGGAGGAATTGTTAAAAAAGGGAGGGAGGGGCTGGAGTTGAGCTGAGAGACAGGCAAGAGAGAGGTTGTGAAGGGCCTTATGCATACCAACATGGCAGAGATTCCGAGGTGTTCCTCATTTCAGAGAAAATATTCCCACTGTTCCCATAAAAAAGCTGTAATACTTACAAGACACTGTGGTCTGCCTCTGGTTCAGAAGATACAAGCTGTTTATAGCCTGTTCTGTTAAGGATGTGGAGGCATCTATTTCTAAGTGACAAGAGCAAGAAGGAGCAGGGGCACAGAAGAGATGAGGAAATGAGCTCCAATGTCATTAGCGAGACACAAGCCAGGAAGGAATGGGCCTGTCACTCCAGGAAAGGAAATGGGACCTCTGGCCATCAACCTTTGGCCCCAAACTCTCAGTCTTTCTTGATGTCTCGTTCTCCCTTCACTGTTGTGCACACTCTGGATCTTCACACAAAGAGGGTCTTCTCTACCCGGGTCCCATCTCCTTGGAATCCTCATAATAGGTGATTGACAATATATCATAAAAATAAATTTACCTCTGTTAATAATAGCCAGTGATGTCTGATGTATTTCTGTATTAAGGTTTCTGTAAGGCCAGCTACCTCGCAGAGGGTTAAATGGATACATCCATCTCTCTCCATGCCTAATAACTATGTCATAACCCTAGCTTGTTATCTGGCCTCGCAGCATGGCTTCCCCGCACCTGCCTCGCATACCATACCCAAGCCCACACTCAGCACTAAACTATGCATCCAACCCCCAGCCTGCCTACCAATGGCAACTAGGTCCAGATATTTCCTGCTTCTCAACAGCCAATAAGATTGCCTTCACTTTGTTTCCCCAATAGCCAATCAAGGCCCATTTACTCAAGGTCCCACCCACCTACCAATAGCAACTGGCTCCAGGTATTTCCTGCTTCTCAACAGTCAATAAAATTGCCTTCGCTTTGTTTTCCCAATAGCCAATCAATTGTCTTCCCTCCCCATAAAACCCCACACCCTGAAAAGCCGGGCATGACTTCTTTTGCCCCTTCATGGACCACAGAACCTCACCTGGGAGCTAAATAAATTAGCTTCTCATTTTCTTATACTTGCCTCAGTTTCCTCATTTTACCTCAGTAATAAACCTTGCAGTTTCTATTTTAATTAAATAGATTTATGAGCAAAACTGACAAACTTTGTAGGTATCCCATGTGGCAGCAAAGGCCAGAACTAGGCTAAGTTCTAAGAAAATGTGGAGCAGCTCCCATTTTGTTTTGAAAACAACACAAGTACTTTGGACAACTGTTTGGCAGAGTCCTGTAAAATTAAGCTTATAGCGATCCCAGGAGGGTACAATTACACTTCCGGATATTTACCCAAGAGAAATGAAAATATGCATCCTCAAAAATATTTGCATGGAATGTTTATAGCTTCCTCTTTATAATAGCCAGGACTGTAAACAACCCAGATAACTATCAACATCAAGAATGCAAAAGCAAAATGTTGCATTCAGTAGAACAGTCCTCAGCTACAAAAAGGGTTAACTCCTAGCCCATGCAACATGAATGGATTCCAAAATGCAGGATGAATTCTGTGTGAAACAAGACAATCATAAAAAACTAATACTGTATGACTCAACTTATATGAAGTTCTACATAGGCAAAACTCCAATTCCATAAATAATGATGGAATTCAGAACAATATTTGTCTTGAGCAGGAAGATAATTGATTGGAATGGAGCATAAGATAAATAGCTGGGTAATAAAATGTTCTACATCTTCTTTTGAGGGTTGGTTACTCTCAGTATACAATTGTTAAACTTGTTGAGTTGAATACTTAAGATCTGCCAATATATTACATCTCAACTGTGCATTAATTACATGTCTTGTTTCTGTCTCAATCTCCTATTTCTTCATATGCAAAAGAAGCAAGGAAGTCCACATAAGTCCAGCAGCTAATAGGCCTCTCAAGCATGATCCACAATAGGAAGATTTATTTATAGCAGACATTAGGGTGTGGACGGCATATCTGGGAGCTGCCAGGTGGTTCTGGGAGCGCTGCTCATCGATCTTCCTAATGTTTCCCTTTCCACTGCAAAAATACTCTCAACTACTTCATTTTGTCGTTAAAGAAAGAAATGATGGAAAATGATGCAATTTCGTGGAGTTCCCTAGCTCTGTACATGGAGAGGACCAGGGAGCAGCCACACCACCACAGCACTGAGCACACCTAACACAGAGCTCTTGAGACAAGGTCTCGCTCTGTGCCCAGGCTGGAGTGCAGTGGTGCAAACACAGCGTCCCGCAGCCCCAGTCTCCTGGGTTCAAGCAGTCCTCCCACCTCAACCTCTGAGAAGCTGGGACCACAGGTGCACACCAGTACACCCAGCTAATTTTTTTTGTTCATTTTGTTGCAGAGACAGGGTTTCATTATGCTGCCCAGCCTGGTCTCAAACAAGCAGTTCCCTTGTCTCTGCCTCCCAAAATGTTGGGATTACAGGCATAAGCCACTGCACCCAGCCCCAGCTCTTGGTTTCTAAATATCAACCTACAGTGAAAGTTGCCAGAGCTCCTTGAAGAAATGACTAACTTCAGGGCAGAGCCAGGGGAGAAAAGAAGCCTGAGATTCTTTATTGTGCCAGAGAGTAAATAATTATTCAAAGAAATGATAGAGATACATCAAAAAGATGTCAGAGGCAGATTAAAAGACCTCCTACTGGCCAAACCTGTGGTAATTTGAGTTTAAAAATAAATAATGATGGTAACAGATTACAACCTATTGAAGAAAGTCAGAAACCATATATTTAAATAGATTAATAGAAAAATAAATGAAAAGATCTGTTGAGTAATGAGATATTTATATCTGTAAAGTATTATAAATGCTTATTTTCTTTAAAGAAAAAAAAATAGTGAAGTTACTCTTTTTTACAGAAGCCTAGTAGATATTACCTTCAACAAGCAACGAAAGCTGACATGGTACACCAAAGCGAACACAGCATTGCTTCTGTCACATCCTTGCTAGAGACGTACCACCTAAAATCAAATCCAAATTGAGGGGTGTACAAAATAATTGTCCTATAATCTTTAAAAACTGTCATTGTTATTTAAAAAAAAAAGGAAAGGTTGAAATTCTTGAATCTAAGAATAAACATCTACTTTATTTAGTCACTATATATAAACAAACATATTCCAGCTGAATACAGGTGTTTACTGAAGTAATGTCTTGAGGATTTCATTTTATTTTATTTATTTATTTGAGACAAGGCCTCACTCTGTTGCCTAGGCTGGATTGCAGTGGTGCGCTCACAGCTCACTGTAGCCTTGACCTCCTGGGCTCAAGTGATCCTCCCACCTCAACCTCTCCAGTAGCTGGGACCACAGGCACACATCACTATGCTTGGCTAATTTAAAAAAAAAATTGTATACTATGCAGCCATAAAAAACAATGAGTTCATGTCCTTCATAATACATGGATGAACCTGGAAACAATCATTCTCAGCAAACTGACACAAGAGCAGAAAATTAAACACTGCATGCTCTCACTCATAGGTGAGTGTTGAACAGTGAGAACACGTGGACACAGGGAGGGGAGCATCACACATGGCAATCAGTTGGGCAGGACTAGAGGAGGGACAGCTGGGGGCGGGGAGGGATAGGATGGGGAGAAATGCCAATATAGGTGATAGGGGTTGGAGGCAGCAAACCACCTTGCCATGTATGTACCTATGCAACAATCCTGCATGATCTGCACATGTACCCCAGAACCTAAAGTGCAATTGAAAAAAAAAAAAAAAAAAAAAAAAACAATTGTAGATTGTAGATACAGGGTCTGCCCAGGCTAGTCTTGAGCTCCCGGGTTCAAGCAATCTTCCCTCTTGGCTCCCTTAAATCCGAGTGGCCATGGATTTCAAGGTCTGTCTATGTGAAAATCTTTCTCAGATGAACACATTTATTTCATGTTGCTCTGCTCATTTATTTCCTCAACTTGGCCCTTAGCCCAGCCTGTCATAGAGCAAAAACCTTTTTAGGTCATGGTACTCATGACCAGACAAAGTGTATTCCCCCAAGATTCTGTTCAGTTGTTATTACACTAAACAAAGAACATTTGAACATTTAAAGACAGAATTTAAATTTTCCCATGGAATCTTAGGAGAAATAGCATCATGGTAGACTACAGCCTTTGGAGTAACAGACTACAGTTTGCATCCTGCTTCAGGAACTAACTAGCTCTTTAGTCTCTTGCTGTTTACTGTCAGTTTCCTCACTTGTAAATCTGGAACATTCGTATTTAATACATAGTGCCTAGTACATATTAGGTGCCTCATCAGTGTTCGATAAAACAATATGTAAATGCTCTTAAACTAATGCAGTACGTGCGTTTTCTGGGAAAGGGTTGCAGTGAAGACAGTGACGACATCACGAAGGGCCTGGCACATACTAGCTGTTCCATCCCTGGCGATTGTCAGCGCCTCATGTGATCTTAGGATGTGAACTAGGTACTCAGAGAATGCGGAAGACAGAAAGTCATATTTTTTTCAATTCTAGAGTTAGGAAGAAGACCTAGCAATTATTTAATTTGGTTCTTTCATTTTACAGATGAACTTTGTTACTAATGTTGGTAAGAGGCAGGTAGAGGAAGTGTTACAATCGCCATTCTACAGACGAGGAAAGGGCACTTCGAGGAGTGGGACAACCAGCCCAGGTCCCAGGCAGTGAGCACGGGTGGTTCTCAAGCTCTGCTATTCTCCTGTAAGACGCTGTGTTCTTTCCAGCGTCATTGGCTTCCTTGAGGTCAAGAAACTTACCCTTGTCTGTTACTTTTACCCTTGGCAATAGTTCTCTCTATTCCTGAATAATAGTTGTCATGCATCTATTGTTACCTGTTGTTTTGCCTTTTTCTCTGTACTCCTATAATATCTCTGATAATATCTACCTCTAGGTAAAATAGAGGAAAAATACACTGTCTACTTTGCATAAGTGCCTGGAACAGGCTCAGAGAGTCTATAGACAATGAATATTTTCTGAGGGCAGTGGTGAGAATACATGCACATTTTTCTCTTTTTTTGAGGAGCGCCCACTGATTTACCACTTCAGATTTCCTCAGACTGTCCCAAAATACTAGTAACTACTAACCAGAAAACAGGTGGCATGGCATATCGGAAATGGTGGTAATGCCTGCATGGTGCTTAGTAATTACTAATTACAGCATGCAATGGTTTGGGAAGCAGGTGCCAGGAAACAGCCACATTTGAATTCATACACATCTGCTCATCCATGAGCTTATTTTCAACACTGTAGAAATTCTCCAGCTGAAAGCTACAGCCTTGGCGCCCTCAGGGATAGATGTTTGGTTTTCCTGCTTTCTTAGTGTAGTGCTTTGACTGCATGCAAATGAGACTCTTAAAGAAAATTTAGCAAAATTGTCTTTAAGAGAACAGCCCTGAAGAGGCTTACTGAAAAATTCAGTGGCAAAATGGTAAGAATATAAATGTTTAGAGTGAAAAAAAAAAGATGGACTGTAAGATAAGCTAAAAGTGCTGATTGCCAAACCTCTGTGTGGTTGAATATTATCATCCTACTTAAAATAATAACTTTTATCTAAGGCTATGGTGCGTATAAAATGTGAAAATGTAAGTTAGAAAAACTCTGTGGAAGTTTTTTTAAGAACTCATAGCATGTTATCTGTGTGGCTTTGTTTATTCGCAGAAATCCTTTCACCCCATAATACAGATAATAAGATCAAACCCAATGTTCCACAGCAAGTGATGCCAAAGTCAGGAGAATACTGCAAGTCTGCTGACCCTTGGAAGCTATGTGGTGAAATAAAGAAGACATGTTTTATATGTTTTTTGATGCAAATTTCCTGCTGCTAGTCATTAGCTGATGATTGAAACAGCACACCACACACCATTTCCCTTTCCTTCACTCCAGCTTAGACATGCTTGGCGTGGAACTGAGGGTGGAGAAAGACTAAAGACTGCAACGTAATGACGCAAATCATAGTCAGGCCTTCTTAAAGTTATAGACACAGAATTATTAAGAAAATAAAGACATATACTCCAGAGAGGTTGTGATAGTCATCTAATTATTTAATCCTTAAATGATTTCTTCAGATGTTAATTAAACAATTGAAGAAAAAGATTAATTGTTTTGACGTCGATCTGGAGGAGAAAGAAAAAATCTCAATGTGAACGTGAGATTTAAAAAAATTGCCTATCCCTATCAAGTAGACAATTTCAATACCTTAATTCTTGTCATGACAAAGGTCCACTTAAATGACACAGTGGTTTCTAGTCCATCCTTTCTCTCAGGAAGAGGGGCATGGGAAGGGCATATGGTACCCTCTTCTGCACTCATGCCCAGGGGCTGGCCTCGCACATTGAGTGCTCTCCTGTTGAAGATAAACAAGTCAGAGAACACTAGTATCAGACAACATCAATCCTGAAATAAAGCAGAAACAAGATTCCCCAGCAATCACATCTGAACACACGAAATGTGAACTTTTTCCAGGCCACAGGACCCCAGATATCCTCCACTCTTGGATAGTGTGAGTGAGGCTGCATCTTTAGCAGTCACAGGCTCAGCCTAGATCTAGTCCTTCCTCTTTCTAGATAAGATTTACTGAGGTATCAAATTTAAAATGTACTCTTGTTTCCTAAGAAGATCCAATCCAAAGACAGTCCTACTTCCTTAAATCCCCCCACCCCAAATTACCAAGCACAAGTCAAATCCTATAACAGGTTCTTTCTAACACCCTTTTGCTGGGAAGCCCTATGATTTAACCTGATTTTTGTTCTCTCCTTTTTGAACAGTAAACCCAACTTGTGCCCCTGGAGATGTTTAGCTGGGAGACGTTAACATCGGGACAATGTTGGACAGAAGGCACACTGACATTTCACTTCTTGACCTAGTAGTAGTTACATTAGTGTTCATGCAATAATTCATTAAAGCATACATTTTCATTTTCCATACTTTTTACATGTGTGTAATATTTCACAATGAAAATTATGTTTTAAAAACATGCATTGGATACAGAAATATGTTCTTAGCCCAGGAATAAAATATTCCCTTTAGACAAGTTATTGGCTAAGATTATACACAAATATCAATAATTGAATTCTTTTTTAAATCTTAGAAGCACAAGTCCCCTATTTAGACATCATAGTGTGAGGGAGAAAAAAGACAAGAAATAGACCAATATTCCAAATGGTAGTGATAGTTTATGTAGATAAAGACACTCCTGTCTTTGTCTTCTCTGGTCAAATGTACTTTAGTAAAGACTACCAAATTAATTAAAATCAGTGGGTGAATGAATGTGGGCCACACATTTGTTTATGTCGGTGAGGAAGACACTGAGAACCTTTCACAGTGGGTCTGTGCTGGTGGGACAGCACAAGCTCCGCTTAACCTGTTTGGCTTCTCAGTAATCATGGGTTTAGCCTAACAAGGCATCAGTAGTAGGTTAGCTGTGCTTTGGTGACTAAAATAGATCACCCTGCAGATTGCCTCACCTCGTGATGAGGAGCTGGGCCAGGTGATTTCTGAGGTCCCTGTGGGTAACCCCCTATATAAGCACCGAGGAATGAGAGCTAAGCAGAACCCTGGCACAGTTAGGGCTTGAGGAATATCTCACTTTACAGTGTTACTACTCAGCTATTTCCTGTTATATAATCCTTTACATAATCATATATTAGTTTATAGAAATAGGGCTTGAAGTTTCCCTTTATATAATCCTCTATACATAATCATATAATAGTTGATAGTATGAGTGCCTGGAGAATATTTCCCTACATATATACCTATAACTATGTCTTAGTTCATAATCGGAGGAATGCCTGGAGTGGACACAGTACAGAGCATAATTAAGGAATAAGCAGCTAATAATCAAAGGAATGCCTAGAGCAGACACAGTGCAGAGCATGATTTAAGGGAAAACAGTTACACCAGGACAAGAATCCACGGCCCAGGCGGCAGCGTTCAGTATAGTAAAGACACCCGCTGTATGGCAGGCTTGGGGCAAGAGCTGCTCCTCCTGATAAAGGAGTTGTAGGACCTTGCTCCAGTTCTTGTGGAAGGCTGCCCTGAGGTGGCTTGTGAACAGCCATCAACTTTTCCTGTCCACTCCTGCAAGGGAGGCGTCACTACCACAGGCAGCTGCGCCCAGAACTTTAATCAGGGTGTTCCTCCAGAGCATGGAAACAGCAGAGGGTGTCTTCCCTCCATTCAAACGGTCTTATAATACCCAAAGAGATGCTCTTTCCATAAGGAATAGCAAGCGAACATTTGAAGTGAACAAATGTGCTTGTCCTTAATATAGAGAGCTTCATGGTTTCCATAAGAACCTACCAGTTAGAACACTCTGGGTTTGCCATGGCAGGTTCTTGCTAGGTGGACTGAGAATAAGCAATGAGAAGGTGTTCAGCATTCAGCCGGGTGTACTGTTGGCCATGGGAAGGCATCACTTGGCTTCTCTAGGACGTACATGGTCCCAGTGTGGCTTCAGAAAGGTTGCATCACGTATCTGGAAGCAAGGCTGCAAAGCAAACTGAGTAGAAGCAAGAAACATATTAATGTGGTAAAAAAAAATGGCAGCTATTTTAAAATTTTATTTGCTGTATTGATTATCATTAATCTAGCAAATCATTCATTTGCTGGATTGATCATCATTCATATTTAAGTATTTCCTGTTGTGTGTTGGGTAGGAATGGGTAGATGAACAGCTTCCAACCAAAGACTTGTGCTCCCCTTTCAAAATGCAGATATTTTGCCGAAAAGTCGCTGCTCCATGAGAGACTGCATTTGCAAGCTCATCTTGCATCAGTGAACCCAGGCAACTGGGTCCCAGGCAACGCAGCATGAATAGGGTGATGCAGCCACGACCAGCTCCAGCCACATACACATCCCCACGGATCCTCCACTCTGGCTTTGACCTCACCTGCCTGCTGCGTGTTAACAGAGCTGACTTCTCTGTGTTCTCAGAAGACCCATATTAAAGTCAGGTGGGGGTCCCTGAAAGCCTGCCTGTCAGAGAGTCTCCCTGCTGGTTAGGAACACCCATTTTGGACTTTATATGAACGAAAAATAAAACTTCTGTTATGTAAAGCCCCTGTAATGTTAGAGTTTTCCACTTACCATTGCTGGTGTCCCTTTCTCAACTGCTCTTGTGGAGAAAATTCCACAGTCTCTGAAAGAGAACCACTGACTACCAGTTAACAGTTGCCAAGATTTGAAAGTAGGACTGAAAGGAAACAGAGCAGGATCTAAGGTGAGTCTGTCAAGAGATCTGGCCCCATGGGCACAGAAACACACTCTTCAATGTAATAAACGAGCACCTACCAGCAGTCGGGTGCTGTGCTGAGGGCCTTTGTCTCTCTTACAAATTGTTTACCATCAAAGGCAAACAACACCAGACGCTTGTTAAAGGTGGCACACAGATTTTATTCAGACTAATGCAGGAGCGAGAGAGACTCCAGTAAACTAGGAGCTCAACCCGACCAAGACTAAGGTAACTGAGGGTTCTAAACGGAGGACAGAGAAGGACCAGTGAGGGGCCATGAGGAATGAAAAAGGGCAAACATGAAAGGGGGCTGGGGTACAGCGGGGACCCAAAGAGAGGGCTACGTGGAAACAGAACAGAAAATGCCGAGGGAGCGGAAGTTATCAAAAGTCTTTGTTGCTCTGGGTTGGGACTGAGTACATTTTGCAGTTTTGCTGCATCGGATTTCTTGAGTGGACTCATCACGTGGCTGGGTCACGCAGGGGCCACAGCTGAGAGTAGTTCTGGAAGCGTGGCTGAGGTGCAGTCGACTCTCTCAGCGCAGTGTTCAGGCAAGCCCGTGGCACTTCAAGGAAGTTCATAGTTCATATTACAAACACCAGAGAATACAGATGCAGGTTGTATTAGCTTTCCACTGTTTCTGTAATAAATTACCAAATACTTTGTCACTTAAAGGAATACAACTATATTAACTTAGAGCTCTGGAGGTCAGAAGTCTAAAAGGGTCCACAGGACTGCATTCCTTCCGAGCCTCTGGGGAGAATCTCCCAGTGGGCCTCTTTTAGGAGGGCTCACGACCCCTCTTAAATCATCAAGGCCACTAGCGTGATACCCTCTGTCCTTCTGACCTCTGCTTTTATCCTCACATCTCCTTCTGACTCTGACCCTCCTGCCACCCTCTCGTGAGGACCCATGTGATACTGTTGGGCCCACCCAGCAACCCAGGGTGATCTCCCCATCTCAAGATTCTTAATCACATTTGCAAGTCCCTTTTGCCATGTGAGGTGACATGTTCTTAATTTCCAGGGAATAGGATGTGGGCATTTCCGAGGGGCTATTATTCTGCCTACAATGATGGTTAAGAAAAAAACAAGTGGTGACTTCTTCAGTGTAGTTCTGTGTAGACAAGGTCTTAACCACAGCGTGTCAGGGTACTTTATCCTTACCTCAAATATCTAGGAGTGTTCTAGGGTGGTCATTTGGCAGTCTTTCTAGCTCCTACAAGAGAAAGAATTCTAAAGAGTGAATCTGAAGCTGCTGCACAGGTGTGCTTCTGTCTACAAAGCGCATGCTTCGGAAGGACTGGCAGACCTCAGAGGAGCTTATGGGTTTTATGATTCATCCCATGGTGAATCATCTCAGGATAATTGTCCACTAGTCTATTTTGGATTCTTTGTATTTTTATATTCTTAAAGTATATGTATCATCTATCTATTGATCCAATAATGCTGCAAAATAAAATACCTCAAAATGCAGTGGCTTAAAACGATTATAATAGAAGATGGCACTCTCCTCTCTGATGATGGGCTCACTTGGGCATCTGTGGCCAGCCTCAGATTAAGTGGAAGCTTTGCAATCCTGCTGCGCTCGCTGCTTGATTTGGGGTCAGCAGTCTGCAGACTTGTCTGCTATGCTCTTGGCTAAGATTGCTGGCTGTGCTCCACGTGGTGCTCACAAGCACATGTCTCTCCCATCCCTTGACTAGGTTAGTCTGGGCATGTTCTCAGGATTGCAGAGAAGCAAGAGAGGCATCACAAACCTCCGGAGGCTTCCTAAGGCCTCTGCTTGACCCAGGTCTGCTAACGTTCTTCTGGCCATCATGAATCTCATGAACAAGCTGAGCTTTAGGGTAGGGAAGGGGCCTTCAACTCTTAAATGAGAGGACTTGCAAAATCACAGGGCAGTGGGCACCGGTACAGTGAGACTTGCAGCTGCACCATGAATGCAGATGTTCCTCCATAGTCCACAGTCCCAGTTGCTCTAGAAATCAAAATGGCAGCAAGGAATTTCCTCATGCATTATTTAACTCCCGTCTTCTCTAATAAGGAGAATAATTATCGTTGATTAATGTGTCTCTTTCACAATGCATGGATACAAGTTTCCCACCACTGGAGCCCAAGGGTACCTTTAGAGCACAAGAGATGGAGTTTTAAGGGCAAAAGTAAGTGCCCACTTGCCCAATTGGAATATCAAATTGATTACTTTAGAAAATCTTCTTATAGACTTTCTTGGAGAAACAACATTGTTGGTGAGTAGCGGACTTCAGGCTACTGAAGGTAGCAGGTAAAGGTCTCTCCTAAATACCTCTGTGGAGACTGCCAGGAATGTGATGGCTACACCGTTAGCTTTTTTCAAACATACTTATTGGCTTAGCAACCCCACGGTTTCAGAATTGAGAAAAAGAAGATAGCTGGAAATAAAGGGAGAAAAGTAATTCATTAGAGAAAGCAAAGAAACTACTGACTATATCAGAAACTTCAACATACAGTCCACTAATCCCTGTGGAACAAAGTGAGAAAGGTCCAATCATCTGAACGGTATTGATGAAGAGTTATGTATTAAGTTTCATCAGGCCATTTAACAAGTACATAACAGAGCTGGGATTTAGCCCAAGACCATCAACTTTAAAATCATTGTCCCTTCCCAAACCTTGCATTAATTCATAATCAGAGCCTGCGGTCAGAAATGACAGGCAATGCATCCATGTGGCTATTTCTCCAGGGTCTCTCAATGTCGAGATCATCAAGAAAACAATTAGCCTCAAAGTCAATAAAATTCCTTCTAAAGTACAAAATAAATTATCAAATTGTAATTATTTCTAAAAATATATCTTTTTATAGGTAATTTATTAATTCGGTTCCTGTTTAATTAATAACCAGTTCTTAGTAATTGGTTTTGGAAACTTCCTAGTCCTTGTGATTCAGAGGGTGCTGCAGTGTTTCTTCCGTGTGACACCATTGAACTCCCGCTAAATCACACAGGCTGCGTGTCACTTGGCTACCCAAAGTAAACATGCCAAGCCATCACCCGTTTCCCAACAGTGCCTTCATTTACGATAAAGCCATGGACAAAAAAATTAGGTTTGCTGATGCAGGTCCTTAGGCTCCAGAAACCTCACCTGTCCTGTCAGAACAAGCTCAGGTAATGTGTGACTGCCAACTGCTTATGTAAATCATATTTATTGAAGATTAACATGCACACAATGCCTTAAAGCTTTATAGAGAGAGTTACAAACATGTGACTGCAGTTTGACACCATTGTTTTCCTCCACTTGGGTTAAAATGTCACCATTTGGAGTGTTAAGATTAAGAACACGGGGTTCTTAAGAACAATTGTGCCACTTTATCATTTTGACTAGCTTCCCATAATATTCCTAAGGAGTCTTTGTGTGTGGACCAAAGATTTGGCTTGCTTCAGTGCCTGCTGGGTGGCCAGGAGATAATGTTTCAACATGAGGATCTTCTTGGACCACCCTCACAGGGCCCAGAGCAACCTTGGGCAGCTGTGTGGGCTCTCCCCTCTCCAGTGGCCCTGGCCCTGCTGAGGGCAGGTGCCTCCCGAGCCTGACTTCCACACGGTCCCAGTGTTTCTGTTCCAGGGACAATGACTCAGCAGCTTCTTTTGTACCAGGAAGTCTCTTTTCCCTTTGTTTCTTGTTTTCTGATGAACTTCAAAGCTGCCTTAGGGTAATTATAAGAAAGAGAATTGAAAGCTAGTCAAAGTTCAAACAAAGGTGACTGAAGTGATTCAAAGTGAAAAGTAAAAAATAAAACAAAAAAAGTTAAAGGAAGGGTTTTCTCATTATTATTGTAATATATTTTTATAAAGGGAAAATTGATCAGTTTTTCCATAAGTTTGTGAAAATTAGCAAGAAGAATCACGCTTAAATTAAAACACAGATATTTTGCTCAGCTAGAGAAAGGAATGCTGATCTTCCACCATTAGATAAGCTGGGCCAGGCACAGTGGCTCACGCCTGTAATCCCAGCACTTTAGTAGGCTGAGGTGAGCAGATCATGAGGTCACGAGTTCAAAGCCAGCCTGGTCAACATGGTGAAATCCTGTCTCTACTAAAAATAAAAATAGGCCAGACGTAGTGGTCCATGCCTGTAATCCCAGCACTTTGGGAGGCTGAGGAGGGCAGATCACGAGATCGAGACCATCCTGGCCAACATGGTGAGACCCCCATCTCTACTAAAAATGCAAAAAAGTTACCTGGGAGTGGTGGTGTGTGCCTGAGTCCCAGCTACTCAGGAGGCTGAGGCAAGAGAATTGCTTGAACCCAGGAGGTGGAGATTGCAGTGAGCCGAGATCACACCACTGCACTACAGCCTGGGCGACAATGTGAGACTCCGTCTTGAAAATAAGTAAAAAAAAATTAAAAAATAATTAGCTAGGCGTGGTGGCACTCACCTGTATTGCCAGCTACTCGGGAGGCTGAGGCAGGTGAATAGCTCGAACCCAGGAGGTGGAGGCTGCAGTGAGCTGAGATCATGTCACTGCATTACAGCCTGGGCAACAGAGTAAGGCACTGTCTCAAAAAAAAAAAAAAAAAAAAAAAAAAAAAAAGATGAGCTATGAATGATGTTTCTCTTTGTTGTAAGGAGTGAAGAAATAAAATACAGAAAAGATAGCCACCATTCATACTTATTAACAAGAATTTAATAAATATTTCATCTCTTCTCAATTTGTTTAAACATTAAAAAGGCATTTTTGCTGAATTACATTGTTCTTTTTGGACAAGATCCTCTGAGTCAGAGACTGGCAGGGTGTTCCTCGGTGCTCTGTGTGCAGTACATGGATGAGCAGGAGTTTTGCTCTCCCGTAAACTTGAGAGGTCATGTAGCAAACAAAATTAAATGGATCTCTTTAGTGTAGAAAATCTTCGTTCTTCAGAACACCAATATGTGATTTTAATCACAAAGAGGGCATTTTAAGAAGAAGTTTCCAAAGCTTGTCTCCAGGCAGGACCCATTTCCTGGGTCCTCAGTACCTCCCACTGCAGAGTCCTGCAGACCGCCTGGGAAAATATCCCTCTTCCTGGAGTCAGGGGTTTTAGTGTAAGTCCCATTAAGAGCTTTAAATATCACTTTTATTTAAGACCCAATAATTCTACTCCTATTCAATTTGGTGCCCAATTATTTTGTCACTCTTCTAATTAAGTATCTTTGGTATACCCTGTTTCCTCTAATTTCCAGCTTCAACCACGCCTGGCCCCCAGGGCCCAATCCGACCTTGCTCTGCCACTTTCAGCTGTTACGACTCTCCACAACCTGCCCTGGGGCCTCTGTCTACTTTGCCAGATTTACTCTACAAGAAACACTAACTTTGGCACCTAGCAGAGCAGGTGTCCAGCAAATTTCAGAGCACATAGTGTGAAAAACAATAGAAAAAGAATTTGTATATAGTGACTGCACCTTGAGAAAATAAGCAAAGTCCAAGAATTCTCTGTAATCAGTAGTGAAAACCCTGAAACAAGAACCAAGTATTACAGAGGTGGCTGCACAGGGCACGGCCCATGGCACACACCAGGGAATTTCTGTTTCTTGGAAGAAATGGCATCGAAACAAAAATAATGCCCTCAGTCACCCTGGAAGGGGCAGTTAGAGAACACAGCACACAGAAGAAACTCCTGTCTAATGTTGGTTTCTACCTCATGTGATCTTGGTATGTTTTGTGTAACACAGCAGTCTGTGTCTCTCTCACTGCAGCTGCTTTCTGATGGTCTCAACAAAGCCCTTTATTCTCCTTATAAAGCCTCCACAATAAGGAAGATACTTGCAGGGTGTTCTACACGGCACCTGGCCTGCTGTAGACACTGCTGTAGTTAAAACCGTCTGGCAGAATCAATTGAATAAGCTCAATGGATCTTCAGTGATCAGTGAATTGTCTTAACCAGGCTTACTTGTGTCAGCTTATGTTTCATATTCTATTGTTCTCAAAATGCAGTCACATAATTCTGTCTGAAAGCACAGGGATCTAACGTTCTGGATAACCTAAGAAAGCAAGTGCTGCAGGTGAGCAATTTCCACCTGGATTTTCAAAATGTTGAAATAATGAATAGATTTCTGACATTACTTTTGAGGATCTCAAATATCCTGAAAACTCGGGTGTGAAGTGTCTCTTTTAGCAGGTTTATTATTCTTAACAAGTGGACTCCCCGAAGCAGCCCCCAGCCCCTTCCACAGTGGCCTCACAAGCACTTCACCTGGCTGTTGGTGCCTTACCAGGTCTGCGGTGGGTTCCTGCTGTTTCTTTGTGCTCCTTCCCCACTGTCTTTCCCCTACTTCTAACCACAGGAGATGTAAAGTGCATGTAACTTAAAGGCTTGCATAGGACAAGGTTGATTGTTGAGAGGCTTTGCCATTCATGACAAACCCTTGCAAGAGGGGGTGAGTCACACAGAGCTTAGTAAATACCAATCAGAGTATGATCAGAAAGCAGCATTGAGATTTTTAAGACAGCTTTTCTGTAAATTTATTTAGCAAGGGAATTTGTTTTTTCCTGAGTATTAGAGAGCCATAAGACACATCAACTCTCAGACCTGCCACTGCTTTCTTCACAAGTCATAAAATAGAGCCAAATAGACCTGAGGTCCCACATAGGTCAACATCCTTAATTTAAACATGGAGACATTAAGCCCAGTAAAAGTTAACTAACCTACACGAAGCCACCCAGTTGGTTAGAACTGGCAGTATAACTAGGGGGGCCATACAGATCATCCTCCAAATTAAAATACTTTTGAGAATGAAGGCCCGTGTTAGTAATCATGCCAGGGCCAGGCGTGGTGGCTCACAGGTGTAATTCCAGCATGCTGGGAGGCCGACGTGGGCTAATCACCTGAGGAGTTTCAGACCAACCTGGCCAAAATGTCGAAACCCATTTTGAAAATACAAAAATTAGCCAGGCATGGTAGCGAGCGCCTGTAATCCCAGCTACTCAGGAGGCTGAGGCACGATAATTGCTTGAACCCAGGAGGCAGAGATTGCAGTAAGCCAACATCTCGTCACTGCACTCCAGCCTGGGTGACAGAGTGAGACTCTGTTTCAAAAAAAAAAAAAAAAAAAAATCACACCCAGATAACAGACATAAAGTTGGACTGTCCAGGCAAACAAGGATATGTGAACCTCCTGACTCTAATCAAACCTTCTGCATCTTAGAGTCAGTCTACCTGAACACCATTTATTAGAAATAGTTACAAGTGCTTTTGTACAATGATGGGTATTGAAAATGAAAATGGCTTTTGATGGAAAAAATAATTTTTTATAGTTTACAGCTGATAAAATATTTTAGTGTTTATGCAATTTACTGTAATAAGCCTAGAATCCATTCTTCATTTGCAAACTAACTTTTTGCATTAACATAACTAGAACAAAACCAGGCAATTAAATAAAGATGTCAATTTTCAAATCCCTCAGTTTAAATTTAAAAAGGTAAATAACTCATCCATCAAGAATTGGAATTGAATAATTTTGAAGAAAACTTTTAATTTAGCTTTCACATTAGATTCTCAGACTTGCCATTATCTGTATGTGGAAAGAGATGTCAAGTTCACTAATAAAAATATAAACACTATAATTAAATTGTTCATTATGGAGTGAAACTAAAACATGAAAACATGTTGTCGTAATCAAAATATAGGTAATACATTTTTAATACATTTCATTTAAAGAAGTAGCTGAAAAGCAGAGATGTTAATAATTTACAAGAAAATAAAAATATAAATCAACTAAAAAATTTCTCCGGGTTACCTAATGTCAGATACTCTGCTAGTTTTTGGAAATTCAAATATGGAAGAGTAAAGTTTCTGGTTTTGAGGAACTTATATAAAATGTGGTTGGAAAAAATATTGCATGAAGCTTGAAAAAATTTACACCTGATAGTACCACACAGGCTATCAGTTTCTAGGACAACTTTTAGATGGAAAGAATAGCACACAAAATGGAGAAAGAGTGAAGTTGAGCCACAGGAGTGTGTGGATGGAAGCAGGCATCCCAGAGAAGCATGGGGTTAAGTTGACAGGGGAATGCATCACCACCAACACAGCCTTGAAACTTCAACGTGAAAGCGCTTAGGCTAAACAAGGAAATGGTTTGGGCACCACCAGGCCCTGGGTATTTCTGCCCTTATAACTTTCTGCATACATAGATATCATGGGCAGTATTTTTTTTTTTTTTTGCATTTCTGTGTCACATTTATAATGAGAAGAAAACCCTAATCTTTAAATATGCAAGTAACTTTTGGTCTTTTCTACTGGGTAGATATTAAACCATTTCTCCCAAATGGATGTCTTCTTTTTTTCGACACTGTTTCTGAAATATTTAAAGAAACTCTATATCAAAGCTTCCTTAATAGGGTCAGCCTCTGGCACTAATGTTGTTCAGACTATGGAAAGGCATTTGGAGTAGTTTTTATCTGACATTTCTGGCCATTAGAATAGGAGCGGGGCCTGGTCATAGTGGTTGACAGCTGTCATCTCAGTGCTTTGGGAGGCTAAGATGAAAGGACCACTTGAGGCCAAGAGTTTGAGACCAGCCTGGGCAACATAGTGAGGCCCCGTCTCTATGGAAAACAGAACAGAAGCCACTAGTTTTATTTATTTATTTATTTATTTTTACTTAGTATGAATCATTATAAATGTTTATGAGATACAGAGTGATTTTTTTTTTTTTTGAGATGGAGTCTCACTTTGTCTCACAGGTGGCCCCATCTTGGCTCATTGCAATCTCTGCCTCCCAGATTCAAGCAATTGTTCTGCCTCAGCCTCCTGAGAAGCTAGGATTACAGGTGCCTACCATCATGCCCAGCTAATTTCTGTATTTTTAGTAGATACAGGGTTTCGCCATTTTGGCCAGGCTAGTCTCAAACTCCTGACCTCAGATGATCCACCCACCTTGGCCTCCCAAAGTGCTGGGATTACAGGAGTGAGCCACCATGCCTGGCCCAGAGTGATATTTTGATATATGTATATGTGCAATGATCAAGTCAGGATAATTGGTATATCCATCACCTCACACATTTATTATTATTATTATTATTAATTATTATTATTATGAGACAGAGTCTGGCTCTTTGTCCAGGCTGGAGTGCAGCAACATGATCTTGGTTCACTGCAACCTCCACCTTCTGAGCTCAAGCAATCCTCCCATCTCAGCCTCCCGAGTAGCTGAGACTACAGGTGCTTTCCACCACACCCAGCTAATTTTTGTATTTTTATGTAAAGATTGGATTTTGCCATGTTGTTCAGGCTGGAGTCAAATTCCTGAGAGATCCACCTGCCTCAGCCCTCCAAATTGCTGGGATTACAAGCATGAGCCATATCTTCTGGCAATTATATCATTCCTTTGTACTGAGAACACACAAAATTCTCTCTTACAGCTACTTGAATATATACAATAAATTATTGTTAACTATAGTCGCCAGACAATGCTATAGAATGTTAGAGTTTATTCCTCCTATCTAGCTGTAATTTTATATCTGTTACCAACCTCTCTCTATTCTCCCCAGCTACCTGTCCTAGCCCCTAATAACCACAGTTCTACTCTCTACTTGTATAAGATCAGCTGTTTTTAACTATCAATATGAGTGAGATCATAAGGTGTTTCGAGAATCCCCTCTTTGTCTTTGACTTTTGACAGTTTGACTATAATGTGCCTCAGAGAGAATCTTTTTAGAGTGAATCTAATTGTGTGTCTTGAGCTTACCATATCTGCATATCCGTATCACTATTGTCCTTATGGAACTAGCATAATTTTCAATTATTTCATCAGATAGATTGTATTCCTTGTTTCATCTCTTTTCCTTCTGCAACTTTCATAATGCAAAATTTTTGTTACTTAATGGTGTCCCATGTGTCACATAGTCTTACTTCATTCTTTTTTATTCTTTTTTCTCTGTTTTTCTCTGACTTCTGTATTTTAGTATATGTCTTCAAGTTCAGAAATATTTCTTCTGCTTTGATCTACTCTATTATTGAAGCTCTCAACTGTATCTTTTCTTTTATTGTTGAATTATTTGTCCCAAGATTTCTGGGTATTTTAATGATATTGATCTCTTGAATTTCTCATTCAGATTATAAATTGTTTTCCTGATTTTATTTTCCTGAATTTGTTTTCCTTTGTCTCTCAGGCTCTGGGGAGCATGCATGGTGGCTCCCTCAGTCCTGGGGTCAGCCTTTCTGCTGTGCAGAACCACATATTCCTTGGAATGTAGGGCAATGTGTGGGCTTGGGTGCCAAGGTCACAGCTTCAGAGCTAGATCCAGCTGCTGTTGTGACATTGCAGCCCTTTGGATGGATGTTGGAAGGATATCACCCAGGCCTCAGGGATATGGAGATACAGGAATGATTGGTTCTATGGCGATATGGTTTGGCTGAGTCCCCACTCAGATCTCACCTTGAATTGTAATAATCCCCACATGTTAAGGACAGGGCCAGGTGGAGATAATTGAATCACAGGGGCAGTTTCCCCATACTGTTCTCGTGGTAGTGTTGTGAAATCTTTGGGGTCCACCTCTCTGACTTGTGGCACCTTTGCCCGAGTTCTTGTCCTCTGTCCAGGAAGAATGAGGTATGCAGACAAGTGGAGGTTAAGCAAGACAAAGAGAAGCTTTACTGAGTGTTAGAAAAGTGCAGAAAAGACCCACAGGGGGCAGCTTCTCTCTGTAGGCACGTTGTCTCATTGAGTGTTCAGCTTTCAGCATAGTGAAGATCCTGGAATGGGTGGCTCCTCTCTGCAGGCAGGTCGCCCTGTGAAGTGTTCAGCTCTCAGCAGAGAGGAAGGCCCTGGAGAAGGTAGCTTCTCTCTGTAG
Organism: Saimiri boliviensis; assembly: GCF_048565385.1. Taxonomy (NCBI): domain Eukaryota; kingdom Metazoa; phylum Chordata; class Mammalia; order Primates; family Cebidae; genus Saimiri; species Saimiri boliviensis. The sequence goes on along the minus strand of NC_133449.1, from coordinate 165,823 downwards.
ACAGGTCCTTCTGTCATCTTCCCAGCTCTCAGCAGAGAGGGTAGGTCCTCTCTGCAGCTGGTCGTCTCATTTGTCTCTCTGTCCTCTCCTCTGTTCTGGCTGAATCTGGGGATTTTATGGGCCTTAGAGGGGAAGAAGTACATGCTGATTGGTCCATGGGTGGCCATGGGTGGGCCCAGAAAAGGCATCACAAGTTCCCATTCCAGTCCGTGGGACTGGCAGCCCAGACTCCAGCCTTCAGGTACTCCCTGGCCTGAAGGTGGGGCCTCACCAGGGACTTGCCCCCTTCTGCCCAGGAGCCCGTCTGCCTCCTGCCACCAGCCGTGGTGCCTGTGTTGCTTGCACCAAGGGGGGACCCTGGGTCCATGATCTGCTCCACCCTGGGCCATCCCTGATCACCAGGGCTATGGGGGAGCTGTGGCAATGTTGCCCCTGCCCCAGATGCTGGCCCAGGCCCAGCGAGGATCTGCAGCCCCTGCCACAGGCTGCAAGAGGGCACAGCTGGGGCTGCACGCTTCACAGAGCCTGTGGGAGGGTGACTAGGCAGAGGCAACATTGCCACAGCTCCCCCATAGCCCTGGTGATCAGGGCTGGCCCAGGGTGGAGTGGATCATGGACCCAGGGCCCGGCCGTCAGGAGTATCAGGCTTGGCAGTCACCCCGATGTGGGGGAAAACTTCAGGAGGCCCCACGCAGAGCCTCCTCCCAAGGCCGAGGAACCTGGCACCCTCAGTGGGGTGGGTGCAGTCGCTGCACTGCTGGCTAGGTCCCCAAAGCAGGTGTCACTCCCACTTCCAGCCCCAGGCCCCCGAATCTGGCCCCAGCTCCACCTCCCAGGCCAGCCCCTATGCCCTTGTACAAGCATGGCACTGCCCTGGACCCAGCTTCGCCTTGGAACGCCTCTCTGCCCACCGGTGCTGCTCCCCCACCAGCAGGCAGCCAGCCCAGGCCTATTGTGGCAGCTCCAGGCACACCCAGGCACAGCTTCAGCCACCAAAGTTGGGGCTGTAGAACAGGGCCTCCATGTTCTCTCGTCTGCGAAGGTCTCCTGCCCCTCACAAGCTCAGAAGTGTCTGCTCCCACTGCCTCACTTCTCCCTGCTGTCAACACCTGCTCCAGTCTTGGAGGCACGTCCGGGGCTGCATGCTCCACAGAGCCAGTGGGCTATGAGGGGCTCCCTGCCTCCTTCCCATGCCCTCCCTGCAGTAGCTGGCATGATGGCAGCCGCCATACTTGGACCCTTAGAAGACATATATCTAACTGCCATTAGGATAGGGATCATGACCCTTCTTAACTGCTTCATGCTAAAAGGGGAGTTGTTTTGGTAAAGCAGCAGCCAGGGCACTCACAGAGGCCTATCTAAGGGTTCCCAGTATTAGGGAGCCATCATCTGAGGCTCCATTTGCGGGACCGTTTGGAGTGTGACAACCCATCCCTTTTGTTTCTTCTGAGTTGCAATCAGAAATCATGGTTGATTCACACCCCATAATTGTCAAATGCTACAAATAACTCTAAATTAAAGCTTCCTTGATTGTGAAAAACAGAACATAGGGATTTGAATGTTCCAAGTGAAGAGCCAAAAAAGCTTACTTCGGTCTTCCCTTAGCTCAGTTCACCTGGTCAAGGGCCGCTCCCAGTCTCTACAGTTATTAGAAACCTGCATTTGTGGAGTACAATTAATCCTTTGAACAAGACAATTGTTGGTGAATGTCAAGATGTCCTAGGGCAGTCACAGCAAAAAACATAATTGACAAAGAAATTTGGTCACTTCTGATCAAGTTTGGTCATAATAATCTAACATAACAACTCTAATTATGATTGATAACACATACTCAGAATCAGAATTTTAGAAATCCCATACCATTTTAGAATCCATATTAACATTACACACTAAAATATAACCTGGAGATTAAACACCGCCTTATTTTGACAAACCTCTGTAACTAAACATATCCAATTATCCTCTTGAATCTCCCTTGGATGCTCAAGGGGCGCTCTGAAGCATCCAAAAGTCAGGGGTTGGAAAAGACAATTTTGACACTGAAATTTGATTTTGGGTTGCCTATCAAATATGTTAAAGGCTTAAAACACTGATTTTCAGGTTACAGTAAGTCATCCATTTAGCCAAAATGATTACTCAAATTTTAAAAAAGCAAAAATCTTCATCATTAAGAAGGAAAACCTACTTTTTCAATCTGTCTGCTGTCTTTCCCTTATTTTTCCAGCAGTTTATTCACAAGGCAAACAAAATTTTTTATTTCACAAAAATCTTGTTCAAGAGATAGAAAACCAAATTTCACCCTTGCATTAGTGTACTATTAATGTCAACCCAAATTTTTATAATGAAACCTTACAGATGAATCCATCCATCTTTATCTGTTTGACCATGGGGTGAGATTCTTATAAACCTTTTATAACCCTTTACAAATTTTTGTTAAAAAGCAGGTCAGTGCCTCAAGGAATGTTTGTTATGCTTTTATTCCAATGTTCAATTTATGGAAAAACTAAATAATACTCTTTTGAATTTAGTCAATATGTGCACACACAGAATTTTTTTAAAGATTAATCTTTACAAACCTTCCACAACTTATTTAAACCTTTAGCTTTATTTTTTCTAATTAACCCCTTAAACTAGGCAAAAAAGTTACATTCTCATGCCTTATACTTTTAGTAAGTCACATCTTACTCTCCTCAATCACCTCACATGTAAGTCTATTTTCAGGAGTTGCAGTTAAATGTTATCATGGTAATTCTTGGCAATTTTAAAATTTGTTGCAAAACCTGGTAAGTTATTTTAATTATGTACGAGCTGCAGATAAGGCCTGACGTGTTCCAGCATGGTGTGATTAACTCTGTATGCCCCCAGGCCCTGCCAAACTGTAAAGCCGGCCAGGCAAACAATTTTCAAGAGCCAAAGAGGCAGTTTATGATCTTAAACCATTTAGTAAACTTCATATCTAACTGCATAATTTGAAACATATGTCTACATTATGGAGAACTAAAAAGCATTACAGCTTTATTTTCCTTTCAAAATATTTTAGCAAAATGCATCATTTTCTATAAGCCAATAGTTAGAGCTTTTTGTATATGTAAATATGACACATGTATATAGCTGCACAGACTCACAGAAGAAGATCTGATAGTTGTAAGGTTTTTCATCTGCCAATCTCCTCACTGTATTACTGGCTGTGGAGTGAAGCCTTTAAGAACCAGGGATAGAACTTTTGAAGGCATAGTAAGTAAGCATAGCTGTAAGACAAAAACAAATTTTGAGAGGGATCCATCTACCTCTAATTCCTGGGGCTCCATGAGGAAAACAGGTTTTTCCCAAAACAGTGTCAGCAGCCCCTCCCCCATTTTCTCAAGGAGTCCCAGGCCATCAGAAGTCAACTTGGAGTCTCTCATGTGCATTAGAATGACAAGACAAAAATGGAGAAAATTAATTCAGTCAACTGGGAAGAAAAAAACTTTTCTCTAGAAAAACAAGATTCATGAAGAGAAATGACATAAAGGCCTTTTGAATATACCTGTAGCTTGGGTTTCCGTCTGTAATTACACTGACAGTTAACCATAGCATTCCTTTTTAAAGATATTATTTTGAATCTCTTATTACCCAATCTTAGCCATGCCAATGGCCAGTACATCTGGTTTTTGAGCTAATAGAAAGGCAGAGAGTACAGTGATTTTTTTTTAACCAGTCCTACAACCAGTTTGCATACACAGGGAGAAGCCAGAAGTTCAACTGGTAAGAACTTATACCCTTTTGCCAACATGTCAGGCTTCTGGGTTTCCCTCCCCTGAGCTATGGAGCCCTATTGACCATGGAGTCCTATAAAGGCGGAACAGACAAAGAAAAGTTGTCCCTCCTCAAGCGATTGCCAAGTATCTAAGGCAGGCATCCCCAGACTACGGCCTGCGGGCCTCATGTGGCCCCCTGAGGCCATTTATCCGGCCCCCTGCTGCACTTCAGGAAGGCGCACCTCTTTCATTGGTGGTCAGTGAAAGGAGTACGGTATGTGGTGGCCCTCCAACGGTCTGAGGGACAGTGAACTGGCCCCCTGTGTAAAAAGTTTGGGGATGCCTGATCTAAGGTTTGGGGAATTTAAAGTCTTCCCAGTTTGGGGGATGCATCCAAGGACAGTAGCCTATGGTACAGCTTTTTCCAGAGTCTGAGGGTCAAAGGAGTTCCAGTAATTGAGGATGCCCTTGTGAGGAGTGCAGTGCAAGCTAAAGGATTGGTTACCCATCTGGAAAGAAGTAAAAAAAAAAAATCATCCCTTTGTTCCTCTCTTTCTGTGAATACCCAGAGTACCTGACAGAAGAAAAGGTATCCCTTTTTCTTCTTCCAACCTTATATCCCTGAGTCTCAGTGACCTGTGCAGTTGCCAACCATGGGGGCAAGCGTGACCTTTACCTATGAAGTAGGGAGGCATAGCCAGCAGGAATATTTGCACTCACCTGAGCAGTGCCTGAGCCTCCCACTGTCAGTAACCGTTGAATTCCCTAGATCTTATCTATGCCATGGATGCATGTATGACTTTCATCCATGAAGCAGAAAGACCTAATCAGCATGAATTAGTCATGCTCACCTGTGCTGTGCCCCTCAACTCCTGCTATTATCTGCCTCAGATCTAGTCTTCCATTCAAGGGCTTCAAACTGAAGTTTGGGACAAGAAGGCATCCCTGGAGGGTGTATGGATCCATTAAATTAGTCCCATGTGGCTCTCACCAAATTGCAGCTAGCAACTGGTAAAGGCAGCTCCTCCACTGCCTCCCTATCACTAGTAGGTGAAGCTGTGGGATCAGGTACTCCTCAAAGAAGGGAGAGAAAGGGAGTCCCAGAAACTGGGGACGTGACCTAATAAGGTGCCTCCTAAAAGGAAAAAAGCTGACTCCTCCCATAGAAAAGCTCTCTGTATTCATAGGACTATGTTGACTTCTGACATGGTGGAAGGAGACTTGAGATACTCCTCATGGTCGTGCCAACAGAGGAGGGAGGCCTAGGTTGGAGAGGAAAACTAAAAGGCCAACTTGAGTCCAGGAGGAGGTACATCATCCTTCCCTCAACCTCCAGAATCACCTGGGGTTCCTGGATGGCAATGGCAGTCTGAAACACTGGAGCCGGGCAGAGGAGCCCTAGGACCTGTTGGCCCTGCTGCACCATTGAAGAGACCAGCCCTGGACCAATAGACCCACCTCCCAGGGACAGTCCTCTCCCCAGTGGTTAACTTTTGCAGCAGTCCACAGGTGCTTCCTGGCAACTTTGGCATCCATAAGCCTGCAAGCCATAAGCCTGTTGGAGCCTCTACTTTTTTCCTGTATCTCCCCCTTTTATTTTTTTTCTGTACTTCCTCTTAGTGCCCACTGCAAAGGATCAGAGTGGCCATGCCCAGGAGGCCCAGTAAAGTACCATCTGGACCCACAGCCCATTTCCACAGCCCCTTATTGACATCAGGAGCTGTGTGATAAATTCATCTCCTAGGACCAGCTGACCCTCGATCAAATCAGGAGACAGAGACAAAGGTGTGCTTCACCTAGGCCCTTCCCAGCCCCTCCAGGAAGGTAGGGTGGACTCCTATCCAACCCTGGTGCCCAGTGCAATTGAGAGGCCTAGTCTCAGTCCCTTGCAAGCTCTCCAACAATCACACTTGAAGGTGTTTCCTCCTTCATGCTTCTATTTCATCTTTGGGGTCCCTTTAGAGTCCTCCAGTGTTACTATTATTCTTCCAATTAAATAAGGCTCTTTTTCCTCCCTGTCCTTATATGAGATTTAAAGCTCACTCTCAAAATTCTCTTCCACTTACAGGGTGGCCTGCCTTTCAGCAGTGATCAGGGTTTGATTCAAAATTAACATGACATCTTTCCAGGGGAGCTCAAATACTCGGGTTACGTTCTGGAAAGCCACTATATATCTGTCAGGGCTTTCTGAAAACTTGCCAAGATCCCTCTTAATTTGCCTTAAATCCTTTAGAGAAAAGAGGATCTGGACCTTAATGGGGCCATATTCACCAGGCATCTGCTGTAGAGCAGGATTGAGACTGGAATCTGCCTAACATGAGGATTCCTAGGCAGGAACAAGTTTGGAAGAGAACTTGGATAGGGAGGCATAGAGGGGGTTGATTCCCTGGCTGGAGTTACCTCGGGTTTGCTTCCCTATTTCCCTGGAATTCTCCTTGCAGGCTCTCCTGAGATGGTTGCTAAGAGGGCTGAATCAATCCTACAACAGAGGCAAATGTCTGAATTATCCTGCAAGGCAAAGAAGGCCTGTACGTATGGGACCTCAGACTACTGGCTCTCGTGTTTACGGAGAAGGCCCAGCTGCAGGATGGTATTGATATTAGTTCCTCCTTCCCAAGGCTTCTTTTGTGTGCCTCCAGGTGCTTGGCACTACATTGGCAACCAAGGAAATGACAAGGACATTTTTGCCACAAATTCACATGCAGGTACCAAGGCACACTTTGCTTCATCTGTGCTGTTCTTAAACTTTCATTTTATGCTTTTTATGACTAAGCCAAAGGCTCCTTCTGTCCAGGAACATATCTGGTTTGCAACAACAGCCATAACATTTAACAATGTATATGAAGAGATATGAACAGCTGTGAAAGAAAGAAAGAATAACAGGAAAGACTGAAGATCCTGTGTCCTGTCAGTCAGAGCCTAGAGCTAGTCCAGGGGCCTTTGGATTAAAAGGGGAGGGTGAGACAAAGAGAAGCTTTATTGAGTGTGAGACGGCTCAGAGGAGACCCTCAGGGGAAGCTCTTCTCTGCAGGCAGGTTGTGTTCAGCTCTCAGCAGAGAGGAGGCCCTGAAGAGGGCAGGTCCTCTCCGCAGCTAGTCATCCCATCATCTCTCCATTCTCTCCTTTGTTCTGGCTGAGCCTGGGGATTTTATGGGCCTCAGCGGGGAGGAAGTGCTTCCTGATTGGTTTATGGGCAGCCATGGGAAGTCCAGAGAAGGCACAAGTTCCCACTCTGGTCTGATGGGACTGGCAGCCTAGACCTCAGCCTTCTAGCCTGGGCTGGCCTAAAGGTGGGGCCCTGCCACAGACCCTCTCCCTTCTGCCCAGGAGCCTGTTTGCCTCCTGCCACCTTCCATGGTGCCTGGGCTGCTCATGCCAAGGGGTGCCTGCAGGCCAGCATGAAGCCAATCTCAGCCCCCTAGCTTCAGCTCCTCCCACTGCACCTGTCAGCACCCAAAGTCCAGAGAGAGCCAAGGTGGCAGGGCCTGAGCATGCACACATCCAGCCAGGTGGGACAGTACCTGGGCTAAGTTCCAGCACTGCTCCCAGATCGAAGCCCGCACCTGTAGCAGGAAGAGGACAGGCAGTGGGAGCAGATACCCCCTGAGCCTGGGGGAACAGGGGCTCTTCTTACTCCAGGGAGTGCAGACTGCAGAGACCCCACGTCCTGAGCCTGGGAGGGTGGCTGCAGCTGCACCCAGGGAGCTCCCTCCCACCAACTTGCAAGGGGCAGGGCTCCTGCTGGCTCCATGGAGCCTGAAGCCCTGGCGACGCCTCTGAGAATGCAGCAGGCACTGAGAGTGGGGAGAAGCCAGGCAGTGGGAGCAGGTATTTATGAGCCTGTGGGGAGCAGGGAACCTTCCTGGGCCAAGAGCACACTTAGGCCCATAGCTATACAGCTCTGACTGGTGGCTGCAGCTGTGTAGGGATGGGGAAGGGGAGAGCTGCTGCCTCCTTCTGGCTTCCACAGGCTCCATGAAGCATGCAGCCCCTGTGGCACCCCTCACAGCCTGGGGTGGGTGCTCCAGATCCTTGCTGGGCCCAGGCCCACACCTAGGGAAGGGTGACATCATCATGAGCTCCCCCCATTGGCCTGGCACTCAGGGGCAGCCCATAGTGGAGCAGATCACTGGCCCCAGTCCTGCCAGCTGGTGTGTCAGGCTCCCTGGTTACCCCTATGTGGGGCAGATCCTGGGGATGTGGCCAGGACAGCACCACACAGAGCCTCCTCCCAAGGCCTAGGAACCCCACATCCTTAGTGGGGTGAGCAAAATTGCTGCATCCCTGACTGGTCGGTAAGTGGGCACTTCCCCCACTTCTCACCCCAGCCCCTGACACGCAGCCCCAGCTCCACCTCCCCAGGCTGGCCCCAGCATTCCATGTTTAAGCACCGCATCTCCCCTGGCCCAGCTCTGCCTTGAGACACCTCTCTGACTAACTGTGCTGCTCCCCTGACAGCTGGCAACCCAGCCCTGCCCCATCACAGCAGCCCACAGAGCAGTGGGATGTGGGGTGGGGTCCATCTGCCTCCTCCCCATGCCCTCCCTGCAACAGTGGGTGTGATAACTGCTAGCCGGTTGCCACCATCAGTAGTGAGTAAGGCTCGCAAGATCTGATGTTTTGTAAATGGGAGTTTGTGCACAAGCCATCCTGCCTGCCACCATTTAAGACTGCTCCTCATTTGCCTTCTGCCAGGATTGTGAGACTTCCCCAGCCATGTGAACTGTGAGCTTTCCTTTATAAATTATCCACTCTCGGGAATGTCTTTATCAGCAGCAAGAAATAAACTCACACACCTGGGTAGGATGCACTCTGGTGGTGGCTCAGTTCTCAAAGTGTTGCCATGTTGCAGTAGCCTGGGTCCCAGGAACTGGGGTCCACCCAGCATAGATTTCCAGTTGCAAGCACTCTAGGCAGCTCCTCAGACTGGAGTCAGCGCCTGTGACGGCTGTGGGGCTGTCCTGCAGCCGGGACTGCAGATGTCTGTGGCACAGATGGGCTGCTGGAGATCTCTGGCTCACCTTTTTCCTTCAGTGAATATTCCCTCTTGACTGTGGACCAGTCCATTCTACCCATCATCCTGAGTGTCCACGCCTCAGAGCATCTTTGTCACTCCCTGACTGAATTCCAGTGTTCTCCCTTAGACGTCCTGTTCAATGTGTGGATATCTATTTCTTCTTTGCGAAAGAGTGAGTGCTGGCTTCCGCTAGTCACCCATCTTGATGACATCCTCAGCAGTGGTTTTATTTTAATATAGCTTTACACTCAGCAGAGAGAGCCCATCTGTACAATATCATTCATGATTTGGTTTCTAATCTATACTCACTGCCAATTCTAAAGTGCACTGAACAAGACAATTATGTGTTCCCACAGTGGATGGTGTTTACCTTCCTAGAATATGAGAGGCTTTACAATAATAGTTACTCTTGAACCTATTTCTTTTTTTTCTTTTCTTTCTTTTTTTTTTTTTTTTTTTTGAGATGGAGTTTCGCTCATTACCCAGGCTGGAGTGCAATGGCACGATCTCGGCTCACCGCAACCTCCGCCTCCTGGGTTCAGGCAATTCTCCTGCCTCAGCCTCCTGAGTAGCTGGGATTACAGGCACGTGCCACCATGCCCAGCTAATTTTTTGTATTTTTAGTAGAGACGGGGTTTCACCATGTTGACCAGGATGGTTTCGATCTCTTGACCTCGTGATCCGCCCTCCTCAGCCTCCCAAAGTGCTGGGATTACAGGCATGAGCCACCGTGCCCGGCCAATGAGCCTATTTCTTTAGACACTTGAACGGCTCATATCACCACTAATGTCAACTTCACCTGAGAGATTAGGGGGGAAACTTAGTAAATGATGCATGAGCATTTTATATTCAAGGTTTATTCTTAATAAATAGGAAAAGAATTAATATAAAAGACAAGAATGCCCTATGGAAATTTGATGTTTCACCTGTAAAACATTTCCCTAAAATCCTTACCCAGAGTTATTGTGACCAAATAAAGATGATAAGATTGAATACTGTAGAAAATAACCCCTAAGTGGTAGTCCATTTTCAATTCTAAGTGCTGTAATAAAGGTTTAAACAGGCTACAAAGAAGTAAAGAAGCAGAATTTACTGTCACCAGCCCCTTCTTTCCCTTTCACCCCGTAGCCAGGCACCTATCAGTCAGGGCCCATTTAACCACCCCCTCTCACCCCACCAAAGAATTTAGTTTAGGCTGGCTTGCAGCATAGATAACTGTACTCTTTTTTATCAGCTAAGTGCAGCCACTAGGGCCATAGGTCAAATGTCCAAAAACATCCTGAGGCAGTCACAATGCATTATGGGCTGCAATAAAATGCAGCAGAAAGACCCTAAAAAACATACTTGAACCCTTAACACAACTACCAATACGTAGGTCCACGAAGATCGTAAACCCACAGAACTCAGCCAACGAGGGACTGGGAGGGACTTGCACACTAGGAAATAAATGGCTTGTTAAAACCGTTCGGCCTGTGCCTCCATGCCAAACGCCCATTCTCGCAAAACTGCCATTAAAGTCTCGCTTCTGCTTTTCTCTGTGTCCTGGAGTCCATTCTTTGGCTTTGGACCATTATGGGTGTTTCTTACAAATGCCGGTGTGATTTTTTCCTGTGGGCTTCCTGTAACATAAACTAGTGAGCTTTCAATGGTTGGATTTTACCTATTTTGAGAGTTCTTTTTTCTTTTTTTTTTTTTTTTTTTTTTTTTTGAGATGGAGTTTCGCTCTTGTTACCCAGGCTGGAGTGCAATGGCACGATCTCGGCTCACCGCAACCTCCGCCTCCTGGGTTCAGGCAATTCTCCTGCCTCAGCCTCCTGAGTAGCTGGGATTACAGGCACGCGCCACCATGCCCAGCTAATTTTTTGTATTTTTAGTAGAGACGGGGTTTCACCATGTTGACCAGGATGGTCTCGATCTCTTGATCTCGTGATCTACCCGCCTCGGCCTCCCAAAGTGCTGGGATTACAGGCTTGAGCCACCGCGCCCGGCTGAGTTCTTTTTTCTTAATAGATTTTACTGCATTTAGAAAACAACTTGGTTTACCTTTATGCTGCAAAAGGTAGTTTAATCTTACTTTTAGCAGCATATTTTCTGGAGGGTCAGTTATAGCTTAACAAAAGCCAGATCTCAGTACCCTTTTTTTCATTCTAAATACCGTACTTTGAATTTTTTCTTATGGGTTCTGTTCAAACTAACCCAGACGGCATGTGTGGTGATAAGAAACAGGATTATTTAAGGTTTGTTTTTTTTTTTTTCAGAGAACATCCGAACTCTGTTGTGCTATTTTTTCTCTGGAATTGATAGTCCTCTTTCAGCATCTAAATATCATCCTCCTCCTCCTCCAGAAGGACTTTAACCAATCAGCCATCTCCTCTTCCATGTGCACGTTCAGCACAGCTTCTCTCCTTTTATTTACAACATGTGCAGCGCTCACCAACCAAAGTAGCTTCTCTCTGTGGCCACCTTTTCAGGCTATTGTGCTGACATATTTTTCCACCATCAAATCCTTGAAAAATGTCCCTACTTTTATAACATTTCAGTACTTTACCTCCTATTCTCTAATTAACTCAGCATAAACCAGCTTCTATACCCATCCCTCAAAAGAAACCACACCATGGGATATTCACCATGGCAGAGGCTCCAGAGATGAGCTACTCATCCTCATCTCTCTGCAGTGGTTGCCATGTTTGATCACCTTTCCTCCTTAGATGCCACATCAGCTGAACTCTCCTGAGCCTTCCCCTAGTATGGGGCTGATTTTTGGGGGGGAGGGTTAAAACTCCGCTTTTTAGAGTAAAAGAGTACAAATCTATGTTAATGAGTATCCCATATATAATGATATAATTTTTTGACACCAATAAGATAAATGGGAGCAGGGAAGAGCTGTAAAGAGGTAGAATTTCTGTATGTGATTGATGTTATCAGTTTATAGATGCTTATTTGATTTTAAGTTCGCGGTACATGTGCAGGATGTGCAGGTTTGTTACACAGGTAAACGTATGTCCTGGTGGTTTGCTGTACCTATCAACCCATCGCCTCAGTGTTAAGCCTAGCATGCATCACCTATTTTTCCTGATGCTCTCCCTCCCCTCGTGTCTCCCCACTTCCCACCAGGCCCTAGTGTTTGTTGTTCCCCTCCCTGTGTCCATGTGTTCTTATTGTTCATCTCCCACTTATAAGTGAGAACATGCAGTGTGTGGTTTTCTGTTCCTGTGTTAGTTTGCTGACGATAATGGCTTCCAGCTCCATCCATGTCCCTGCAAAATATGTCATCTCATTATTTTTCATGGATGCATAGTATTCCATGGTGTATATGTACCACATTTTCTTTATCCAGTCTATAATGGGCCTTTGGGTTGATTCCACATCTTTGCTATTTTGGATAGTGCTACAATGAACATATGTGTGCATGTATCTTTATAAGGCAATGATTTATATTCCTTTGGGGATGTACATTGCAATGGTATTCTGGGTCAAATGATATTTCTGGTGCTAGGTCTTTGAGGAATTGCCACACTGTCTTCCACAGTGGCTGAACTGATTTACATTCCCATCAACAGTGTAAAAGCCGTCCTATTTGTCTGCAGCCTTGCTAGCAGCTGTTGTTTCTTGACTTTTTAATAACAGCCATTCTGACTGGAGTGAGATGGCATTTCATTGGATTTGATTTGTGTCTCTCTAATGATCCATGAGCAGTGTCTGTTCGTATCCTTTGACCATTTTTTTATATTTATTATTATTATTATTATTTTGAGATGTAGTTTCATTCTTGTTGCCCAGGCTGGAGTGCAATGGCATGATCTAGGCTCACCACAACCTCCGCATCCCGGGTTCAAGAAATTCTCCTGCCTCAGCCTCCGGAGTCGCTGGGATTACAGGCATGCGCCACCATGCCTGGTTAATTTTTTGTTTTTAGTAGAGATGGGGTTTCTCTATGTTGGTCAGGCTGGTTGGTCTTGAACTCCTGACCTCAGGTGATCCACCCGCCTTGGCCTCCTGAAGTGCTGGGATCACAGGCGTGAGCCACTACGCGCGCGGCCTCCTTTGCCCACTTTTTAATGGGGTGTTTTTTTCTTGTAAATTTAAAACAGGAATTTTTACAGGTGACAAAACAAAGAAGCCGAGACTTTGGTTACCTGTCCAAGGTAAATTGTGGACCCGGACTCAAATTGCAGAGGTGCTGTACTTGACATTTCTCTCTCAGAAGTGCTGCCGCTGCTGCCCGTCAAGTAGGGCGAATTAGGAAAAGAAGACACTTTGGGCTGAACGATTGAAAAGGTTTTTTCCTCTGACATAGAGAACAGGCTTGCAGAGCAGAGAGCAGGCAGGACTTGGGTCTCAAGGGCATCGGGTAGGAAACCGTCTGGAGCTCCCCCTTTCTGTCTCTCTCTCTTTCCCTCCCCACCCCCGCATCCTTCCCTCTCTTCTGCCACTCTTTTCTTCACTGACCCTGAGTCCTTTTCCTGAGTCTAACCTGTTCCAACCAGGCCGTCTGGGCGGTCCGGTTTTCTGAAGGCAATTTCCTGTTGTGCGTTTATCCCTATGGGATTTTGCTTCGCTGGGGCTCCAGGAGATTAGAGAACCCCAAGGCCCACTGGGCCCCACCTGCCGCGGCCCCCTCCTCGCTGCCGAGGCGTTCGCGCCCACTTCGGGCGCCCACGGACACCTGCCGCGCCCCCCGCCTCCCAGGCGGCGCTGCTCGGGGAGTTCAACCACAAGGCTGAAAGCGCAGCCTGTTCTGAGGCGTCTTCACAGGCGCGATCACGTGAGCATTTCACGTCTGAGAGGTGTCTTTAGTACTTTGTCCAACTTTAGGAAATAATGGAATTTTGGAAATATTTTATCTTAGACTTTCAGCATTCCTAGGTGGATCCACCGCCTGGTGAACTCGTGGCTTTCCGGTTGCCTCGGTTACAGTAAAAATAGCAAAGATTCCGGGCACTTGGCTGAACTTCTTCCAAATCCACGGAGCCGCGCCTGGGCCCCCAGACTGCCCTCCCGCGAGGCCGGCGGGTCCTCGGGCATGGCCGGCGACGGAGCGGGACCCGACCCCAGACCCCGCGCTCCCGCCCCCGCGCGGAGGCCGATGCCCGCGTGCGCCGCGTTTTCCTTCCTCTTACGTTCTCCTCCTCGCCGTAAGAATCTGAGCTCAGGTGGAGACAATTAAACGGTCAAGTTTCCAAACACGATGAGGTCACTTTAAGAATTCAAAGGATGTGAGGCACCTGCCCCGGGGAGTTGCGGGGACGTCCCTCGGCTCCCCCTCCCCGGAAACGCCGGCGTCCGGCGGCGACCTCGGGGACTCCCAGGCTGACGCCTGGAGCTGAGCGAGTGCGGAGTTCGGAGCCTGCTCGCCCCAGCGTCCCGCGGGCGGTCGGCCGCGCGGCCAGAAGGTGAGGGGGGCGGGGACGCACCGCGCGGGAGGTGAGGGCGGGGACCCGGGACCAGAGGTGAGGGCGGGCGCTGGCACCCGGAACGCTGCGAGGGGCGGGGCCGGGCGGGAGTCAGGGGGCGGGGACGGCGGGGCGGGGCGGGGGCGGTGCCAGTCGGGGGGGCGCTGAGGTCGGGAGGGGCGGGAGCTGGGGAGATTCGCCAATCGGTGCGGACTCCGGTTGTCCCCAGCCCCGAGCCTGGGCAGCTGGGCACCCGGTCGCAGTTCCCCACCCGGTGCGGACTTCGGAACCCGCGAGCGCGTCTCCGCTGGACCCGGAGCCCCGGCCGGTCCGTTTCCCGCGAGGATGCGCGCCCTGGCGGCCCTGGACGCGCCCCTGGGCGAGCGGCTACTTCCCCGGGACCCCGAGGCTCCCCGCGACCCCGACGCCGCGCGGCCAGCGCGCAGGACCGCAGTGGAGAGGCTGGCGGCCGATCGCGCCAAGTACGTGCGGGGCCCGGGGGCGGGCCGGGGCACAGCTTCCGAGGGCAGCGGCCCCGGAGCGGTCAAGTGCCCGGGGACCGACCCTGGGCCCCCGGCCCGCGCCCCCGCCCCGGTGGCGCGCAGGGCTATTGCGCGGAAGCCGCTGAGGCCCGACTCGCTGATCATCTACCGCCAGAAATGCGAGTTCGTGCGAGGACCGGGCGCCGACGGCCGCAGGGCGAGCCTGGTGAAGAAGCTCTTCCAGGGGCCGGGCAAGGACAAGGCGCCGCTGCCCCCCGAGACTCCCCGAACGGGCGACGGGGGCAAGGCCGGGAACCTGGAGGCCGTCCCGACCGAGCCTGGTCCCGCAGCGGCCCCCGCGCCCCCAGCCCCCTCCGCGCGCTCCGGCCCCGCTGCGCCCTCCCCGGCCCCGGCCGCGCCCCCTGGCCCAGAGCCGCGCGTGGTGAGGCGGCGGGGGCTGCAGCGCTCGCAGTCGGACCT
This sequence comes from Saimiri boliviensis, assembly GCF_048565385.1. NCBI lineage: Eukaryota > Metazoa > Chordata > Mammalia > Primates > Cebidae > Saimiri > Saimiri boliviensis. The sequence continues at coordinate 150,714 of NC_133449.1, read as the reverse complement.
CAGCTCGCGCTACTCCGCCGCCCTGGAGTCCGACACCTTCTTCGCGTACTGCGGCCTGGACCCCGAGGTGGTGGAGGCCCTGGGCAGGGAGAACTTCACGGCGGGGTCGGACCGCGTGACCCTCAAGGTGCGCAGCGTGAGCGTCGCCACCTCCGGCAGCGGCTTCTCCCGGCACAGCGGCGGCGGCGACGACGGGCTGCAGGAGGAGGAGCTGATGGAGCAGGTGCCCAGCACCACCTCGGTGGTCGAGAGGAACGCCCGCATCATCAAGTGGCTGTACACCTGCAGGAAGGCCAAGGAGACCCCCGGCCAGGGGCTGCAGGGGCCGGCGTGACCGCCTGCGCCGGAGCGGAGCGGGGCCCAAGGTGTGTGCCCGGGAGGCTGGGGGCGGGGCTGGCCGTGTGCCGGGGGGCGAGCCTCGGTGATTGGGACCCCGCTGGGCGATGGCGGGTCACAGCTGATGCTTAGAATTGAGTGCGATTTGGAGCTGCAGTGTGAAAGAGACCCAAGACGCAGACGCGGAGGGTTGTGAGCTGAGCCCCGGGTGCCGAAGAGCAGAAGGTACCAGTCCAGGTACCTGCAGATCCAGGCCCTTCGGAGTCTGCTGCGTCTGACCGCCCGGAAAGGCAATTCTGCAAATTAACGAGTCCCACTTGGCTTATTATTGTAAAAACAGGAGAAATCCAAAATGCTGCCAGAACGCAGTTTTGCGCCCCTGGTATTATTACCTGCTCTGGAAACGGCTTGAGAGCCCTATTCCTGAGTGCGTTGACCTGCGCTGTGGGCGGTTCTGACGTTTGATTGGAGCTGATCCGTCCACCTGCAGCCCTAGGTAGGCGCGGCTGTCTCACTGGAACAGAAAGGAAGGCTCCCTGTGCTTCCTGGAGGCCTGCGCTGAAGTGGTGAGAACTTCTCCACGGGATCTTGTCAGCACTTTCACTTAGCAACAAAGATCTTTGTTTGGCTAAATTTTATTTAAATTGTTTTGAGAGTTTCAGTTTTTTAAACTAGGCAAATTGGACGAGATTGTAACAACAGTCTATAGTTTATTGGCCTCTGATGATACTAAAGGAAGTTCCTTTTGGACAACCAGTAGTGCTGGATTGACTTCGGGCTTCTTTAGCTTTTCACTGGGGAGCTAAGGAGTGCTGGTTCTCACTGTTAGCCTGCTCTTCCCTATTGCTCTTCCCTATGGACATTTTACAAAGTAGTGAAGAGAAAGTACCTTTTCAGGGCTCTCTTTGATAACCAGGAATTTAAACATTGCAACACCTTTTTTTCTCTTATCCTACAATGACAACTTGCTATCAATAAATTTTTAAAATCATGAAATGAAATTATTGTCTGCCATTGTGATAAACCAACTAAAGGTGCATGGCAGCCTGTGGGGGAGGCTGCCCAGGAGATGTTTGCCCAGGACTCACCTCTGTTTGACAACTGAAAAAATATCCAGTAACTTCTCTGGCTATGACTTTGGTATAGACGTAAAAATTTGGTTAATTCAGTCTTGTTCTTGAACTCAGAAGTCTCAACACTGAAGTCTTTCCTTATAATTTATGGAAGACTTGTGTTTTCCACTAGGCTAAGTCCCCAACAAATGTATATAGGCAAAGTTGTAAAAAAACAAACAAACCAACCATGAATTTGTAGTTTCACAAACTGTCTTTTGGATCTGGGTTTAATGAATGCTGGCAAGGGTATTTTAATGATGGCACCATATGTAGAACAGGAGCTCTGGAGGGTGGCCATGGTCACTGGAGGGACACAGCCTGGTAGACAGTGCCCTAAACCAGAATTAAGGGCCCATCTTATGTTAGCAAGTGATTCCTGCACTATAGACCAGGCTTTCTTTGTCCAAAAAAGAAGGGAGGTAGGCAGATGGTTTTCAACCTCTACATTTTCTGGTCTGTCTAGTGATAATTCGTGTTGCATAATCGAAACCCAGAAATGGGAAAAAAAAAGTTGTCTATTGAAATACACGAAAAGCAAATTTATGAATAAGCTCCCTCCAGGTCACCAGAACATGTGCAGCCAGTGGGTAGACTTGCTGGTATCGTGGTGAGATAATAACATGGCATACAAATAAAACCAAAATGTAACCTGACAACATAAAAATAAAAGCAGCTGGCTCTGATCCCTCCAGACCCAGGCTGGTTCCCATCTCCAGTTAGCCAATATCAAAATAGTCATCCGAGTGAGAATTTAGTTGACTTCATAGACTAAATCCTAAAGACCTTTTAGGCTTGAACCTATGAAAAATATAAGAAGTTTAGTTAGCCTGTGAGAACTTCCACTTTTATGACAAAGAGAAATAGTTGAAAGAAAAGGGAAAGTTATAGCAGGTTTGGGAAGGCACTAAGGGTGGAGGCAGGAAAAAGAGGCTCCTGGGCTTCCTCCTCTCCTCATCTTCCTCCACTTGAATCCATTTGTTTCAGGCTGGAGACAACGGCACCTGTCTTCTGAGAAGTTTTACATTATTTCTCAGAGCAGGAGGATAATCGCACAGAAGCTACCCCAGTTTTTATATGGAATCTGCAGTCACCAGCACTGTGAAGATCTCCTTCACTAATGTACTCCCCTAGACCCAAACCAGTATTATTTCTTTGAAACTGCAATGCAGAGACCTACTGCCTGGCTGTCGGGGGCCGGGGGTATGAGAAGAACACAGTAGCCTGGGCTTTCTCCAGATCCCTGGAACACGGTCTGCCCATGACCTCAGCCCCTGCACAGCTACCCGCCTCCCAGCGCTGGTGTTCCCTGGAGGACACCAGCAGGAAGAGCCAGGAGAGAGGGTCACACCTGGTCAGTGGGGCGGTCTTCTGACTTCTGGCAGAAGTCCCTTGTTCTGAGACCAGCTTCTGGAAAATGTAGAAGCAGGAAATTAAGCTGTGCTTTTTCTGCTGAAATTTATAAGGATTCATTTTAGGTTTACATGAAAGATTCAGAAACTTGAGATGAACAAAGGTAGGTTTTCTAAGTGAAAGAGAAAACAAATATATTTCATACAGTGGTTTTTGTCCCCTTGGTAGATAGAGATTTATAAATTATAATAAAAATGTCTCCATTATAATAGAACTAACTAAGTTCTTAAGTTTCTTGCCCTGTGGGGTGAAGATAATTGCTTTCAAAACTGAGACTATCAGAATTGGGGAATGACTCATATAATCTGCACACAAGTCCTCTGGGGAACCCATGAGTAATAGTTGGTTGTATATGGGTAATTTTGGTCTTCTATTTCCCAGAGTTTAATTTATGAAAATTGCTCTTTTATCTGCTGTTATTTAGTCATCTTCCTGTCTTCCAGTTCATCAAACGGAACTTGCCAAAATTTAGATCTTTCTAGTTTGCATAGAATATGTAAGTTGCTGCTTTTAATACTGGCATAAATAACTTGTCCTTTGGGAACTTAGGGATAAAACATTGCTTAATTTCAAGGGGCAAAAATGTTCAGACATTCCACAGCTATCTTCACATTTATCCTTGACACAAAGAAAAAGGAAGTACCTGTAGAAGTCTACTGAAAGCTCCTGGAACAGAGTTGTGTCTCATATTTGCAAAGATGTAGTGGGAATAGAGAACAAATGAACTCAGGACTTCTCAGCCTTTCTACTCCTTTCTTCTTTGACTATTCTGGAAAGCTATGCAAGTAGGAGCACATTTTAGGTAAAGAAGTGGCTTGAGCAGCCATAAGGCCACTCTTTCCTGTTGTGTGACCCACACCTGGGCCTTTATTGATGTTTGAAAAGGGAGGAGTCTGATTGCCTTCAGATATCAGTTTGACTGCCTGCCTATTTTGTTGTCCAGCTCTGTAGTAGTTAGTGCTGGCCTTACCAACATTTAAAGAAGTTTTCTTTACTGCTCCATGAGTAGGTGGAGGCAAAGAGAAATTTTTAAAGCCCAGAAAAAAGCCTGAAGGGAGATGGAATTTGTTCTGCCAGAGAAATGGGATGATAGCTGTGTTTAATAAAGTTACTGACTTCTTTGCAAAATTTAATGCAAAAGATGTTTCAAAATGCAGAGAATATCAAAAAACAAAAACTGCAGGGACCAGATCTGTATAATGTTTAGTTTTTATTATGCTAACTTTTGTCTGGACTGGAGCTGATTCACTGTTTTTTCTTTAACTCCTCAGGAAGCAAACCTTCCAGATGATGAAGACTTCTTGAAGCATTTCATGGGTGACTTGGGATCCCAGGGCCATTTTGCCAGTATGCCTAGGTGACCACGTAATTGCTGTTTTCCCAGGAATACAGCACCCCATTGATAAAGCTTACGTGCTCTCAGAAGGTTTCAAATACAGCAGAGAATATGGGAACACTGATTTTGAAATTTAGCTGAACTGTAATAGCTGAATCTCTAAGAAGCATTTTCCTCGTCTGAGGTGAAATTAGCATTGCTTCCAGAGGGCAGCTGGAAACCCTACAGCATTTGGCAATCTTTTTTACTGACTTGCTGACAAAAAGGTACTGTGATGCATTTTAACAATATCTAAGTTGATTCTTTTTAAATCAAGGAAAATGAAAACCAAGCATGAATGCCATGTTTATGTGCTCCTTTTGACCATCTGGGCTGATTAGCATCATTTAAATCAAAGTAACCATGAAAAGTTATATTCTGTTTCAATTTTGTGGCCAAAAAAGAGTAAACACACAGGCTCACGCACACTGACCCCACCTGCCAGAGCATTACTGCACTATAAACTACATTTAAATCCCAGACTGTACTACTGTGTATCTCATTTGACAAATCAGAGAGCACTTTTAAAATAACTTGAGGACTACAAGGTCATGCTATTAATGCCATTCTCCATTTGGGTTGTAGGCATGTGGAAGTACCCATTAAAAGATAAATTAGAGTTTAAATACTGATCAGTAAAACCTCTTATTGTAACTGGACAGTTTCTGGAGAGTTGGAAGAAGAATCTTGAGTTTCCTTTGGTCAGATGAATACATTTCACTTTTGCAGCACTATTTAGAATGTACTTCATAGTTCTCTTGTTCCCAGCTTCCAAAAAGAACAGAAAACTGGTTTACACGGAACACAGGCATCTGAGGCAGGGCCTCTCCCCTGCCCTTTGATCCGACTCACACCTCCACATATGACATAATCAACCCAAATCTGACACCAATTCACTCTTTTCTATGAAGAGCATATTTTAAAACCAGGGACAGCCTGAGGGTGGCTGGAATGAGAATGTTGACGGGGTTACCAGGTTCCTGATTCTGAACTTGTTCATGACACCCACAGAACCTTCTGAGAAATAACCCAAAGAACATTTTTTACCCAGCTGATTCTTGAAGGGCTTACTATCAAAAAGTATCTTTTCAAGAAGAAAATCATCAGTGAGAAGAATGTGGAGGGGAGAGAAATGGGTTTCTCATTGATACCATATTTTTTTTAACCATTTCATTTTGAATTATTCAAGTCTTGGTTAATATTGTATTCTATTTTTGTAACTATTTTACTGTGAGAGTAGGTCATTGGGTTACTTAGATATTTATTTTTACAGTTATTTGTTTTCAGATAGTTTTATTTTACTTCATATGATTTTAGTTTTTATAATTTTAAATCATGTTTTTCTTGGTCATCTCTGTGTATATTGTACAATTGAATTTTTATTGTTTGACTGTAAGTGGAGTGTTTGCCACTCAATAAAGTTCTCAGTACTGTAGTGACTTGTTTTCAAATAAGTCCCAGATGCACATTTGGAAGCCTTTGCTGGCCACCAGATGCACCTTCTGAATGTAGACTCTGATCAGGTCCCCTGATCTAAGCATTTTCCCCGATGGTCGCTCTAAAAATGCTGCTGTTTTTCTGTTCACTGTATTGCACTTAGTTAAAAAAAAAAAAAAAAAGATAATGTTAAAGATGAGAACAGTTTTTTAAAGGATCTTTTCATATACCCAATTCCTTATTTTCAGATGTCCCATTAATTTTATATATGAAGGCTTTACGTAAAAGTTTCTACTGTCAGAACAGGATGGATGCAGCCTGGGGCGGATTTATTTAAGATCAAAATGGTGCAGACTCATCATTCATATCATAGGTGAAAAATATAAAAACAAAGTGGTTTCCACTAAAACCACCAAGATCTTTTAGAACTGTTTGCATCTTCGGTGGTGGCACAGGAAAAGAGAAGAATTCAGTTGGAGCAAATTCTAGAAGTAGATATCAGAAACGGGCATGAAGAACAGAGGAACGGGGTGGCATCAGACTCCTAAAGAAGTGAGTTAATCCTCCTTCCCTTCCATTTAGATTCATGCCTCAGCTCCATGTCTTGAGCATGTGTAAGATGTGACAAGTTCTTTCTTCAGCCAGGGGTGGTGACTCACGTCTTTAATCCCAGTGCTTTGGGAGGCCAAGGTGGGAGGATCACTTGTACCCAAGGGTTTAAGGCTGCAGTGAACCATGATTGCACCACTGCACTCCAGCCTGAGTGACAGAGCAAGACCCTGTCTCTAAAAACTATATAAAAAGTAAAACTAAAGAATATCTTGCCTAAACCTGAATTACCCCAATTTAATGAGTGACTTTGAGAAAAATCAGACTGTTCATGAAATAATGACACTTTAAAAAATGTAATTGAAAAAATTACATTTTAATGAAAAAATGTAATTACATAATAATGAAAAAAATGATTGATAGAGCAAAGAAAATAACAGTAGTCTTTTTCACTTATATGTGGGTACGGATCAGCAATGCCTTAGAGTAAAAGGTATTCATGTACCTAGCTGGTTTCCTGATTATGTGTCCACATAAATACACATAGTTGTTTTAAACTGCTGGGCACTGACACTGGAACAAAAAGGAAGCTTTATTGAACATTGCCCTTTTTCAGGTGGTTCAAAGTTCAGCACTGCGGTTACCACTAGCGATGCCAGAAAACATCAGTAGACTTAGACGACTGTCATGGCAGTTTCCAAACAGAGCTTTTTCTACACACTATTTGTAACTGGTGTGCAATGTTGAATATTCTGTATCAAAGAAGTAACGTATTTTTATCATTTATTAATACAAATTTGTGAGTTTGAATAAGTGGCAACAGTTTGAAATGAGAGTCTGCTCAGCACAGTTCCTTGCCTGCTTCCTCCCTTTCTTCTTGAGTGTCCTCTCAGCAGATTATGGGGAGGAGTGAGTGGACGGCATCCCAAGGCTTGTCCTAGATGAGCTGTGTAGCACCTGAAATCATCGACTCCCCTCAAGATGAAATGCAGTCAAAGCAGTTTTGAATGTTCTGCACTTTGCTTTTCTTTGTTTCATCAGTCTTTTGCTTAAAATATGTTCATGTTTTGCTAACATTGTCATTGGAAAAAGGGCACAAAAATACAAACAAAAGCACAGTTTGTAAACTTTTCATTAGCAAATGAAATGAAGGCAGACTCTTCTTATGCTGGGTTTTCTCTCATTGTGCTCCATGCACCTGGGGGTGTGGTGGCTTGGGCAGCTGGTGAGTCATGGAACCCTGATGTTTTTCTCGCTGCTCTGGCTGAGCCAGACTCTGCCATCTTGCTCAGTCTTGCAGATGCCTATGCCTAACCCTGGGGAGGAATCCAAAGATAAGCTTTCCCTCTTCTTTTTTTTTTTTTTTTTTTTTTTCTGAGACTGAGTCTCACTCTGTCGCCCAGGTTGGGGTGCAATGGAACAATCTCAGCTCACTGAAACCTCTGCTTTCTGGTCAAGTGAGTCTCCTGCTTCAGCCTCTCGAGTATCTGGGATTACAGGTGCCTGCCACCATCACCAATTAATTTTTTTTTTTATTTTTAGTAGAGATAGGCTTTCACCATGATGGCCAGTTGGTCCTGAACTGCTGGCCTCAAGTGATCCACCTACCTCAGCCTTCAAAACTGCTGGGATTACAAGTGTGAGCCACTGTGCCCCGCCAAAATAGGCTTTCTTGAGGAGAATAAATATATCACTTCTTTATTTCTATGAAGAATATGGACAGATACCCAGCCCTGCTGTAGAAACTCTCTTATCGTAGCTGTTCAGAAATGGTCCAAGCATTGGGTGGTGTGTTTTATATTGTAGAGTTGAACAGCAGCTGCCTTTTCCATTCAGGGAAACTTGGGGGCTTACACAATGCTTAGGTGGTTATACTTTGCACATCATTGATGAATCAGATCGATCTATATAATATTTAAATGTTCCAGGTTAGCAATACTAAACACAAAGGAAATTGAGTGTCTCATCCAAGTGCTTATAATATTGGTCTTGGGAGTAGCATGGAGCAGCTGGTGGGAGGCAGCACAGAAACCCGAGAACACGTGCTCCTGTCCAGCAATGGCTCCCTAATTTTCTCAGCTACAATGCCTCAAATTCTACAGTTCATTGTCATCTTCTTCTTCTTCTTTTTTTTTTTTTTTTTGAGACAGAGTTTTGCTCTTTTTACCCAGGCTGGAGTGCAATGGTGTGATCTTCACTCACCTCAACCTCCACTCCCAGGTCCAAGTGATTCTCCTGTCTCAGCCTCCCAGTAGCTGGGATTACAGGCATGTGCTACCACACCTGGCTAATTCTGTGTTTTTAGTAGATACAGTGTTTCTCCATGTTGTTCAGGCTAGTCTTGAACTACTGACCTCAGGTGACCCACCTGCCTCGGCCTTCCAAATTACAGATACGAGCCACTGCCCCCCCCATTGTCATATTTATATTATCTTACTAAAAATTGTCATTAAAGTTGAAATGTGATCTGAAGGGGAGACTGTATTAAATCACTAATAACTATTCACCTTTAGGTCAAAATAGAATATTAATTTCCTTAGAAAGTGAGACTCTGAACCCCATGATCAGAGTAGAAAGATCTGGATCCTGGCTTCAGTACACCCCGTTGATCACTCAATGTTGAGCTTGAGGAGGACTCTTAATTACAACGGCCAGAACAGGAAATTACAGAGTTGTCTCAACCTAAATCTACTGTTTGCCTTGTAGTATTGAAACAACTGTGCTGTTGATTCAATAGCAGCTTGAATCAAGGTGTCACTGAGGACCACACGCGGAATTCACTCACATGCATGTACTGAAGAGCCATGCAGAAGGCACGGGGTTCACCAGGCTCCCTGCCACTGGGGGATGGCTTACATTCTAGCGGCAGCACAGACACTCAGTAAGGAAATAAAGATAGACAATTCAGAGATGGATGACAGATGACAAAATCAACGAAGGGAAGGAGGGAAAGCAAAGTGAGGAAACGTGAGCAGCGCCATGAGCCTGATGTATGAATTTACGTGAGCCTGTTAGTTTGTGGTTTGTATTCGATGGCCAATCTATCTGGGCCATAAATGAAACCCAAAGTCCAAATCATATAAAGAGAATCAAGCAACAGGGAAGAATAACATGCAAATTGTAAATGGCACTTCTTTTTTTTTTTCCACTGAGAGGTTAACTTTAGTCTCTGGAGGTCTGTCACTCTGAAGCTTAAAGCTATGAAATCTAAACTGAATAAAAAGCAGAACACTCCACAAATGAATCTGCAGCCTGTAGCCTCCATCAGATCATATGGTCATTGGTAAGAGGCTGCATGCCTCCCTTTGACTTTTAGAAGGAGTCCACTTCTCAAACTTAGGGGGAGAATAAGGAGTCAACATGGCAAATTAAATGGTGACTCTCGCAGGCCAGCTAGGAAGTGGACGGGTGTGTTTTCTCTGAGTGGCCTCTGAGAGCTGTCTCTCAGGCACACCCTTGGAGGCAAACAGCAGGCTCAGGCTGGGCAGATGCTATCAGGACCCGAGGACCCTGTTTTCTCAACCTGCTTGGCAAGTCATTTCCACAGTTCAGAAACGAGGAGTGTCTGTCAAGTGCCCCCCAATGCTCTCATGCTATTCCCCTTCCAGGTGCCTGAGGCGCTAAGAAGAGACCAGTGTAGGCATCTGGGGAGCTGGGCAGGTGCAACTCAGCCAGGACCAGGCTGGTATGGCCAGCAGTGCTGTTAGAAAGCATGGCATTTGACCCTCATCTCCTAGGAGGAACCTGGGCCCAAAGCTCACACAGCTGCCCAGAAGGGGACCCCCACCCTGTGCAGCGCCCATTAGGGGAGCCCTGCCTTGGGTAGGGGAACGTTATCAGGGCGGCCAGCTTTCTCTATTTGCCCACCACTTTCCAGTTTTAACACCAAGTCCTTTCCTTCCCCAGCTGGCTGGGAAGGCTGCACATCCCTAGAGGAAGCCTTGACCAACACACATCTGGATGACCTGTTCCTGACTTCACTTTAGTTCCCACTTCTTGAGGAAGCTAATGACAAAACTACTGTGAGCACTTGAGCATCCTAAGTGCTTGGTTTGGCAGTTTCATTCTTGCTCTAAATTAGGTCAGCTTAGAACATTGCCTCCTTGGTGGGGAAGACCATGTGTTCAGGATTGAGGGCAGTTAGAAGTTTCTCTGACAAGGGCCAGGCATGGTGGCTCACTCCTATAATCCCAGCACTTTGAGAGGCTGAGGCAGGCAGATCACCTGAGGTCAGGAGTTTAAGACCAGCCTGACCAATATGGTAAAACCCCGTCTCTACTAAAAATACAAAAATTAGCCAGGCACGGTGGTGGGCACCTGTAATCCCAGCTACTCTGGAGGCTGAGGCAGGAGAATCATTTGAACCCCAGAGGTGGAGGTTACAGTGCGCCAAGATCACGCCACTGCACTCCAGCCTGGGTGACAAGAGCAAAACTCTGTCTCAAAAAAAAAAGTTTCTCTGACATAAAGTAAATGGATGGAGCCAGGCTTCAGTTCTGCACGTGAGAGAACCTCCCTGAAAAGACCTGAGAAGAAACTTGTCACACACTCCAGAATGGCAGAGGAGAATGTCCCATGCCAGCAGGGAGCCAGCACTTCCCCAGGCATCTTCAGTAGCAGAAACTGTACACGGGCTCTCTGTTGGATGTTCCGTGTAACCCCATGACCGTCTGCAAGGATCATCATTTTATGTCTGCGGGAGCAGAGGTGTGGAGAAACCCATTACCTGCCTGGGTCAAAGAACTAATAAGTAGAAGAGTAGGGATTTGAACCTAAATTTGCCTGGCTCCAAAGTCTGCTCTATTCTCTCTCTGTGCTGGTTTATGAGAACAATTAAATGCCAACCAGAATGCTTAAGATGTCATAACTTCTCAAGGGAATAACTGATTCAAAAGATCAAAACCCAAATGCAGTGGATTCTGATACAAAATGCCACTCGAGAACTACCTAAAGCTCTCACGTTACCGTCCCCTGAATGACTCAGGTGAGACAGAGGTCCAACATCACACACACAAATTTCAAAGCAACATGCAAGACAGGCCATCATGTTTCAGTTTATGCTGATAATTTTATATGAGATGAAATGTGTTTTAAGAACAGTAATAAAGAGAAAATCTGAGGGAAAGCAAACTATTCCAGAGAGCTCAGGGCAGTGCTGACTAGGGCCACATTGTGGCAACCCGCTGAACTGGTTGATAGCCCATTTGCTGGGGCACAAGTTCCACTAGAGAGTTTGAATTCCAAGTATAGGTGCCTCATGTATACATGGAACCCTAAGTCTGGATTAGAAGTCCAAGACCACCTAGCTCACCTCAGAGAAGTCTAGAGAACTATGATTATTTCAGTGGTGACTAAATGATCGATTTTAGATAAATGGGAAGTGACCACAGTTGTAAAAAGAGCAGGAAATCCTTTAAACTTACTTTGAAGTACTGGGAAGTTCAGTACAGCTTAAGGTCTGTGGGTTTCTTTTCAGCAACAGTAAAAGAAAAGGCCAAGACATGCACATTCCAAACATCTACTTGTGGATTCTTGCATGTGTTCCAAGGCTACACAAATATCCTTTTACAGGTGAGGAGAAAAACCGAGCCAACTGTCAACACTTTCACCAAGCAGGCAGAGGCAGGAAGGAAACATTACTCACCTTTTCCCGGTGGCTTTGGGTTGAGTGAGCAAATCTGGCTTGAAGGTCACAGGAAGTTGTTGCCTCCCTGCCAGCATTACTCAGCATTGCACACCTAACACTAACCCCTCTCATCGGATACATCTGCGTGTCACTATGGCTGGTGTTCCTGGTGTAGTGTCAGGATCAGTGTTAGAGAGCTACAGGTCCCTCTCTAAGGAAGAACGTTTTCTGGCAAATACACATTTACAACAGAGATTAAACTTGGAACTCTGAAAAGGAGTGTCAGTATCTTTGCACAAAGTACTGTGGGTACGACTGAAGTCAAGGCTCATAGAAGCCAAACGTTTTAGGGTCATGGAATCCCCACAGCAGATCAGAGTCATGTGCTGAGGGGTTACCTGACCTGGGACATGTTAAACCTGACTCCGTTTTCTCATCTGTTAGAGGGTGGGCATGAAACTGGAGGATGGAGACATATTTAAAAGCACTGAGCACAAAGGAGGCACCCAATCCATGGTAGCAATTACTATCTAACTGCATTAGCCCCCATGAGGATTCAATGTCTACCATTCACTAGTTTGTTTAAATGATTTGTGAATCAGTTTATATTTTCAAGTTGCCGTATGTTTTAGTCGGGGTTGTCCAGAGAGTCAGAAACAATAGGATATCTATCTATCTATCTATCTATTGATTATCTATTGATCTATCGATCTATCTATCTATGGATAGATATACATACAGAGATACATGTGAAGGGGAATTGGCTCCCTTGGTTGGAGAGGCTAAGGAGTCCCAAGACAGGCCATGTGCAAGCTGGGGAACCCGGGAAGACAGTAGCATGGCTCAGTCCAAGTGCAAACACCTCAGATCTAGGGAAGCAGATGCTATAACTCTCAGTCCAAGGCTGAAGTCCAAAAAGCCTAGGTGGAGGTTGGGGGTCAGGGGTCAGGAGCACATCCTGGAATCCAAAAGCCAGAGAAGTTGGAGCTCGGACATTCAAGGGCAGGAAAAGAAAGGTGCTCCCTCTCCAGAAGAGAGAATCCGAATGTGTCCCATCCAGCCCCTCAGCCTCCACTGAGGGCCTCAGATGCTGATGCACATCAGTGTAAAATGACTGCAGGTCATTTTCAGTAGGTGTTCAATAAACACGGATGGAGACTTCGTCTGAACTTTATTTCCTCCACATCACTGTCCCTCCCCCATCCCATGTTCACTTAACTGAAGGCAAAGGAGGAACAGTTAAAATAACTATGCAGCGTAGGGAGAGGGCTTTCTTTTTCTTCTAGCTTTCTTGGGGAATAATCGACAAATCAAATTGTGTTTATCCAAGGTTTACAATGTAATGACTTCATATATGTGTACAGAGTAAAATAATTACCACAATCAAGTTAATTAACACATCGATCACCTCACATAGTTAGTATTGTGTGTGTGAGAGAGAGAGATCCAGATATGTAAGTTCTACTCTTAGCAAATTTCAGGTAAACAGTGTCGTATTATTAACTGCAGTCACTGTGCTGTAGATCCCAGAACTTACTCATCTTACGACTGAAACTTTGTCTTTTGACCAGCATCTCATTTCCCATCCCTCCCACTCAGCCCCTGGTAACCGCCATTTACTCTCTGTTTTTATGAGTTTGACTTTTCTAGATTCCACAAACAAGTGAGATCAAGCAGTATTTGTCTCTCTGTGTGTGGTTTATTTTACTTAACATAATGTCCTCCAAATTTACCCATGTTGCCATAAGTGACAGGATTTCTTTCCGCTTTTCAAGCCATCTCTCTCCACCCAACGTTCTCTTCCCATGCTCTTCTCTTCCCATTCTCTTAGGACTCCTGGTCTGAGTGCCAAGGGTTTTCTGGAACTCCAGATTTTTGCATGCTCTATTAGCATCAGAAAAGAATTTATCTTTAATCAGGAAAGCCACTCTCAGGCTGTTGCAAATCACCCACTTTCAACAGGCCTGTAACAAGCCTAGACTAGATCCAAGTAATTGATAGGCAGGTAAAATAATTAAGCAATAAACACAATTGGCAGTGGTCCTCCAGAGGACTATGACTTCCTTGGGGACGATGTGTGAAAGATAAAAACCAGGTAATAAAGGGCCTGGAGACATCAAGGAGTTCAAGTGACCCCATTATTCCTGAACTTACTGTTCTCCAGCCAAGACTGTGGCGTTAGTGCGTCCCACCTGCACGGAGAGAGCAGACTGTACGCACACAGAGTCTATGTCGGGGTGAGATTTCAAGGACTCTCAGCCCTTGTATATTTGCTCTTTTCTGAGTTGGATACAGGCAATAAGGTCTACATTTGACTTGTGTGGGGCTGAGGCACTCTGATATTCACAAATACAAGTATAGCAGTGGGTATAATGGACCCGACGGGCATTCTGATTTGGTTAAATTCCTGTTGGTAGATGGTTGTAAATAACAGAGCAACCACCTGCTCTGATTTGCCCATGATTGACCCAGCGACTTGGGATGGCCAGTCATCCAGAAGAACACAGCCATTCTTAGAGCACAGGGTGCCCCCGACCCCACTGTGTTGGCAGGCACCAACCTTTGATCCCTACAGCTGTTATTCTTGAGGTGGAATCTTCCTTGCAGTCTCACTTTTCTTGCTCCAGACCTAGCAGAAGGCAAGGCAACAGGAAGGAGCCCATGGCTCCTTTTGAGCCTGAGGCCCCAGTGCCTGCATCTGAAACCTTCTAACTACAGAGGCTGCTCCCAGGGGTCTGCAGAGGGGATGGCATATCTCCCCACAGTCTATGTCACGGTGCCACCGACGCAGTCCACAGGTCTCACCGGCAGGTCTTTAGGCCTAACTCCAAATCAGGAAGCTTCCCACAGACAGCACAGTTCCTGAATGTTATCTTCTAATCAAGCTTCCAAATCTTTTCACTTACATATGGGGTGCACATTCTTTACTTGGGAAATTATTTCACAAGGGAATCTTTGACTGAAATTTACTCATGGAGTAAACCTTTACACTCTCCTCTGAAAAATATTAACCTGAGGCCCATTATCAGTTGTTAGTGATAATCTAGGAAAAGTGGTGAAGACAGAGGCCTAGACCTGTTCTGACTTGGGGTTGCCCAAACTTGCAGGGTGAGTAGCCTCTGATTTGTGGCCCTGGTGGGTGATGTAAACGGGCACCTGCAGGTCTTATGCTCATTGCATTATTTCCATGTAGCATCACATATGTTTTTAAAGCACTGTGCTCATGGAGACAGTGGGTGGGGAAGGGAACCCCCCCAGCCCTCCGTGTGAGCCTCTGTGACGTGCTTACATCAGTTTCTTGCTATGGTGAAACATGACACTCCTGTACCAAACTGAACAGGAGGGCCTCCTTCCCCATTTCCCAGTCCTGCCCTAGATGACTGAAGAGTGCCGTCCCCCAGCACACAGAGTGAGAAGACTGAAGACGACCTTGGAAATGACCTAATTCAGCCCAGCCATGACACGCTGACATAAAAGAAATGTGAACTTTCTCCCATCAAAGGCCCTCAAGGTGAGGCAGGGTCAGAATTCTCCTTCCAAAAGCACAGCTTAGGCATCACGCTCAATCTCCTATGCTGGGTCCTCCTGACCAGCTTCACCGCCACAGGCTCCCTGTGTGATTTGAGGCACAGGGAATCTGTCTGCTTTGGGAGGGAATGCTGTGGTTTATAACCACATGCAAGTGCTGTAAACTCAAGGGATAGAGCCTGTGCTGTGACACTGGGAGTGTCCTTGCCTTTGGTTAAAAAAGTCAGCTTCAGAGGCTTCCAGCGAGCAAAGCCCTTCTCTTACCCTAACTCATAGGTCACAGCAATGTTTCCTTCTAAGTCAGTCCCCAGCCCAGGCAGAATTGCCATTCTATAAACACTTCCCCACACATTCCCAAAGAAAAAGGACCATGCAACCTGGGTCATACACCACCTTGCGTGGCTGGGGTTCAAAGTGATTCTCAAGGCAGCTGGTAACCATTTGTCCTGGCTTCTTGGGTCCTGGCCACAGAACTCTTCCTGTCTCTTTTGTCTTGCAGTCACCCTGTTTTTTTCATTTCTCTCTCCTCTGATCCATATTTCTATCCTTCTTTTCATTCTGCTTTGGGTTATCGTAGATTTAATTTGTATCTGCTCATCCAGACTATGACTTTGCATTACTTCATAGGAGACACATTCTTGCCTGTGCACTCTTCCAGGATGTCAGGCAGAGAAAGGACAGCAACCAAAGCTGGCCCTCCCAGCTTTGTAACCCAGATCAAGGAACACCAGCCTTCACCACAGCATCCCATTCACCCATCAGGAGTGGCCAGTACTGAGGTTCCCTTCTCCTCACAGTGAGCGCAATCAGAACATGCCACCCCAAAATATGCTACTTTGATGTACTGATGATTTAGAGTGGAAGGCACTCGAGAAACAGCAGATGCCAGAAGTCCCCTCTGGCTCCTCTCTGTATACCTAAAATTAGGGCTTAGATTCCTTTGAGAAAGATGCCCCCCCACCAGAAAGAGGAGATCATTCTCATCAGCAGAGATGGGGAGACGGTGCTGAGATTCATCTGTGCAGATCTCTTGTCTAAGAGATATAAAACAACCCACTTCTTTTTTTTTTTTTTTTTTTTTTGAGACGGAGTTTCGCTCTTGTTACCCAGGCTGGAGTGCAATGGCACAACTCGGCTCACCGCAACCTCCACCTCCTGGGTTCAGGCAATTCTCCTGCCTCAGCCTCCTGAGTAGCTGGGATTACAGGCACACGCCACCAGGCCCAGCTATTTTTTTTATTTTTAGTAAAGACGGGGTTTCACCACGTTGACCAGGATGGTCTCGATCTCTCGACCTCGTGATCCACCCGCCTTGGCCTCCCAAAGTGCTGGGATTACAGGCTTGAGCCACCGCATCCGGCCACAACCCACTTCTTCTACTAGTTTCCCCAACTAGTTTTGGGGAAAGTGATCAGAGTTTTCTGATCACTTTACAATTCCCCCCAGAGCAAACCCCCTTTTCCTTTTGTCCTGTGACATGTCTGCAACTCATCATTCTTTGTTAAAATGGCAAATAAGCTCTCTGGCCTATTCACTTCTTTGAGTCTGCATTTCTTCCTTATGAATACCTTTGTATACATAAAAAAAATTGACATCAAATACAATGTGCATGTTTTTCTTCTGTTAATCTTCTTTATGTCAGTTTAATCCTCAGGTCCAGCCACAGAATCTAAGAGGATACGGGAAACCTCTTTCCTCCCCCAACACCCGTGAGACTTATGCACAAAGTTTTCTAGGACCCTGAGTACTTCACCAAGACCATTTGCAATGAACAACAATATATCTCATGGTTCCAGTTGTCATTTAATTCCTCCTGCTTCAGTCAGTTGAGGCATCCCCTTACTCATTGTGTCTTTAGGCGAGTTCCGCCCCAAGCCATGGGGTATCTTTCCTGGTCCTCATGCTTCATTCTCTTCCTTTCACCTTCCTTCCCAGCCCTCTGTCCTTGCATCCCTTCCCACTTGTGTGCTGCCTCCCACACACGCTTCTGGTTCTGCAGCAAGAATGAAAGAGACTTCCTCTACTGCCATAGGCCACCACCCCCATTACTTTAGTCTGTCCTTTATGATGCCTCATTAAAATGAAACTTTCTACTGCCCAGGAAATGAAGCTTTCTATTGCCCAATGAATTGTGCCTGGCAGCACAATTCACTGCTTCACAATTGATTATTCTTTTTACCCTCAAAGCATCCTTGAAATGATTGATTCAACTATGAGAGAAACACTGTAAATATTCTCAGATACAAACACAGTATCAGCTTCACAGAACACCTGCAGAGGCAAGTAACTAAAAATCCAGCTCAATTTGACTTTAATAGGAAGGCAATTTATTGACTCAGGTGGGTACTTCAGAAGCAGATTGGGCTTCAGGGTGAATTTGAGCAAAGAGAAGCTATGGATGCTTCCCAGGAGTCAGTCTCTTCCCAGTTTTCTGCTGTGTCTTCAGTGAAGTCAGATTCATTCTGAGTGTGGCAAAATCTCCAGGAATAATTTCTGAGGCTGCATTCTTCATCAAAGAGGAAACATGAACAAGCACACTCTTGTTCCTAACAATCTAGCACAACTTGTATTTGACTCTAATTGGAACAACTCATGCCCTTGCCCATCCCCACATCCATTATGGGGACCAAGGGAGTGCTGTGTGGCACCTGGCATGAGCCTCAGTTATGAACCCACCTGAGAACCAGTAACTGTGACAGGGAGAGACAATGCTGGTTAGGTTAAGTAAGTTAAGTCAACCAGCATCCACCCCATGTTTCAAACCATGTGACTGAATAATTCAGGACTCTATTAGGAAGGAGAAAGGGGGATGCTTCTTGAACAGCACCCAACACTCAAACTACAATTTGATTTGGCCTTGCACATAGAAATCTTTCACAGTGGCCTGGAAAGAGAGTACTCAATACAAAAATCTATGGCGTCAACTGTGTGGCCTCAAGGGTGCCACAGACTTGGTGTGGAGGGTGGGGAAGGGAAGATGGGGAAGGCCTCAGTCTCTTCTGAAGATGAAGCAGAATAGACGGCACTGACTTAGCAGAGTGAAAAATGTTTAACCCCAAGAGATGCCTACAGAGCCAGCTGAGCCACACCACAGCCTCCTAGAAGGGCTTGGGTTAGGGTTCCCAAGGTAAGCAGAGGAGATGGTGAGGCAGACACAGAAGGGCTGGTTCAAAGCACACTGGGAAGTGTGATCCCCAGACCCCTCACTCCACACTAGCCATCAAATATTCCTCCCTGACATTGGAAAAAGAAACTATTTTCTTCAGATATCGAAACAGACCTTTTTGAAGCTCCAGGACACTGGGTAATGCTGCTTATGCAAAGAGAGTATTTATGGAAAGCCAATTTACTGAGCAGGGAGATCCACAAACTCTTTCTCCCTCTTGGCTCCCAGAATGCTGGGGTTAGGCTTGCAGTCTTAGACAACAGATTGGCAAACTCTTTTTGGAGAGGATCTGCAGATACCAACACTTTCAGGGTTTCCTCAGGTCCAGGAGTGCCAGGCTCCTGTGCACTCTTCCCTTGAGGAAGCAAAGGAAGACTCCAGCTGTGCATACAGAATGCATTAACTGTATTTTCTTATTTTTTGTTTTCTTGATGCTGGAGAATCTGGGGTTTACTGGAAAAAAAATTGCCTTTCCCAGTGCCAGCCAATTAAACTACCAATCCAGAACACATACTCCTAACCATTTACTTTATCTGGCTCTGATACTGTAGGAGACAATACCACCCTTCCCTAATCACCCCAGGTCCAAGCGCTAGGCAACTAGAGATGGCCCCTATGCCCCAGAGCCTGCTGAAGTTATTCACACTGGCCTGCCTAACCCTGCCTGCCCTGCTGGGCCTTGTTGTCCCTCAGAGACCACAGCTGAGGCTCCTGCCCATGCCTTCCCCTCTCTCCTTCTGCTTCTGCCCACACTTCCCTGTGCCTTCTATTTCTAGGGGTCTGTGAGTATGAATGTATTTCCATGGAGTAGTCACTTACATGTCCACAGACCTTAACATCGCTGCTTAAAACAAATTCTGAGTACATTTTAAAACATAAGGCTTCCAATGGAATTTTTAAAACCCTTATATGGAGAACTTTAAACATATATGTAAATAAACAATGAATATAAAACCCCCTGTATAACACTTCAGAACAATCGGAAACATGGCCAGTTCTGTTCCATCTATATTCCCAAGTAAAATTCATACATTGTGATTAGCTGATGTGTTTTTAAGTCTATATAAAGACATTTCCCTTATATCTTCTATATATCATTTTCTCGCAATTTATTTTTTGAAGAAGCTGGATTGATTTTCCTGATTCATCTTCAGAGTTTAGAATAGAATTTCACAAAAAAGAAAAAAATAAAAGCAGAAGGAATAAAAATTTCAGAAAAGAAATCAATGGGATTTAAATGATACAGCTGCTTTGGGAAACAGTCTGGCAGTTCCTCATAAAGGAAGGTGTAGAATAAGTCTTTGACCCATCAGTTCTACTGAAGTCTTCATACTGAAGAGAATTAAAAACAAATGTTTACACAAAAACTCATATACAGATTTAACAGCTGCATTATCCATAATAGCCAAAAAGTAGAAACAACTTAAACATCCACCAACTGATGAGCGAATAAATAATATGAAGTATATCCACACAATGGAATCCTATGCAGCCTCATAAAGGAATGGTGGCCAGAGGCTGCAGGAGGGAGAAATGGGAAATACAGTGTTTCTTTCTGGGGTGCTGAAAACATTTTAGAATTAAATAATGGTGAAATCTGTGCTACTTCTAGAAGGTGCTAAATTGTACACTTTAAATGAGTAAAATGTAGTTTGTAAATTATATCTCAACTTAAAAATAATAAAAAACATTTTCCAGAAATATAGTTCATAAATTTTCAGATGTAAAATATCTATTGAGTTCCCCTCAAAATAAATTTCGAAGTTCTTCTACACCAAAGCACGTTATTATGAAATTTGGTAACATCAAAAATAAAGATCTGAAAGGCTTCCAGAGACGTGAAAGAAAAAGATCACCTACAAAGAATCAAGAATCAAAATGAAGTTTTTTATTGAAATTCTAGATATAAGAAGAAAATGAAATTTGGCCTTCACATTCCGAGAGAAATATGTATATTTTAAACCCAACTAAACCATCAACCCAGTGTGAGACTAGAGCACAGGAATTTTGGGACACGCACAGCATCAAAGCTTTGCCTTTTCTCAGGAAGCTACAGTGAAGTGGCAACCTAAGAAACGGGAGAAATAAACTCCAGGAACAGGTGATCCATGCAGGAGACAGGTGCAGCACTGCTGAGAGCCAGGGGTGAGGCAATTCAAGCTGGGGACACTGAGGCAAACACAGGAGGGCCTGGCACTCTATGAGAGGCAGTACGGTGGTTCTCACACCTCAGTAAATGTGGTGATTACGTCTCACCTGGTTACAACACATCTTCCCAGGCCTGCCAACAGGGATTCTAAATCCTGATGCAAATGGTATGGCAAAGCTTGTGGTTATAGACTTAAGTGTTTGAATCACAGATCCAGGTCCAAACCCAAATCCCCTCAGTAATTAACTATGCTGTCATTTAATTACTTAATCTCTCCAGCATGCCACTTCCTCAGGCCAATTCATATGGGAATATAAACTCATAGGAGTGTTACAAAGGGTAGTTTGTACAATGAGCTCATGACTATGAAATGCTTAGCATGGCATTCAAAAAGTCCTCAATAAGTGTGCAACAATACTTTTTTAAATTACAGAAAACACACCCAACCTAGAAAACAGTGTTCACAGGGGATTAAGAGAAGCAAGTACAGGCGGGTGAGCAGAGGGAGCCAGTGTGGGGAGGGCCCTTCCTAGGTGAGGGAGCCACTACATTTGAAAGTGGGATGCAGGGCCAGGGCTGAAGATGAACCAGGATAGGCAGGAATGTGAAGCAAACAGCTCACACCTGTTCCTTCACGGGTCAGTTTCTTTCATTTTCACTTTTGACTCTGATGCAAAATTAGAACCCTTCTGTGGTCAGATGTCACTATTCTTAATAAAGTAAAGTAGATAAGTGGAATCCAAAACTTTCAATTGTGTAAAATACTTGCTCTTGTTACTGCTGGTAAATGGGAAGCATTTTGCAGTTGGTCATCACCATCGCAATAACACAAATTCTAAAACTTACACTGTTTACAACTGAACCACACCCTAAAAAATAAAAAAACTGTCCCTCCCTAACCTCCCTCCCCAGCAAGAGAAGGACGTTGGCCACCCCAACCTGAGCAGGAGAGCAGGCGGACAGTGGGAGCCCACAGCTGCAATGGCAAAAAGCCTGAGGGCAGATGGCTTTGACCAAATAATAGGGAGTTGGGTTGAGTTGTTTGAATCGTTTTCTAGTAATTGATTTATTAACTAGATCAGACTAATTGAAGGAGCTGGGGAATGAGAGCCCACCCCTCAGTCTCCAGCCTCCCCAAACTACATGTTTCTCCAGAGTAACCTTGAGCTTCTCCCAGCATGGATTAAAACCCAAAGCTCTTCCAGTTCCAAAATCTAAGGCTCTACTATTTAAGCCATACTTAGGCACTTCCAACCTGTGATGGTAACATGCTCACATCCTCATTCTGTCATTGTTTAATATTTAATGAAAGACACACACTTTGGTTACTTATTATGCAGCAGCTTGCCTGAGTTCACCTGTGTTGTCTCAGGGTCACCTCTTTATTTCCCAGAATCCTGTCTGATTTCCTGGAGCCTGTTGACGGGGGGAGAGATGTGGTCAAAGTTAAAAGTATGTTGGGCGAAGACTTAGAAACACAGCTCTTCTGACAAAAACAAGCAGTGGGGAAAAGATTCCCTATTGAATAAATAGTGCCGAGATAACTGACTAGCCATGTGCTGAAGATTGAGGCTGGACCCCTTTCTTACGCCATATATAAAAATCAACTCAGGATGGATTAAAGGCTTAAGTGTAAAATCCCAAAATACAATAACCCTGGAAGACAGCCTAGGCAATACTATCCTGGCTATGAGCAGGCAAAGATTTTGTGACAAAGACAACAAAAGCAATCATGACAAAATAAAAAACTGACAAGTGGTATCTAATTAAACTAACTAGCTTCTGCAAAGCAAAAGAAACTATCAACAAAGTAAACAGGCAGCTTACAGAATGGGAGAAAATATTTACAAACTATGCATCTAATGAAGGTCTAATATCCAGCATCTATAAGGAACTTAAATTTACAAGAGAAAAATAACCCCATTAAAAAATGGCTCCAGGTCATGAAGAGACATTTCTCAAAAGAAGACAAACATGTCTCAAACAAGCATATGAAAAAAGCTCTGTATCACTGATTACTAGAGAAATGCTAATCAAAACCACAGTGTTCCTCCTTCCCTCACCTGGTGACTGACTCTCCTGAACCACAGCCTCTCCTGGGCGGAGGGTCCTGAGAAGGAGGCTCCTTCCTCAGGGTCAAAGCCCCAGGGCACGAGTGAGGACTCCACTGCGGTTCTCCTGCACACTCCTGGTTCGGCAGGAGCTGGGCGCCCCCTGGTGGAAGCCCTGGGGAATCTCGGAAAATCAGTGTTCAGATTATCTCAGGCTGTGATTTTTGAAATTTCAACTGAAATCGAGACCACCATCCCATGCCTTGATTGGAACAGACGGAGTTTTGGGGGTTTTTTTGAAACAGAGTCTTGCTCTGT
This sequence comes from Saimiri boliviensis, assembly GCF_048565385.1. NCBI lineage: Eukaryota > Metazoa > Chordata > Mammalia > Primates > Cebidae > Saimiri > Saimiri boliviensis. The sequence goes on along the minus strand of NC_133449.1, from coordinate 127,654 downwards.
TGCCCAGGCTGGAGTGCAGTGGCATGATCTCAGCTCACTGCAACCTCCACCTCCCAGGCTTAAGTGATCCTTCCGCCTCAGCCCCCTAGTAGTGTTGTACTGGACCGAGCATAGAAAGTCAACACTAAGACAAAAGTATGTCAAATTGCAGGGTCATTTATTACGCCGGCGACCACGGAGGACTCGCGTCTCTCCAACCCATGGCCCCGAGTTCAGGGGGAGCAGGGTTTTTAAGCTGAAAAACCACATCCTGGTTTTAGGGTGAGGGGATGCAGGGCAAGCAACTTTTCAGCACTTATTGATAAGCAAAAGCAAGCACTTTTCATAGAAGCCAAGGTCAGCAGTTATTGCAAAGAGAATGGGGAAGCCGTTACAGCTTATTTTAAGAACAGCTTTGTCTTTTATAAAATGGCATTTCTCAGGTTCTAACTTTTAGGCTAGCCATGTTACATTCCCCCATTTTTTTTTTTTTTTTTACACACATCAAATCTTTAATAGGTTTTCTCTTTTTGGCTTAAGGGCCCATAGCTGGATCTTAGAGCTGTTAACTTGACTGAGTATATTTTTTTCTGGATAAATTTGAGGAGTATATTTAAAAGGCATGGTCCAAATATTATCCCTAGGACCATTAGCACCAAGGGTCATGCTAATCTAGTTAGTAGGGATGTTATGTCAAAGACATTTCCTGGCAGTCAGTGATGAACACACAAGATGGGATGAAAGGAGACAACACTGTACTGAAAGCTACTAAAACCCAAGTGCAGTTTGCTATAGCTAGCATCAAGTAGCAATTAGGAAGCCTGTGGTCCCTAGAATGACCTCAGTCAAAATGATTTGGTATGGCCCAAGCAATACTTTATACAATAAAATGCAGACACTATTTGCACTAAAAAGCTCTTTTCAGTGGAAGTTACAAGGCAGAACTAGCAAGTAGCAAAAGGGACAGATAAACTGCTTTTTTAAAACCAACACATTCTGTATATTTACTAAATTTGACAAACATGGTAAATATTAAAGATGTCTGAAACACAGGTCCTGTCCTTAAGGACACAATTTAGCTGATAGACAAGATACACATATATAGACATTTGTTAATACATATTGAGTAACAGTGTAACCTAATATATGATTTATTTATTTAAGAACCACTTATTAAGCAGCTACTATGTGCCAGTTACTTCACTGACTTTAGAGAAATATAAACATCTTTAAGTGTCTTGGAATTTACTGAACAAACAAATATACCAAGTATGAGATAGGACAGGGGTCTTCAATCCCTGAGCCACTGACTGGTATGGGGAAAATTGTCTTCCATAAAACTGGTCCCTGGTGTCAAAGAGGTTGAGGACTACTGAAATAGTAGGTATAATAGAGATACAGAAGTTTTTACAAAGTTTTTTTAAACCAATTCTATGGATTAACCAGTATTTTTATCTCTTTGAAGAACACTGTCTAAAGTCCAGGGCACATTAAATACTCATAGCTAATAGAGTATTTTTTATAGTTTAACATACATTTTGGTCTCCATTGTAGAGTTATATAAATTTAGCAAGAGTTAACTAGGTTTTTTTTTTTTTAAACTGGTTTATGCCAGTTGTACTTGTACTTGTCACTTGAATTAAATAATTTAATCAAATATTACATAAACATAAAAAGGAAGAATGTCTTGGTAAGACAAGACAATAAAGGAGACCAACTACAAATATTGCTGTCAAATTGGATGTGGTTGAAACAACTGTAAAAGACTGGGGTGGGGATAATAAAAAATCTAGGATTTTGCATTTACTGTTTTACTGGGAAAACCAAACCTAGAAAGTAATTAAAAAAACACACACACACACACATGCCAGGGGATTAAGGATGGTTACCGCCAAGAGCGCAAAAGTCTTAGCTTCAGGGGGTCTGTTGAAAATGAGACCACCTTTCATTTTGCATCCAGAGGGCAGTCTTGACATGTGAGTGGTGAATCCAGGCAGTTAGTCCATTCACCTTGATTGCCATGGGGGTGACCAGAATCATGGTGTAGGGTCCCTTTCAGCTAGGAGTTAGGCCAGAGGCGGTGAATTTCTTTACCAGGATTTTATCCCTGGGCTGGAAAGGGTGTACTGGCTGGTCAGTGAGGTCCACTGGGGTAAGCTGAATTTCCCTGATGAGCGGGTGCACCTGGGACTGGACAGACTGGAGTGCCTGTAAGGACTTAAGGAGTGTGTGGTTATGGACTTGAGCAGGTATGGTGTCCGCAAGTTTGGGGAGTAAGGCCGGGGGCCTTTCAAACATAATTTTAAAAGGAATAAAGCCTTTTTTACAGGGAGTACATCAGGTATGGAGGACAACAAAAGGAAGCAGGTTGACCCAATTTTCACTGGTTTTTAGAATGAATTTTGTTAAAGATTTTTTATGGTCTGGTTTATCCTTTCAACCTGCCCTGAACTCTGGGGGTGATAGGCACAGTGTAGTTTCCAGGATATGCCCAGGGCCTTGGCCGGGCCCTGTGAAACCTGTGCTGTAAATGCAGGGCCATTATCTGATCCCAGAGTTGAGGGCCATTATCTGAGCCCAGGCCAAACCGAGGAACCAGGTCCTGCAACAATCTTTTTGTTACTACCATTGCAGTTTCTGACCTAGTGGGAAAAGCCTCGACCTATTTGGAGAAAGTGTCTACAAATACAAGGAGGTACTTATAGCCGCATGCTGGGAGCTTTATTTTAGTAAAATCTACCTCCCAGTGTTTTCCTGGGCTAATATCCCTAAGTCTTATTCCTGTCTGACTAGGCCTACTGTTTTTTTCTTTTTTTGGATTTATCCTGGCACATACATGACATTGAGTCATTTTTCTAACAATCTCATGTAAGTGTGGGATGTAGTATCTGGCCCTCAGCAGCTTAGTTAGTTTTGTTTGTCTTAAGTGAGTGGCCTGGTGTGTGTGTCCTTAACTAGAGTTTGTTCTAGAGCCTCAGGGAGCACAATTTTTGTGTCTGGTAGAGTCCACCATCCTGTGGAATCTTGCCATCCCCCCTGTTTTTTAGAGGGTTGGGGCCGGCAGAGTTACAAGAAGAGTCAGAGGTTTTACTGGCCCCAAGGCTGCCTGTCTGGCTTGTAGGATAGCTGTCCTATTTCCCCTTGCCTCTGGTGAATCTCCCTTCTGGTGTTTTTTGCAGTGTATTAATGTCACGGCCTTGGGCTTCCATACAGTCTCTAGTGGGGCTAGGATTTTCTTTTTGTTTTTGATGACTTTTTCCTCTGAGGTAAGCAGTCCTCTTTTTTTATACATGGCTCCATGTACATAGGCCGTAGCAAAGGTATATTCGCTATCAGTGTAGATGTTGACAGTCTTTCCCTCCGCCCAGTCCAACGCCTTTATCGGAGCTATGAGTTTTGCTTTTTGGGCTGAGGTTTCGTGTGGAAGTGCCTGGGCCCAGATAACCCGCTCTAGGGTGACCACAGCTGCCCCGGCATACCTGACTCCGTCGACCATGAAGCTGCTGCCATTTGTATACAGTACCTCCTCTGGGTTCCGCAGGGGGACGTCGGTGAGATCCGGTCGTGCAGCGTGGAGGATGTCTATTGTCTATTGGCAGTCAGGTGTGGCCCCTTCCAGCTCGCTGTCAGGCAGCAATGTGGCGGGGTTTAAAACTGTGCTTTTTGAAAATTTTATGCAAGGCTCGTCCAAAAGTAAGGCCTGGTATTGGACTATGCGGGCATTAGACATCCATTTTCCCAGAGCTCCACGGAGTAGTGACTCCACTGCGTGGGAAGTTACTAAGTTTAACTCCTGCCCCAAAGTTAGCTTGTCTGCCTCCTTGACAAATAGGGCTGTGGCCGCTACCGCCTTTAGGCAAGCCGGCCATCCGGAGGCTACAGGATCAAGTCTTTTAGAGAGGTAGGCAACTGGCTGGGACCAGGGTACCAGAGTTCTGGTGAGCACCCCCTTAGTGACTTTCTGTTTTTTATGCGCAAACAACTGGAAAGGTTTACAGATGTCTGGCAAGGCCAAGGCTGGGGCCGCAGTCAGGGCAGTCTTGAGCTTGTCAAAAGCCCGTTGCTCTACCTCTGTCCATGTCAAGGGCTGATTTTCTCCAGAGGCTTGGCAAATTCCAAAATTTATAGCCTGCAGTACCCTACTGCCCCAGAGAATTTCAGAACTTGGCATTTCGTGGTGGGGGTGGGTATTTGCAGCACTTCTTGGACTCGGTGGGGTGCCAGTGCCCAGTTGCCTTTTTCTATAACATAGTCCAGGTAAGTAAATTTTGGCTGGCAGAATTGGTTCTTTGTTTCCCTAGGCCCCTCTGCTGGATTCCTGGTTCCCGTGAGATAACTCGAGTTTCCTGGAATGTTGTTATCATGGCCTTAGTAACTCTCTTATCTTGCTTGGCCTCTAGGATGTCTTTATTGTTAAAAACCTTTTGGAGAGGGGGACTTTCAAGATGGCCGCCTAAGAACAGCTCAGGACTTCAGCTCCCAGTGAAAGTGCAGAGGGTGAGTGGACGCCGCATTTCCAGACGAACTCTTATTGCCCACAGACCAGGAGATACCCAGGCAGAGGGGTCGCCAGCGTCGCAGTCCCAGCCGGTGCGGCTGTTTTGGCCCCCGCGGGGCTGATTCCGCCCGCGCGGCTGCTGTGACCACTCCCTGTTGCTGCGGTTCTCCATACAAAAGCCACTGGTCTGGGAGCCCTCTTAGCTGGCGAGCAGAGCCTTGAGACGGCAGAATAGCCCATTCATCTGAAATAGCGAGCCAGGCCAGGAGATTCCTAGGCAAAAAATCCGCCAGGAGCCGGCGCCGCGGTTCGAGCCGACTCCGTGAGTCGCAGCACGGGAGATCCCGGCGCCTTTTCAACAAGCGACCGGAACGCGGGGTCGTTCAACTTAAAAGAAAAGACTCTGAGTCAGGGAGCCAGGTGATCAGGCTCGGTTGGTCCCACCCCTCCACCCCCAACAACAACGAAAACAAAAACAGTAATTGGAAACCCTCTGGGTTGAGCCCTTCAAACCAAGCACAGCTGAACCGGGACGGTCCGGCTCCGTGGGGGAGGGGCTTCCGCCATTACTGAGACTCTCCACCGCTACGGAGGCAGGCTGCCGTTGCCGAGGCAACCCGCCGTTGCCGAGGCAACCTGCCACAACAGAGAGAGTCCGCCATAACAGAGGCGGGGCCACCATTGCCCAGACAGTTCTAACTACGCCCATATAAAAAGGACTACAGGGAAGAGCTCAGGGCAGCTGGGCGGAGCCCACAGCAGCTCAGCAAAGCCCCTGCGGGCAGGCAGAGGCTAGGCCTGCTGCTAGCTGGGCGGGTCCGACCTGAAAAAAAAAAAAAAAATCAAAAAAGGCAGTAGTGCAACGGAAACTCATAAAGCTCCAACTCCCTGGGACAGAGACAGACAACAGGTGGATAAACCCACAAAAATGGGTAGAAACCAGCGTCCGAAACCAGAACACCTCTCCTCCTAAAAGTGATCACAACTCCTCACCAGCAAGGGAACCAGACTGGATGGAGAAGGAGGGTGATGAAATGACAGAATCAGACTTCAGAAGATGGGTAGTAAGAAACTACAATGAGCTAAAAGAACATGTTCTAACCCATCGCAAAGAAAATAGGAACCTTGAAAAAAGATTGGACGAACTGCTGACGAGAATGGACAGCATAGAGAGGAGAATAAGTGAATTGATGGAGCTGAAAAACGCAACACGAGAACTTCGTGAAGCATGCACAAGCTTCAACAGCCGAATTGACCAAGCAGAAGAAAGGATATCAGAGGTCGAAGACCAACTCAATGAAATAAAAAGAGAAGGCAAGAACAGAGAAAAAAGCGCAAAAAGGAATGAACAAAATCTTCAAGAAATGTGGGACTATGTGAAAAGACCTAATCTACGTCTGATAGGTGTACCTGAATGTGATGAAGAGAATGAATCCAAGCTGGAAAATACTCTTCAGGATATTATCCAGGAAAACTTCCCCAACCTAGCAAGGCAGACCAATATTCAAATCCAGGAAATACAGAGAACACCACAGAGATATTCCTCAAGAAGAGCAACCCCAAGGCACATAATCGTCAGATTCACCAGGGTTGAAATGAAAGAGAAAATGCTAAGGGCAGCCAGAGAGAAAGGTCGGGTTACCCACAAAGGGAAGCCCATTAGACTCACAGCAGATCTCTCAGCAGAAACCCTACAAGCCAGAAGAGACTGGGGGCCAATATTCAACATCCTTAAAGAAAAGAACTTTCAACCCAGAATCTCCTATCCAGCCAAACTCAGCTTCATAAGTGAAGGAAAAATAAAATCCTTTGTGAACAAGCAAGCACTCAGAGATTTCATCACCACCAAACCTGCTCTACAAGAACTCCTGAAAGAGGCTCTACACATATAAAGGAACAACCAGTACCAGCCACTCCAAAAACAAACCAAATGGTAAAAAAGCAGCAACACAATCAAGAATCTGCATCAACTAACCAACAAAACAGCCAGGTAGCATCAAAATGACAGCATCAAATTCACACATAACAATACTATCCCTAAATGTCAATGGACTAAATGCCCCAATCAAAAGACACAGACTGGCAAATTGGATAAAAAGCCAAAACCCATCAGTGTGCTGTATCCAGGAAACCCATCTCACATGCAAGGATACACAAAGGCTCAAAATAAAGGGATGGAGGAAGATCTACCAAGCAAATGGAGAGCAAAAAAAGGCAGGAGTTGCAATTCTCATCTCTGATAAAATAGACTTTAAAGCAACAAAGATCAAAAGAGACAAAGAAGGACATTACATAATGGTAAAAGGATCACTGCAACAAGAAGAGCTAACGATCCTAAATATATATGCACCCAATACAGGAGCACCCAGATACATAAGGCAAGTTCTTAATGACTTACAAAGAGACTTAGACTCCCACACAATAATAGTGGGAGACTTTAACACCCCATTGTCAATATTAGACAGATCAACCAGACAGAAAATCAACAAGGATATCCAGGACCTGAACACAGACCTGGAACGAGCAAACCTAATAGACATTTACAGAACTCTCCACCCCAAATCCACAGAATATACATTCTTCTCAGCACCACATCACACCTACTCTAAAATTGACCACATAATTGGCAATAAATCACTCCTCAGCAAATGCAAAAGAACAGAAATCATAACAAACAGTCTCTCAGACCACAGTGCAATCGAGTTAGAACTCAGAATGCAGAAACTAACTCAGAACCGCACAGCTTCATGGAAACTGAACAACTTGCTCTTGAATGTTGACTGGATAAACAATGAAATGAAGGCAGAAATAAAGATGTTCTTCGAAACCAATGAGAACGAAGACACAACATACCAGAATCTCTGGGACACATTTAAAGCAGTCTCTAGAGGAAAATATATAGCAATGAGTGCCCACATGAGAAGAAAGGAGAGATCTAAAATTGACACCCTATCATCAAAATTGAAAGAGCTAGAGGAGCAAGATCAAAAAAACTCAAAACCTAGCAGAAGACAGGAAATAACTAAGATCAGAGCAGAACTGAAGGAAATAGAGACACAAAAAACTCTTCAAAAAATCAATAAATCCAGGAGCTGGTTTTTTGAAAAGATCAACAAAATAGACAGACCACTAGCCAGATTAATAAAAAAGAAAAGAGAGAATAACCAAATTGATGCAATAAAAAACGATAAAGGTGATATCACCACAGATTCCACAGAAATCCAAACCATCATCAGAGATTATTACAAACAACTCTATGCACATAAACTAGTAAACCTGGAAGAAATGGATAAATTCCTGGACACCTGCAACCTCCCAAGCCTAAACCTGGAAGAAGCCGAAACCCTGAATAGACCAATAACATGGTCTGAAGTCGAGGCAGCAATAAAGAGCCTACCACCCAAAAAAAGCCCAGGTCCAGATGGGTTCACAGCTGAATTCTACCAGACATACAAGGAGGAGCTGATACCATTCCTTCTGAAACTATTCCAGACAATCCAAAAAGAGGGAATCCTTCCCAAATCATTTTACGAGACAAACATCATCCTGATACCAAAACCCGGCAGAGACTCAACAAGAAAAGAAAATTTCAGGCCAATATCCATGATGAACATAGATGCAAAAATCTTCAATAAAATACTGGCAAACCGATTGCAACAGCATATCAAAAAGCTCATCCACCATGATCAAGTAGGATTCATCCCGGGGATGCAAGGCTGGTTCAACATACGCAAGTCCATAAACGTAATTCACCACATAAACAGAACCAAAGACAAAAACCACATGATTATCTCGATTGATGCAGAGAAGGCTTTTGACAAAATTCAACAACCCTTTATGCTAAAAACCCTCAATAAACTAGGTATTGACGGAACGTATCTCAAAACAATAAAAGCTATTTACGACAAACCAACAGCCAATATCATGCTGAATGGGCAAAAACTGGAAGCATTCCCTTTGAAATCTGGCACTAGACAAGGATGCCCTCTCTCACCACTCCTATTCAATATAGTACTGGAAGTTCTAGCCAGAGCAATCAGGCAAGAAAAAGAAATAAAGGGTATCCAAATTGGAAAGGAGGAAATCAAATTGTCTCTATTTGCAGATGACATGATTGTATATCTGGAAGACCCCATCATCTCAGCCCAAAATCTCCTGAAACTGATAAACAACTTCAGCAAAGTCTCAGGATACAAAATCAATGTGCAAAAATCACAAGCATTCCTATACACCAGTAATAGACTTCAAGAGAGCCAAATCAAGAACGAACTGCCATTCACAATTGCTACAAAGAGAATAAAGTACCTAGGAATACAACTAACAAGGAACGTAAAGGACCTCTTCAAGGAGAACTACAAGCCATTGCTCAACGAAATAAGAGAGGATACAAACAGATGGAGAAACATTCCATGTTCATGGTTAGGAAGAATCAACATCGTGAAAATGGCCATACTGCCCAAAGTAATTTACAGATTCAATGCTATTCCCATCAAGCTACCAATGACCTTCTTCACAGAACTGGAAAAAAACACCTTAAACTTCATATGGAACCAAAAGAGAGCCCGCATAGCCAAGTCAATTCTAAGCAAAAAGAATAAAGCGGGAGGCATCACACTACCGGACTTCAAACTATACTACAAGGCTACAGTAATCAAAACAGCATGGTACTGGTACCAAAACAGAGATATAGATCAATGGAACAGAACAGAGGCCTCACAGGAAATACAACATACCCACAACCATCTGATCTTCGACAAACCTGACAAAAACAAGCAATGGGGAAAGGACTCCCTGTTTAATAAATGGTGTTGGGAAAACTGGCTAGCCATGTGCAGAAAGCAGAAACAGGACCCCTTCCTGACACCTTACACCAAAATTAACTCCAGATGGATTAAAGACTTAAACATCAGACCTAATACCATAAAAACCTTAGAAGAAAATCTAGGCAAAACCATTCAGGACATAGGTGTAGGCAAGGACTTCATGACCAAAACGCCAAAAGCAAGGGCAACAAAAGCCAAAATAGACAAATGGGACCTAATCAAACTCCACAGCTTCTGCACGGCAAAAGAAACAGTCAGTAGAGTGAATCGGCAACCAACAGAATGGGAAAAAATTTTTGCAGTCTACCCATCTGACAAGGGGCTGATATCCAGAATTTACAAAGAACTAAAGCAGATCTACAAGAAAAAAACAAACAAGCCCATTCAAAAATGGGCAAAGGATATGAACAGATACTTTACAAAAGAAGACATACAGGAGGCCAACAAACATATGAAAAAATGCTCATCATCACTGGTCATCAGAGAAATGCAAATCAAAACCACATTGAGATACCATCTCACACCAGTTAGAATGGCGATCATTAAAAAATCGGGAAACAACAGATGCTGGAGAGGATGTGGAGAAATAGGAACACTTTTACACTGTTGGTGGGAATGTAAATTAATTCAACCACTGTGGAAGACAGTGTGGCGATTCCTCAAGGACTTAAAAATAGAAATCCCATTTGACCCAGCAATCCCATTACTGGGTATATATCCAAAGGATTATAAATCATTCTACTACAAGGACACGTGCACACGAATGTTCATTGCAGCACTGTTTACAATAGCAAAGACCTGGAACCAACCCAAATGCCCAACGATGATAGACTGGATAGGGAAAATGTGGTACATATACACCATGGAATATTATGCAGCCATCAAAAACGATGAGTTCACGTCCTTTATAGGGACATGGATGAACCTGGAAACCATCATTCTCAGCAAACTGACACAAGAGCAGAAAATCAAACACCGTATATTCTCACTCATAGGCGGGTGTTGAACAATGAGAACACATGGACACAGGGAGGGGAGCACTACACACTGGGGTCTGTTGGGGGGAAATGGGGGAGGGGCGGGGGGTGGGGAGGTGGGAAGAGATAGCATGGGGAGAAATGACAGATACAGGTGAGGGGACGGAAGGCAGCAAAGCACACTGCCATGTGTGTACCTATGCAACAATCTTGCATGTTCATCACATGTACCCCAAAACCTAAAATGCAATAAAATAAAAAAAATAAAAAAATAAAAAAATAAAAAAAATAAAAAAATAAAAAAATAAAAAAAAAACCTTTTGGACAATCTTTAATAACTGAGTTAAATTTGTTTCCTGGAACCCCTCTAATTTTTGCTTTTTTTTTTTTTTTTGATGTCTGGGGCAGGCTGGGAAACAAAAGCCAGATTTATGGCCTGCTGATTTTTCGGGGCCTCAGGATCAATAGGGGTGTCCTGTAAGTGCTCAAGGAAAGCAGCTAGCAACTCCTGTGGACCCAGAGTTACAGTCCCCACCTTGGGAAGGTTAGTGGGCTTATGGGACACTCCCTTAACCCCCCTCACTTTTTTTTTTTTTAAAGATACCGGTCAAAAGTGCTCAGAGCCTGGTGACCCTAAGGTATTGGGGTCCCACTGGGGTCAGGTAGAGGAAGAAAAACCTTTTTAATTTGGTTTCCCTATTTTTTATTTATTTATTTTTTATTTTTTACTGTTCCTTTCCCTGGACCTATGTTGGCTTTCAGGGCTTCCTATCTAATTCTTTCTCTTTTCTCTGTGGTGAACAGAATTAGTAATAATTGTAGGCAGTTGTTTCAAGTGGGGCAATGACTCTGGAGTACGGATTTTAAGAGCCCTGCCAAAACCTGGGGCTTTTCAGAGAACGGTGGATGTTGAGCTCCATTGTAAAACCCTGTCACCGCCACTACCTTAAGTTTTCCAGCCTCCCAGCAGGACACCCTCCTGGGGAACTTTCCATTTCAGCAGGTTTCTAACCCTCTCCCTTCGCCATCTCAGCAGTTCCTCAGTACAAACCTCTCCCGGGAACTCTCAGCAGCTCCCCAGCCCCTTCCCTCCTGCACAGCCCCTCACACTGGAGGCATCTTCCAGCTTGCAGGCCATAGGAATCCCCTTTGCCATGCCATGGGTGCTGCCAATTTTGGGTTTAGCCCAGCAGCTTTTTTTTCCTTGCTTTTAATAAGGAAGGAAATTTTAAAATCCATTTATACATATACACTAGCAATGAATAATTTGAAAACAAAATTATAAAAATTTCACTTTAAATAATATCAATGGCAATAACATGCTTAGGAATAAATGTAATCAAAGGGTAAGACTTAAAAGGGGGAAATTATAAGTCATTGCTTAAAGAAATTAAACAAAGCCCAAATAAATGTAAAAACATGCCATATTCGTGAATTTGAAGACGATATTTGTTAAGTTTGCCAAACTACACCAAGCAATCTACAGATTCAATGTTATTCCTATGAAAATCCCAAAGGCCTTGGGACAGAAATGGGAAAGCTGATCCTAATGTTTTATATGGAATTTCAAGGAATCCTGAAAAACCAAACCAATCCTGAAAAATAACTCCAAATCTGGAGGTTAGCCAGGCACAGTGGTGGGTACCTGAAACTCCAGCTACTTGGGAGGCTGAGGCAAAAGAATTGCCTGAACACAGGAGGCGGAGGTTGCAGTCAGCTGAGATCACGCCATTGCACTCCAGCCTGAATGACAGAGTGAGATGTTGTCTTTAAAACACACACACACACACACACACACACACACACACACACACACACAGAAAATATACAGATAGCAAATAACTACACAAAAAGGATGCTCAACATCATGTCTCATTAGGAGACTGCAAATTAAAATAATGCAGAGATACCACTGCACACCTAGTAGAACTGTAAGATTCTAAGAAAAGCTCAACAATAACAATTGGAGGTTGAAGAACAATAGGTACTGTCATTCACTCTTAGTAGAATGCATTAATTGTACAGCCACTTTAGGAGGTAGTTTGGCAGTTTTTCCCAAAGATAAACAAGGCTTACCTACAATCCAACAAATGCACCCCTAAAATGTATATGTTTAGACAGATGCTTTGAAAATTATTTTCTAACAAAAACTAGCATAATTAACTTGAAGTGCAACAATGCAATGGAATACCATTCAGCAACAAAAAGGAATGAACTTTCAACCCATGAAAATGAATGAATCTTGCATGTATGTTGCTAAGTGAAGGGTGGCAGCATGAAGATGCTATACATTATATGACTCCATTCATGTGACATTCTGGAAAAGGCACAACTACAGAAATGATAATCAGATGAGTTGCTGGGGTGGGTATTTGAAGTATTCTGGTACTTTAGTGGTGGATATCTGACATATGTATATATTTAAACCTACAGAATTCCAAAGCACAAAGAACAAATCACAATCTACACAAATTAAATTATTTACGTTATGGAAGTGTCTAAGGACAAAATACAGAGTGCAACTAAGAATCTAATTGTATTACCAATGTATGTTGCAAATGGTGGGCCAAAGGTATTGACCTAAGTCATTTTGGAAATGAGTAGAAATCACAGACTAAACGCAAAATATACTATACACAAACAGTGGACTCTATTTCAGAAAGTTATTTCCCATAGGGATAATAGTTAATTTTGAAACCACTATATCTGTAAAAAGAAAAATAACCATGACTTTCCCCTATACTCTAAACACTTCACTTCTGACAGCAAATTGGGGTGCGTGATGTTTCCCACACCAACCAATTTTCCAACTCTCTGGACAAGAACTGGGTATCCTATAATTCAATTATGACATTAATTACTGAAGTTTGTACAGACCCTACAGGTTAAGGGCTTAGTAACACCAGACTATCCCCAACTTCAGATGCCAATCAAAAGTAGGGAATCCCCAGTTTACCCAAACTTCTATGACTTGGCTAGAAACTATGCACTCCTACACCCCCTCCTCAAGTTTGATAATTTGCTATAATGGCTTATGGAACTCAGGGAAACACTTACTTATGTTTACTAGTTAGTATGGTCTCAATGTGTATATACCCTCCAAATTCCTATGTTGAAACATAATCCCCAAAGGGATGGTATTCAGAGGTAACTGAGGGGTGACTGGATCATGAGGGTGCTGCCCTCATGAATGAAACCAGCACCCTTATAAAATAAATCTAGGAGCCTTTTTCCCCCAATCCTGCCACATCAGGACATGGCTAGAAGGCACTATCTATGAAAGATGAGCCCTCACTAGACATCAAATCTGCGAAAGTTGATCTGGGACTTTCCAGATTCCATATTTTAGAAATTTTTATGAAAGCTTCATCACGTAGACATGATCAACTATTAACTCAGTCTCCAGTCCCTTCACACCCTCAAAGGATTGCATGTGAAGCTAAAAGTTACAAGCTTCTTATCAGGGCTTGACCTTTCTGGTGACCATCTCCCATCCTGAAACCATCCAGGAACCCACAGAGGGTCCTTACAGAAGACATTCCTATCACTCAGAGATTCTAGGGAATTTAGGAATTTCACGTCAGGAACCAGGGCCAAAGACCAAATGTTAGAACACAAGATGTTCCTAGCACCCCTATTGTTCAGGAAATTATAAACATTTTAGGAGCTCTGTACTATGAACTGGAGACAAAGACCAAATATATTTCTCATTAATTCTCAACCTGGAATCTGGATCAAGAATGAATTCCTTGTTCCCAATGGAACAAGGGATGAAATAAATGGCAGATAGTGACAGCCACGTTCCTCACTGTTAGAGTGAGAAGTTACAGATAAGAAACGTGGGAAGCCTGGAACGATCTCTGTGATAATGGATCAGAATATATACATATAAGTAGGTATAAACTCAGATTTAACTTAATATATATATATACAGATGGTTCCATGTAGAAACATGTATAATTAAGTGGGAACATATAAGTTAGAATAAACACATATATTTGTTTGCACTGTCAGCTGTGAGGGTCATGATGCAATAACCACATTTAGTGGCCAGATGTACGTTTTTAATACCATTCTCTAACAAAGGAAATCAGGGGTCTTTGAAAAACCGACTGAAACTAGGACTGGGCAAGAAAATATATGAGCTAGGGTCCTTTTGAAGTTGCAGAAAGAAATTATAAATAAATAAATAAATACATGAGATTATGTCAAAGGAGCCTGTGGAAAGAGCTCCCAAAGGCCACAGGGTATAAACAAAAAGTAACAAAATACTGCAGAATTGGATAACAACCAAAACATTAAAGTAACTGAGTATCCATACTGGTATCTATTTATGATTAAATTGATACATACATAGCCTGAATAGAAATCTCTTATACAGAAGAATTCCAAATACCTGATATAGACACTCAGCCATCAAGGAGGTGGCTCCCCACTCCTGAAGTGTGGGCTCTGCACAGTGACTTCCTCCAAAAGCATATATAAAATGTAGACACGGGAAAAAAGTAACTTCACAGTGAGAAATTTGGAAACAATACCTCAGCCAGATGATCAAAGTTAACATTAATGGTGATAACACATCTTGAGGCATGAAGTGACTAGAATAGTACCCGCAAACCAAAAATAAAATTCAAAGGCTCTTCCCCCAACCCTCTGTATAGACTCCCTCCTCTCCACCAGGGGACACCAAAGTTAACCTGGAAGACTGGTTCAGGCCTTGATGGGAAAGGGGTGCTCAGACATGCCTCTTATTCCCTCCTCCCTTTTAGAATTCAAGAAAAGCCAATCAGCATTTAGTTTCTTATCAGACCTTAAATCTGATAAGAAACATTTACAATCTAACCTTATATCTGCTAAGAAATATTTAAAATCTATTCTCTCTGAAGCCTGCTACCTGGAGGCTTCATCTGCATAAAACTTTGGTGTCCATAACCACTTATCATAATCCAGACATTCCTTTCTATTTATAGTAATTCTTTCCACCAACTGCCAATAAGAAAATGTTTAAATCTACCTATAACCTGGAAGCCTCACTCCACCCTAACCCACTGGGTTGTCTCACCTTTCTGGACCGAACCAGTATATATCTTAAACACATCTGATTAATGTTTCCTATCTCCCTAAAATGTATAGAACCAAGCTGCACCCCAACCACCTTGAACACATGTTCTCAGGGTCTCCTGAGGGCTGTGTCACTGGCCATGGTCACTCATATTTGGCTTAGAATACATCTCTTCAAATATTTTACAGACTTTGACTCTTTCTTTTGGACATACTGCATATCTGATCTGCAACCCCCAAACCTATAACCCGTCTATTATGAGAAAAACACCAAATAAGCCACAATGGAGGACATTCTACACAATACTTGACCAGTTCTCCTAACACTGTCCCAGGTCCTCAGAAGGAAAGTCTGAGAGACTGTCACAGCCAAGAAGAGTCTGACATGATGACTAAATGTCCTGTGGGATCTCAGATAGGATTCTGGGACAGAAAAAGGCAAAACTAAGGGAAACCAAATAAAATGTGAGCCTATATAGTAATATCCGGTCATTGGCTGTAACAAATGATATAAGATATTGGCCAGGCATGGTGGGTCATGCCTGTAATCCCAGCATTTTGGGAGGCCAAGATGGGAGGATCACCTGAGGTCAGGGGTTCTAGACCAACCTGGCCTACATGGTGAAACCCCATTTCTACTAAAAATGTAAAAATTAGCTGGGTGGGATGGCAGCTGCCTATAATCCCAGCTACTCGGGAGGCTGAGGCAGGAGAGTCGCCTGAACCCAGAAGGCAGAGGTTGCAGTGAGCTGAGGTAACACCACTGCACTCCAGCCTGGGTGAACGACACTCCATCTAAAAAAAAAAAAAAAAGTTAAGAACATATATCATACATGTTGATATGTTCATAAGAGTGGAAACTCAGTTAGGTCTACATGGAAAATCTGCATTTCCTTCCCAATTTCTGTGTGAATCTAAAACTAATTTAAAATAAAACCTTTATTAAAAATTTTTAATTTTTTAAAAAAATTTCTGCTTACTTGTATCAGTAAGTAGTAATTGATACTAACTATTCCTACTTTTTAAAGTAAGAGCATTCATGATGCTTCAAAGTAAATTATGCAAACTAATATGTGGTATGGTTCACTCTCCAGGAAAGCTGGTCACCTTAGAACCAGAGAAAAAATTCACATTTTGGAGACTATTTCAATATATGGCTGGATGTTTTCAAAAGTATTACTGTGTTAAAAAAAAAAGTTCAAATAGCAAATTGATTATGACTGGATCACTTATTCTAATGGATGCCTGTCTTTATTTTGTTTCCCAGTATCCCTTTTAGCTACAATGAAACAGAAGCAAATATTTACCACTGGAAAAAAATATTCAAAGACAAGAAAAATGTAAACAGAATTTGTGACCACAATCCTTCAATGTTTCATCATGATGATTTCTAATATAGAAGAGTTTAAAGGGAAGTTATTCCCCCAAAGATGCTTTGCAGAAACTGATGAAACTAGATAAACAAAAGTGGCAGGACATTCAATGTGACTTTAGGTGTCACTGTGTCTTGTGGGAAAAAATAATTTACCTTTTAGAGCAGGCGTCCCCAAACTTTTTACACGGGGGGTCAGTTCACTGTCCCTCAGACCGTTGGAGGGCCGCCACATACTGTGCTCCTCTCACTGACCACCAATGAAAGAGGTGCCCCTTCCTGAAGTGCAGCGGGGGGGCCGGATAAATGGCCTCAGGGGGTCGCATGCGGCCCGCGGGCCATAGTTTCGAACGCCTGTTTTAGAGGATCACAAAGAATTCCTGGAATCCCAGACTCTGGAATGTTTCTAAATGTAGATGTCAATGTAGCTAGTAATGAATATAATGATAAAAAGGGATCTGTGCTTTATTTGTGTAATAAAATACCAAAGCACTATTTACTACTCCAAGGAAAAGAAGTTATGCCAGAAATACAGTTGACAATCTCAGAATCAAAATATGCTTCCTGGCCAGGCAGGAATGGCTCACGCCTGTAATCCCAGCACTTTGGGAGGCCAAGGCAGGTGGATCGCCTGAGGTCAGGAGTTCAAGACAAGCCTGACAAACATGGAGAAACCCCATCTCTACTGAAAATACAAAAACTAGCCAGGCAGGGTGGTGCATGCCTCTAATCGCAGTTACTTGGGAGGCCGAGGCAAGAGAATCGCTTGAACCTGGGAGGTGGAGGTTGTAGTGGGTCCAGATCGCACCATTTCTCTGCCCTATTGTATATGTAAAAATGCAGATTCACTAAGCCAGACTAAACCATGTATTCAGTGGAAGGCTGATCAAAAATTCAAAAGAATGCAACATTTTGTCTCTTATATACTTCTGACCTGGAAGCATCCACACTTCCTGCTTCTAGTTGTTCTGCCTTACTGGACCAAACATCTGTACATCTTACAATATTGTTTGGTGTCTCATGTGTCCCTAAAATGTATAAAAGCTCTACCCTGACTACCTTGGGCACAGGTTGTCAGGACCTCCTGAGGCTGTGTCATGGGCACTGTCACTAACTTTGGCAAAATAAGCCTTCCGAATTGACTGAGACCTGTCTCAGATATTTTGAGATCACAATCCACAATCACCATGGTGTGACAGTTAACTACAGCATTCAGTACAGATGTACTATACAGGTTTGTAGCCTGGGAGCAATAGGCTATACCATATAACTTACGTGTGGAGCGGGCTACACCATCCAGGTTGTATAAGGACATTCTATGGTGTTCGCAGAAAGATGAAATCAATAAGGACAAATTTCTCAGAAAATATCCACCTCATTAGGAGATGCTTGAGTGTATTTTAAATGGTTGAAGCCTAGGAGAAAAAAAAAAAGAAACTCAATGCCTGCTACGGTTTAATAACAAAGCTTAACAGAGTTAACATATTTCATGTAATCTAAGATGCCAGTGATTAAAAGGCACTATTTTATGCACCACCACAAATAGGTTGCCAATTAAACCAAGTTTCTGAATGACAATAAAAATGTGAATTTACTTCCATTAACGCCAGGAAAGTAAAATGAAAGTGAATTACTGTTTTGACATGTTAAAGCAAAAAAGGAGGAGCCCGTTAGCCTGAAGTCTTCCCTAAGCAAGTGGAGACCAAACTTGGAGGGATTAAAATTTAAAAAATGAACAAACCAACCACAATCAATGACAAAATGCGCAGCCGCCAGCTGACTGTATGACTAGGGATGCTGAGGGAACCGTCCCCACAGAAGGCGGCCGCCCAGCTGGAGCCAGTGAGAAACCTCACTTAGCTGCCGCCACTAAGAGCTCGAAGCCCCAAGCCCTGTTTTCTGTTCTGGTGCTTCAGGCGTGATTCATAGATCATTCCTTTCCTCAGACAAACTTTAAATCTATTTTGCCTAAATTTCTTCTAACCCCTAATCCGTGACCTATAACCCCTAACTGTACCCCTAACCCTCACCCTGAACCCTAATCCTCGCCATAGGTTAGTTCCCACGTTTGCATTGACACGTCAGTGCTGCTTACCAGCACCGCTGTACTGGCAGGGCCGCGTGGGGAGCGCACATTTCACAGTCACATTTCGGTCCTGAGGCCGTGCCTCAGATTCCGTGAGCGCCGCGGGTGCCGTGTCGTATTCCGGATGTCACATCTGCCCTGGGAACGCGCCATTTGTGTTCTGAGGCTGCGCTGTGGACCTCAGACTGCAGCCCCCGGCCCTGGCTGGGAAGAACCTGGGTGCGCAGAATTCAGAGGGGCGTTTGGTGTCCGGTTTTCCACGCCGAGACCTTCTCGCTAGTCTCTGACCCTCGGCAGCCAGGGCTGCAAACCAGAGGGATTTTACCGTGGACGCGGGGTCCCCGAGGTCTGTGCTAAGAACACAGGTCTGCGTCTGCAGCGCCCTCGGGTCTGTGCAAAGGAGAACGCAGCTCCACCCTCGCGATGCCCCCGCCGCCCTGCCCGGGGGTCTGTGCTGAGGAGCAGGCAGGTTCACCCTTGAAAAGGCCCCCAAGGTCTGTACTGAGGAGAACGCAACTCTGCAGACCGCCATGACAGGAGGCACATCGGGGCTGTGACGCCAAGCACGCAGGCGCTGTGACGCGAGGCACGCAGGCGCCGTGACGCCACGCACGCTAGCGCTGTGACGCGAGGCACGCAGGCGCTGAGACGTCACGCACGCTGGCGCTGTGACGCGAGGCACGCAGGCGCTGTGACGCCACGCACGCTGGCGCTGTGACGCGAGGCACGCAGGCGCCGTGACGCCACGCACGCTAGCGCTGTGACGCGAGGCACGCAGGCGCTGAGACGTCACGCACGCTGGCGCTGTGACGCGAGGCACGCAGGCCCTGTGACGTCACGCACGCAGGCGCTGTGACGTGAGGCACGCAGGCGCTGTGACGTCACGCACGCAGGTGCTGTGACGTGAGGCACGCAGGCGCTGTGACGTCACGAACGCTGGCGCTGTGACGCGAGGCACGCAGGTGCTGTGACGCAAGGCACGCAGGCGCTGTGACGTCACGCACGATGGCGCTGTGACGCGAGGCACGCAGGTGCTGAAACGTCACGCACGCAGGCTCTGTGACGCGAGGCACGCAGGCGCTGTGACGCGAGGCACGCAGGCCCTGTGACGTCACGCACGCAGGCGCTGTGACGTGATGACGCCACGCACGCTGGTGCTGTGACGCGAGGCACGCAGGCGGCGAAACGCCACGCACGCTGGCGCTGTGACGCGAGGCACGCAGGATGTGACGTCACGCACGCTGGCGCTGTGACGCAATCACGCAGGCGCCGAGACATCACATACGCTGGCGCTGTGACGCGAGGCACGCAGGCGCCGTGACGCCACGCACGCTGGCGCTGTGACGTCATGTAACGCGAGGCACGCAGGCAGTGACGTCACGCACGCTGGCGCTGTGACTCGAGGCACGCTGGCGCTGTGACGTCACGCACGCTGGCGCTGTGACGCGAGGCACACCGACCCTGTGACGCCACGCACGCTGGCGCTGTGACGCGAGGCACGCAGGCGCTGAGATGCCACGCACGCTGGCGCTGTGACGCGAGGCACGCAGGCGCTGAGACGCCACGCACGCTGGCGCTGTGACGCGAGGCACGCAGGCGCTGAGACGTCACGCACGCTGGCGCTGTGACGTCACGCACGCTGGCGCTGTGACGCGGGCACGCAGGCGCTGTGACGCCACGCACGCTGGCGCTGTGACGCGAGGCACGCAGGCGCTGTGACGCCACGCACGCAGGCGAGCTGGGGCGCCCCCTGCTGGCTGCCAGGCACAGCAGGTCCCTCTTGCTCGCGGTGCTGTGCCCACGCCCCCTGCTGGCGGCTAAGGCCACTGCAGGGCCCTCTTACAGTGCGGTGACACACATTCCCTGCTGGCTGCCCGGGCACCAGGGCCCTGTTGCTCAGTGTAGTGGCAGCACGGCCCCTGCTGGCAACCAGTGCAATGCAGGGTCCTCCCGCTCACGGTGTGGTGCCGATACTGCCGGGCCTTCTTGCTCACGGTGTAATGGCAGCACGCCCCCTGCCGGCTGCTGGGCGCACTGTAGTGCCTTGTTGCTCAGTGTGATGGCTGGCGCCCCCTGCTGGCCTCCCTCTGCACCACCTGAAGTCGGAGTGCCGGTTACTCAGCACCCAGAGCCCTGGAAATTTAAACTGAAATGGAGCTATTGTTGGAGAGCGCTCATGTCCCAGTTCTCCTCTAACTCGGAAGAAAGGTTTTCACCAAGAGCCAGTACAAAGATGGCAGATAACGTCATTGGAAATAAATACAGTGGAAAGAGCTTATTGTAGAGAAAATAGGTAGGCCCCGAGAGGAGCAGGCTGATCGTGCAGGAAAACAGCCCAAGGGTCCTGTGCAGGGAATTTTAATTTGGACTTCTTCACATTCCTGCCTCTCTTTTAAGTCTCTGCCTGTTTTGTCTGATAGATTTTTCTCAGCAAATTAAAAAATGATGAGGTACAAATAATGTATTTAAACTTAATGCTGCAAGTTTTAATATACCTACTTTTCAATTTTCAATGCTGTTTTGCCTACTTTAAGAAAAGTAAGACAAATGACTAAAACATCAATAAAAGTGTTTACAGGGGGTGCACATGTTTCCTCCAGCCTCAGGCTTGGGGTGACTTGAAAGACGCCCACCCACCCCCAGCTTTCATCCCCATGTCCTAATCGTGGCTCTAAGCATTTCTCTTTTCTCTATATAGAGATCTGGCCCCGGAAACAAACCCAAATCTTACCATATGTTATGGCATGCTATGGTGATGAGCAGCCAAAGCCTCAAGCAAGGGATGCCTTTGTAAACAAGACTCGTAGAATATGACATACGAAAGTAAAGCCCATGGTGGACTTCCTGTCTCAGCACACCGGGAGCAGACAGGAAGCTTTTGCCTCCCCTTCCTCACCTGGCCTGCAGTCACGTCTCCCCAGGTCAGTCTTGAGGAGAACAAAATGTTGGTCTTCACTGTAGACATGCTACCAGCTGCTGCAAAGTCATGGCCTCTCCTCAGGTGGGTCCTCAGAACAAAGCTCTGGTTCTAATCCTAACCCTAAGCTTGTCCCTAGATTTTGACCCTGACCCTAAACCCTAATCCCTTCCTTGGTCCCTCATTCTGACCTTTACTTTGACCCTGACTTTGATCTTGAGCCTGACTATGACCCCACCTCTAACCATACTTCCAGCCCTGACCCTGACCCAGAGCCTAATCCTAACCCTAACCCTATTGTTATCTTTACGATCTATCTCTAATCTTACCATCTAGCACTAAATAGCTGTACCCAAAAGCACTTTTGAATTATATAACTTCTTTTCCTTGAATTTTCTAAGGACATCCTAAAGGAGATGTCATTATGTATTTTGCAGTCCTTCTGAGTGCTATGGCTTCAGATAAGAAGCTCTAATACTTTGCAAGCCATGAAAAGTTCGGAGGGTAACAGTACTGAGTTGTTAGGGACGCATGCTGACATTCATAATAGTCATTGGTGCTGTTCTCCAAATATTTTCAGTTTACTTTTTATGAATGCACTCTGACTGTTCCAGCCCACCTAATTAAATTTTTTCATGGCCACATGATTTTTTTTTTTTTTTTTTTTTTTTTTTTTTTTTTGCCAATGGAGGTGAGAAAAAAATAATGTGGCTTTTTCAGGAGAAATCTCCAGGAAACAGAGTTCTATGAGCATGTTTTTCCTCTTTTCTATAGCAATGGGGATCTTATTGATGATACCTCCCTCAGCCTGGATTCCTGTGTTAGGATGATATAGCACAGACCTACTTCTCACCTGACCCATAATGAGATGTAAATAAATGAGGAAGAAGATTTTTGAGCCACTGAAATTTGGAAGTTGTCTGTCACAATGGTTTAACATAGCCCCCAATGACTGATGCAGGGCTGAAGAATGAATCAGAACTGGACCTGGACAAGACATGTGAGGAGCACTCCAGGCAGAGTAAAATTCAAGTCTTGTCTCAAAGATAACAACAGTGAGCACGACATGTTATGGGGTGGGTGTGGGATAAATAAGGTATATCAGGTGAGAATAATGAGAAACTCAACTTCAAAAAACAGTGCTAATATGGACTGTGGAGAGATTCAAATGCCCTGCTTAGCATTTGAGAATGTAATGGTTGAACAAACTAACTAAGAACCCTAAATGAAGGCTTGGGATAAATATTTGGGGGTGTCTAATATTCCAATTTTTCATCCTAGAATGGACAGAGTCCTTGACCCCATTCTAGGGAGACTTTCAAAAGAAAAAAGACTTGCAATTCTCCAACAACACACATTAAGAAACTTTCCTGCACTTTTGACCTGTGGCTAACACTCCTCACCTTTCATTCTGTCCTCAGTGTTTTGGGGAAACACCTTTAACTCTCTATGACTTACAGGTTATTAAGTGGCCCTTATAATTCCCTCCAGAAGTGGAAAAGACTAATAATGATGGTGTCTGAGCTCACAGCAGCAGGCAGGCATTTGTGCTCAGCAGCCACGTGGCTCATCTGCTAGGAGCTTACTACATATGATGTTCTACAACATTGCTTAACACAAGGGGAGAGTCTCCTGACTCAGAGGGTTTAATTACTCACCTACTTCTTTCTCTGCCCTCTTGGGCTCCTAAAATTAAAAGAACCCTGGGGTGATAAAATAAGTCAAAGGGTTGCCAACAGTATCACAGCAAAATAACGATTCCTGAAAAAACCCTGGCCTTAGATGACAGCCTTGACTGGGTAAGTCTGAATGTGCTGATAGAGGACATGGGAGCGTGAAGGTGGTTACAATGTTCATATTAAAGAACTTCCACCCAGATTGCAAGAAAAGAGGGAGGAATGGAGATGGAAGCATGAGTCCCTACAATAAAAGCAGATGTTTTGAGATCAGTTATATTTATTCTGACAAAAATTAGAGACAGAAACCAAAGTTTAGCCTGAGGCTACAATTAATTGTGCAATAAGCTACAATTAATAGGTGCAATAATATGTGCACATATGGCACAGATTCAAACATTTCTCCCTTATATTAATACAAATACTAAAATTACATATAAATTGCTTCCAAATAAAACAAGTATCCAAAAAATTTAGTGAATAAACTCTGGGGTCTACAGTAGTATTTAAAGGAGATCTCACAAACAGGTTTGGTTTTTGAAGGTTAGAACTGATGGTCTAAAGAATTCATTTTGTTCTAGAGAGAGAAAGAGAGAAATTTCTTGGGTTCCTTCAGGAATGTGTCTGACTTTACTTCATCTTTGTATGTTTGAACTATGCATGTGGCAGAAGAAAACATGAAATTTTAACAGATTTAAGGTGTGAAAAATCACTGGGTTCACTAAGAAGCCTGAGATTCTTCTGCTGGAAAAATACGTTTGTAGAGAAAAAATGAGTTGGAGGAGGTTGTTACTGAAGTGAAGCAGAATTTATTTTACTAATCTGCTTATTACCCACTTTGTAGTGTGGAAACAAATTATTCATGCACAAGGTCCTCTTACTGTTCCTGGAATGCAGTGGAAAGAGAACAGATTAGCTTTTCTCCCTCAGAATACAACCACTGGAGACGGCCTACCTCAGATGAGATATTGCCTAGTTATTTTCAAAAGACAGTGAAAAATAATGGATATAAATGTTTGCTACAAAATAAATGCATACCAGAAAAAGAAGCATCTGGGTCACAGATACATTAGACCCAAATATGTTCCCCTGTCACTGAGAAGAAAACAAAAATATCCAGTAAAATCATTCACAGCGTGGGAGATGGGAAGCTGAAGGGTGGAAAGGCCGAGCACAAAGGGATTTCAGAATCTCAGTCCAGAAGGAAGTGGCTTTGCTCACTGTCTGTCGCTGTGTGCAAGGTGGAGGCTGGGGCAAGAAGACATGCAGTGACAAGGGCTCCTTTGTCCATCTCATCTCACTAGATACCAAGTTTTGGACATGCTGCATTTTAATTGAAAGGTTGAGACACACATATTTATATATATATGCATATGTATATATAAAATGTGTGTGTGTATATGTATATTTTTAAAGAACAGTTGCAATGTTTGAAGCGACAAAGGCTACTGTGACAAAAAAGCAGGGAAAGGGATTTTTTTTTAAAGCAAACAACATCAACCACACACACATACACACACACACACACATGCGCACACACACACACACACAAAAACACCCCAAACAAACAAAAAAGAGAGGAAGAAGTCTGAACACCCTGGGCTGTGACTACTTCCAGGAAGGGGCTACCAGAGGCAGCTGGAAATTCTATTTGCTTTGCCACTGTGGGTTTCCAGCCTCCTTCGTTTCTAAAGCGTATTACTTTGCTTTTGGCTCATAGACTTATCCCTTTCCTCCAACCTCAGCCTCCCAGAGTTCTGGGATTACAGGTGTGAGCCGCTGCAGTCAGCCAGATGTTATCATTCTTACTATTACTGCTACTTAATAATGACATTTTAATTAAGTAAAATAATACAATTATACCAACTTTGTAGTATGACTTAAATAGGTGACATTTTAACACCTCTAATATTGGAATGCCACCTATAATTCATGATTTATTACAACTATAAAGGGTAGCATTTTAAAAATTATTTTATTGATATATAAAATAATGGGGCATCACACAATCCGTGCGACCTTACATTAAGTAGAATATGGTCGACTCAGCAGGTCTAGGGCAGTTCTAGGCATGTAAGTGGCACTTAATACATTTTAGTTCTTAAAGGCACTATGGGGAAAGAGCATTGAAATAACAATAACACATTTTTTTAACAATTTAATTATTTGATTTTCAAACAATTTGAAGTCAAAGGAATCTCATGATTCAAATGAATAGGTATGACTCATATTTACAGAATATATGCAAATCAGACTTTCCATTAATTAATATTAGTATTTTAAAATGATAAACGTTTGAAAGGGCAGTTAAAGGTTATCTTCTATTTTCTAACTTCAGAAATTCATTTGTTTGAAAGGTGGGAGATAAAGTTTAAATGAGAATAAGTCCTAATATCCCCATTTCAAATCTCTCAGCTTGTGCAGGCAGCACAGATAAACATGAAGTTTTTAAGTATGGAAGGGTCCTGAGAGATAGTAGAATATGTCTGCTACATAATAGGTACTAAGGTTACATTTGATGAATAAATGAAATAAAAGAATGGATTAATACAGATGGGGAGTTCAATATTTTTAAATAAAATATATTTAATATAAATGTATTTCCTATAAAGCAGCATCTTGCAATAATGATTACTTATATTTGTTATTGTTATTTTTAAAGAATACAAGTAAAATGAAATGATTAATCTACCATTGTTTACAATATATGGAATAAATCCATATATATATATATAAACATACATTATTATATACATAAAATCTGGAAACACAGATAAAAACATTCCCTTTTTATTTCTGAAGAGGAAAAAAGTCCAAATATGACACAATAATGATAAAAATATAAAGTGAGAAATTATTTTTATCTATACAAGATTCATATTCCTCTCTCCCCAAGGATTATTCCATTAATAATAAACTCTTACTAAAAGTGTTATACATGCTCACTGTAGCAATCACAGATAAGAAAAAGAAAAAAAAAAACAACTTTACTTAAAATACAAAGGCCCAGAAATTACAAATTTTATATTTTGTATACTTTTTTGCTAACACAAGACCATGGTATGTTGTGTGTATGTATAATCAAACTGATTCTTTTCTCCTTGCTGGCTGTAACAAAATACATCTTCGCACATTAACATACTTCTATATCTATTGTCACATTCAGTGTTGACATATTATTCCATCCTATGGATGCAACAGAAATTTATTTATGTATGTGTTCTTTTTAAAATAAGTGCTGCAAAAAACAAAGTGCATGTATCTCTACTTCCTAAGGGTGTTTTAGTATAATGCAATACTGAGTACTAGCTCGGCCATAGAGACCTCCATCCAGGTGGTGCTGAAGGAATTGAGAAGCAGACACCCAGAGAGAACAACAAAGTGAGCTATCCAAGGGACCAGCAGCCTTCCGAGCTCACAGACCCAGGGGGCTGACAGCATTCCAGGCTGTGGGCCTCAGGCAGACCCTGACCCATGCAATTATTCTCTCTGAACAGGTGATGATTATTAACAAACAGATGTCCAGTATTTTCTCATAACACAAAAATATACCAGGTAGGCAGCTGGTGCCCACTTACCACTGATCACAGACAAACTGAAAGTATTCTCCACAAGGAAGCCATGGGGCAGGGTCAGATGTCCCACACTTAAAGAATTGTTTTAACCAGTGTGTGATATTTATATATTGTCCTGCCACGTTTGAGTGCCCCAAGTCATCTTCCACTCGGAGTGGGGGAGGCAGCTAGGTTTTCCTTGCCATCTTTCTTCCTAGCAAACAATATATTTTATCATACACTCAGCATTTCACAATATTCATACACTTAGCATTTCTCAACAAGTTAACATTTCTCAACAATGGAATTGATGGGTAAAGGGTATACACAGTTTTTAAATGCAGTACTTGCCACCAATTATCTATTTGAAAAGTAATAGGTAACTTAAACTGTAAGCAGCAGTACCAAACATCCTCACACATATTGAACAGAAAACAGTTTCATTCCTCTTTTAATTTAAATTCTTATACCAGGGACACAAAGGATTTTTTCCTGTGTTCATAAGTAACATAGATCTGAAAAAAAATATTTTGCTCACTTTTAGAGTTTTGATCTGAAAAAATTACCTGTAAAATGAAGATGCACTTTTCATCTAAAGTATATATATAAATTTTAACTAATTTGTATATATAACTAATACATGTATCTGTAACGTATGTTATACATATCAGTACAATATACATATTATATGATAATAACAAATTCCCTGTAAAATGAAAGCACACTTTTCATCTGAATATAAATAATATAGTAAATACTTTTCAAGTATGTTCAATTTTTTTTCCCTGATACACAGGCAGTTTTAATTTTTAGTTTGCTAAATCAACCTTCAGAATGCCTGCCTGTGAGGTAATTCTTAGGAAGGCCTTTGTCAACATAAAATGTACCTGTAAAATAAGCATTTGTGTTTCTTCTGGTACTTTTGTAACTTGCATACGCAAAAATTTCAATCTGCATTCCATCAGGAACTCATGTTTGCGACATACAATTTTATTAGTTTTCTTCAAAAAGCAGGCATGTTTTCATCAATTAATCCTTTCCCATTTATAACTGTTAACATGATCAATTCTTACATATACCTTATATGATTTCAGCATTTCTGGATTTCCTGTACTATTCCATGCATTTACCTGTCTTTCCAGCTGTTAGTAAACAATTAATTGAAGAAATTAATAGCACATTTTAATATCTAGAGAAGCAAGTGTTTTTTCACTCCATTATGAAATTTTTTAAAATGTCATCAGAATACTAAAAGACAGCAGGTGTCATGCAACAATGTTAAAAGCTCGATATTTTCATTCGGTTTATGTAAAATTGATAAACACAGAAAGAGCTGACATTTTGAGAAAAATGTTCTTCCCACTGAAGAGCACAGAACCCACTCCCACTTCCAAGTTTCCCTCTGAGAACCTTCAGTAAAGAACCGATCTACGCAGGCGGGTATCGATGTAAAACGCGCAGTTTTACCTGAGAACTCTTGGCTTACTGAAAATGACTCCCGGTATTTTTGATGGGGGAATTAGTTCTCATTAGGCACCTCCTATAATGTATAAAACACCGTGTTTTAAACGTGAAGGTTAAGAACAACAACGAAACACTGCATCTGCTTAACTTAATGCGTTAAATCGTTCGCATTGTCCACCAAGCGCTGCAGCCCGGGAATTCGGAGGGATAGAGAGCAGCTGAGGCCGGGCGCGGTGGCTCAGCCTGTAAACCAAGCACGTTGGAGGCCAAGGCGGGCGGATCACCTGAGGTCGGGAGTTCAAGACCAGACTGACCAAATGATGAAACCCCTGTCTTTAAAAATAATTAAAAAAAATAAACTAAAAAATATATATACATAATTTAAAAAAAAGAAAAGAAAGCAGCTGAGGCTCCGTTTGGCTCCGCTGCTTCGAGGGTGCTCGGCGCCCTCCAAGGGCCGGTCCCAAGGGCTGCGGAGAAGCCGGGCCTCGGGACCCCCCCACCCCGCGCTGAGCCCCGCTACCTGTGCGGCTTGTCCGCGCGTCCAGGTCTCAGCTCCCGCGCGCCGGGCGGCTCCACCTCCGCAGCGTCGCCGCTGACAGCCGCCCTGTGGGTCTTCCGCGGTTCCGCGTCCCGAGTTCGGAGCGCAGAAGCCGTGTAGACCAGTCTGTGGCGCCCAGGACCGCCTGGCCCCCGAGGCTCCGAGGCGGAGGAACTTCCTCATGGCGGTGACTTCTCAGATCTCCAACCGCTGCTTCCTGAGCCGCGGCTGTTCCCTGATACCTTTTTTTTTCTTTTTCTTTTCTTCCTCTCTTTTTTTTTTTTTTTTTTTTTTGAGGCGGAGTTTCGCTCTTGTTACCCAGGCTGGAGTGCAATGGCGCGATCTCGGCTCACCGCAACCTCCGCCTCCTGGGTTCAGGCAATTCTCCTGCCTCGGCCTCCCTAGTAGCTGGGATTACAGGCACACACCACCATGCCCAGCTAATGTTTTGTATTTTTAGTAGAGACGGGGTTTCACCATGTTGACCAGGATGGTCTCGATCTCTTGACCTCGTGATCCACCCGCCTCGGCCTCCCAAAGTGCTGGGATGACAGGCGTGAGCCACCGCCCCCCACCCCAGCCCCAAATCCCCG
Organism: Saimiri boliviensis; assembly: GCF_048565385.1. Taxonomy (NCBI): domain Eukaryota; kingdom Metazoa; phylum Chordata; class Mammalia; order Primates; family Cebidae; genus Saimiri; species Saimiri boliviensis. The sequence goes on along the minus strand of NC_133449.1, from coordinate 98,113 downwards.
ATGCAACCCCCAATCCAGCCCAGAATCCGCGATCCAGCCGGGTCCACCGCAGCCTTCAGCAGCGAGCTACCCGCCTCAGAGCGAGCCCGGCGGAGTCGCTATGAGCCCCGGCCCCGCGGGGGCCCCGCCCCGCCGCCCCGCCCCGCCGCCCCGCCCCGCCGCCGCCCCGCCGCCCCGCCGCCCCGCCCCGCCGCCCCCCGCCGCCCCGCCCCGCCGCCCCCCGCCGCCCCGACCCGCCCCCCCCGCCGCCCCGCCCCGCCTCCCCCCGCCGCCCCGCCCCGCCCCCCGCCGCCCCGCCCCCCCGCCGCCCCGCCCCGCCCCGCCCCGCCTCCCCCGCCGCCCCGCCCCACCTCCCCCGCCGCCGCCCCGCCGCCCCGCCCCGCCTCCCCCGCCGCCCCGCCCCGCCTCCCCCGCCGCCGCCCCGCCGCCCCGCCCCGCCCCCCCGCCGCCCCGCCCCGCCCCGCCTCCCCCCGCCGCCCCGCCCCGCCTCCCCCCCGCCGCCCCGCCCCGCCTCCCCCCGCCGCCCCGCCCCGCCCCCCGCCGCCCCGTCCCCCCGCCGCCCCGCCCCGCCGCCCTGCCCCGCCCCGCCCCGCCTCCCCCCGCCGCCCCGCCCCGCCTCCCCCGCCGCCCCGCCCCGCCGCCCCGCCCCGCCTCCCCCCGCCGCCCCGCCCCGCCCCCCCCGCCGCCCCGCCCCGCCCCCCCCGCCGCCCCGCCTCGCCCCGCCGCCCCGCCTCGCCCCGCCCCGCCGCCCCGCCGCCCCGCCTCGCCCCGCCGCCCCGCCGCCCCGCCGCCCCGCCCCGCCCCGCCCCGCCGCCCCGCCCCGCCCTCCCCCCACCGCTCACGAAATCACTCCCCTGCGCGCGCAGGCGGGTGGGGCGCAGCTCTGGGCAGGCGCCCCTGGGCTCCGGGTTCTCCTGTGCTCGCCCCGTCGGCTCCAGGACCGCCGGGGACTCTGCATCCACACCGATGAGGTGGAGTGGCTGCTGGCGGGGACTGCCCGTCTTTGCCGCCTGGGCGCCCGCCCCAGGATCCCTGCTGCTGGGGGCGCGGGCCTGGTCTGGGGTGTCCGGCCACTTGCTGCCCGCGCCACGCCTACGCTGCAGAGGCGGCTCGGGCGCCGGCGGAGACTGGCGGGCCTGGCACCTGATGTCCTCAAGGTCAAGTGCATTACCCGCCACCTGAGGGCTCTGCTCTGCCTTGGCCTCCTCGGAGAGCTTAGGGTTCACTGGGCAGCAATTTAGGAATGCCTAAATGGAAGGAAGTATTCTTCCTCTGTCTTTGAGAAATAAGTGGTGTATTCATAAAGCAGATAAAATGTTACTTTTGTTCCTGACCCCTGGGGGAGAAGTTAAGGGTAGCTGTCACATTTACCACCTGAGGTGTTGTCTCAAGTAAATCCTGAGGTTTGGGCCACACAGGCTCTGGGAAACACACTAAAGACCATTCAAATCCACCTTCAGCCTCATGCTCCTCACTCTTGGAAAACACAATACATTTTAAGGCAGGGAGCATGAGAGGAAATTCAACTCCTTATTGCCAAATTCTTGCCATGTGACTTATTAAGACCATGAGAATCTCCTTACAATGCTCCCATGTTACCAGATCAAAAGCCTACAGATTTGTCAGAAACCTTAGAGCATTAATAAATGCAGTTCTTGTCTCCATACACCCCATTGTCCCCAATTCTTACCCAAGTCTCGGGGAATGCAAGCTGGTTTACATTCTTAGATATGAAAGACAGTTTTCTGCATCTCAGTGCATCCAGATTCACCATATGTTTGCCTTTAAGTGGACTGATCCAGATACTCATTTAGCCTCCAAACTAACCTGGACAGTCCTCTCTGAAGAGTTCTGGATTAGCCCCAATTATTTGAAAATGTTCTAGCTAAGGACTTAAGAAATTCACAATTGCAAAGGGGCACAATTATTCAGTATGCAAATGACTGGCTCATTGCTAGCCTGACTAAAAATGCCTCAGATAATAATACTGTTAAATTGATACATTTCCTGGGAAAAGGCAGCTATAGGGTGTCACCATACAAGGCTCAGATTATGATTCAAAGACTCAAATATTTGGAATCTGTCTTAACCTCCGGAACTGATCAACATCCCTTGAAGGAAAAAAAGTTTTTTTAGTTATCCAAGAGTCCTAGTCCAACAAATGGCTGTGGGCCTTTTTAGGTGACAGTTGGGTACTGCAGCTTATGGGTGCCCAGATTTGGACATGTAGCCAAGCCTTTAAATAAAACACTAAAAGGAAAATATGAGAGCTTCTTCAATGTAATTTGAACTGCGAGCTAACCTTCAATACTTTCAAAGAGAAATTAGGCTCTGCTGCAGCCTTGGGTGTCCACAAGTTGGATGAACCATTTTTTCTTTATGTGGCCAAAAAGCAAGGCATAGGCCTTGGGTAATCTTGTCCCAAAACTGGGAAACATTCCAAGGCCAGTAGCCGACTTTTCTGAGCAGACAGACCAGGTGGGCTCAGGGTGCCCTAGATTTCTTAGTGCTGTTGCTGCTACAACTTTTCTAGTAGGCAAGGCTAATAAGCATTAGGACAGCACCTAAAGGTTTTTTGGCCCCACGGTAATAAAAGGTGGTCCTAGAAGCTAAAGGGCACCAGTGGATTATAGGAGAACATTTATTTTTATTTTTGTTTTGTTTTGTTTTGTTTTGAGACGGAGTTTTCGCTGTTGTTACTCAGCCTGGAGTGCAATGGCGCGATCTCGGCTCACCGCAACCTCCGCCTCCTGGGTTCAGGCAATTCTCCTGCCTCAGCCTCCTGAGTAGCTGGGATTGCAGGCACTCGCCACCATGCCCAGCTAATTTTTTTTTTTTTGTATTTTTAGTAGAGATGGGGTTTCACCATGTTGACCAGGATGGTCTCGATCTACTGACCTCGTGATCCACCCACCTCGGCCTCCCAAAGTGCTGGGATTACAGGCTTGAGCCACCATGCCCAGCTGGGAGAACATTTATTAAAGTATCAGTCCTTATCGCTAGACACTCCAGACATAACCTTTGCAGTCTGACAAACTATAAACTCAGCTCCTTATCTGCTAGAGCACACAGGTGCTCCCAGCCTTCCCGGCATGCAGGTTGTTATTCATCTGTTCTCATGCTGCTAGGAAAGACATATCTGAGGCTGGGTAATTTATAAATAAAAGAGGTTTAATTGACTCACAGTTCCACATGGCTGGGGAGACCTCACAATCATGGCAGAAGGCAAATGAGGAGCAAAAGTTACATCTCTTACATGGCAGCAGGGAAAGGAGCTTGTGTAGGAAAACTCTCCTTTATAAAGGGGAGTGATCCCAGCACTTTGGGAGGCCAAGGCGGCAGGTGGCTCACCTGAAATCGGGAGTTTGAGACCAGTCTGGCCAATATGGTGAAATCACGTCTCTACTAAAAATACAAAAATTAGCCAGGCATGGTGGTGGGTACCTGTAATCCCAGCTACTCAAGAGCCTGAGACAGAAAAATCCCTTGAACCCAAGAGACAGATGCTGCAGTGAGCCGACATCATGCCACTGCACTCCAGCCTCGGCAACAGAGCAAGACTACGTCTCAAAAAATAAAATGAAAATAAAATAAAATAATCAGATCTCATGAGGCTTATTCACTGTCATAAGAACAGCGTGGGAAAGACCCGCCCCACTCCCCGATTCAATTACCTCCAGCTGGGTCCTTTCCAAGACACATGGGAATTATGAGAGCTATAATTGATAAGATTTGACTGGAGACAGAGCCAAACCATGTCACAGGCTATGAAAGAAATTTATTCTAGCAGGCCAGACTTGAGATGAACTCATTTGACCATCCCAAAGAAGAGTGGTTAACAGATGCAAGTTGTTTCATGCATCAGGAAAACAGGAGGGCTAGATATGCTCTGATTAGTCAGCACAAGTTAATCAAGTCACATGTCTTGCTGGCCTCTACCTCAGTTCAAAAAGCTAAGTTAATTAAACTTACCAGAGCCCTGAAGTTGGGGAAGGATTTAAAAGTTAATATTTACACTGATTCTAAGTATGACTTTTCAGTGTTTCATGCTTATGCCGCAATTTGGAATGGGTAGGGACTCCGGACCACAAAGGGCTTTTCCATACAACATCACTCAGATTTTGAGCTTGTTAGAATGTTGCTTGGCTGCCAAAGAAAAGTGACTATAATTCATTGCAGAGGACCTCAAAAGAGAGATTGACCATGTAAAAGAAAATGTCCTTGCAAGTGCAGTAGTCAAGGTCACTGCACTGAAGCTGATGGGCATGCCGGTCAGCATACCTAGAGCTGGGCCAGAAGGCTCTGAAGAATGGGCCAGGGATTGCAGTTTAGTCCAGAACCCCTCTGGCCGGCTGACTCATGGTAATACATTACCAATTCCAAATACTAATCGTAGGAAAATAGTTAAGCACTTACATGATTGTTTTCACCCTAGAAGGGATTCTTTGTTTCAGTTAATGTCTCATTGGTTTGTGGTGATAAATCTTTTCAAGACACTAAAACAGGTGAACCTGCCCTGAGCTCTGTGCCTGAAATAACCCAAACAGCCAGCAATTTTCTTCTCCTCTAGTTTAACCTGTCCAACATTGAGAAGCCTCTCCAGGTGAGGACTGAAAACTCTGCTTTACTCAGGTGCCTTTAAATATCTGCTAATGCTTACTGATACCCTCACTGGTTAGATCAAGGCATTCCCCATGCTATCTGAAATGTGTTTACCAGAAGATATAATTCCTCAGTTTGGATCATCTAAAAGCGTGCAAAGTGACAATGGCCCATCTTTCACAGCAGACATATCCCAACACCTGTTCGCAGCTTTAGGAATCAAATATCACCTTCACTCTATGTGGAGACTGCAGTCCTCTTGAAAGGTGAAGGAACTAATAAAACTCTAAACAAGACTCTAGTGAAATCAAGAGGCCTGACTATTTCTAACACCCATAGCTTACTATGGGTTTGAGCTGCTTCAAAGGAAAACTTATAATTAGGTCCTGTTGAGTTAGCGTACAGAAAGCCTTTTCTAACCACAGCTCTCCTAAGAGATGAAAGGACTCATCAATTACAAAAGTATGTCATCAATATAGGACACGTGCAAACAAACTCTGTGACTATGGAAACATAAGACTTCCCCGCCCACATGGGAGGAAAATTCAGTTTCAGCTCAGCTAGGGATTTAGTCTCACTAAAGACATGGGAGGAAGTTCTTCAGCTGCCCAGCTCTCCCCAGCGTGGAAAGGACCACAGCAAGGCCACCTGAGCTCTCCAATAGCCATTAACCTCCAAGGGAGTCACAGGTGGGCACACCTGTGTAAAAGTAAAGCTGTTTCTTATTCTGGGAGCCCAATCCAAGGCTGGGGGAGGTGGGCACGGGGCTATTTAAGCGTCGGCAGATGGCGGGCTGAGTCATTGTGTGGTTGGTCTTCCATCTAGCGTTTCTGTTGCTGGCCTAGTCTTGCCTTGGCTATGCGGGAGATCGTGCTCACCCAAACTGGGCAGTGCGGGAACCAGATCGGTGCAAAGGTTGGCAGCTGGGGCTCTGAGGTCCCAGCTCGTGCCTGCAGGGTGGCCGGTGATGTTGGCAGTGGAGGGTGTGGTGCCTCTGCATGGCCAGCCCTGGGCTCCCTGCCTCGGACACAGTAGAGCTGGGTGGCTGGTGAGGCTGCCAGAGTGAACACCAAGGGACCCAGAGGCCTGAGGGTGGGGGTGGAAGTGGGAGATGGACTGGGGCAACTCCAGCTCCCTGAGCTCCATGACTCAGCCCTGGCCTGTCTGGCCTCTTGCATCTCTTGCAGTTCTGGGAGGTGATCTCTGATGAACACGGCATCGACCGTGCTGGCACCTACCACGGGGACAGTGACCTGCAGCAGGAACGCATCAATGTGTACTACAACGAGGCCAGCAGTGAGAGCCCAGTCTTTCCCCGACCGCCCTCCTGGGAATGCCAGCCCTCTCCTCACCGATGCCCTCCCGTTTCCTTTAGGTGGCAGGTATGTGGCCCGCGCTGTGCTCGTGGATCTGGAGCCGGGCACCATGGACTCTGTGCGCTCAGGGCCCTTCGGGCAGATCTTCAGGCCAGACAACTTCATCTTTGGTGAGATGTGGATGAGGACTGGGGTGCGGCTCCTTAGCCAGGGCAGCTCAAAGTCAGCGAGTGCCCCAAGGTCATCTCTGTGGGAACTGGAACCGGGGCCCTTGAACACCCTCCCATCCTCTGAATTACTCAGTCTCTCTCTCCTAAATGGGCTTTGGGGGAGGAAGGCCGAGCTGTCTCCTCAAGGTGAGGAGCTGCTGATGTGATCTCCCTGCAGGCAGCTGAGCTGGGGCGGTGACTACGGCCTTCGCTGGGAACGGGCAGGAGCCACCTGCAGCGAGTCTCTTGTTTGGCTCCTGATCTAGGTGCTAACAGGCAGCTGTCTCAGGTTTGGTTCCTGATCTGGGTTCTAACAGGCAAGGCTGCTGTCCTGTAACTTTAGGGGAGAGGGTTTAACTTGCTCTACCTGCAGGGTGAATGGTGCCTTTTGCATTGTGGTGGTGACCACCGATGACCATATACCTGGCCATTGAGTGACTGACTGTACTACCTTACAGGTCAGTGTGGGGCCGGGAACAACTGGGCCAAGGGCTACTACACAGAAGGCGCAGAGCTGATGGAGTCAGTGATGGATGTTGTGAGAAAAGAAGCTGAGAGCTGTGATTGCCTGCAGGGTTTCCAGCTGACCCACTCCCTGGGTGGGGGGACTGGGTCTGGGATGGGTGCCCTTCTCATGGGCAAAATTCGGGAGGAGTACCCAGACAGGATCATAAACACATTCAGCGTCCTGCCCTCGCCCAGGGTGTCAGACACCGTGGTGGAGCCCTACAATGCCACCCTCTCCGTCCACCAGCTCGTACAAAATGCAGACAAGACGTTCTGCATTGATAACGAAGCGCTCTATAACATCTGTTCCAGGACCTTAAAACTGACCACACCCACCTACGGTGACCTGAATCACCTGGTGTCTGCTACCATGAGTGGGGTCACCACGTGCCTGCGCTTCCCGGGCCAGCTGAACGCCGACCTGCGGAAGCTGGCGGTGAACATGGTTCCATTTCCCCGGCTGCACTTCTTCATGCCCGGCTTTGCCCCACTGACCAGCGGGGGCAGCCAGCAGTACCGGGCCCTGACCGTGGCTGAGCTCACTCAGCAGCTCTTTGATGCTAAGAATATGATGGCCGCCTGTGACCCCCGTCACGGCCGCTACCTAACCGTGGCTGCCATTTTTAGAGGTCTCATGTCCATGAGGGAGGTGGATGAGCAAATGTTCAACATTCAAAATAAGAACAGCAGCTACTTTGCTGAATGGCTCCCTCACAACGTGAAAACAGCCGTCTGTGACATCCCACCCCGGGGGCTAAAAATGTCGGCCACCTTCATTGGTAACAACACAGCGATCCAAGAGCTCTTCAAACGCATCTCTGAGCAGTTTACAGCTATGTTCAGGCGCAAGGCCTTCCTGCACTGGTACACGGGCGAGGGCATGGATGAGATGGAGTTCACCGAGGCTGAGAGCAACCTGAATGACCTGGTGTCAGAATACCAGCAATACCAAGATGCCACAGCTGAGGAGGAGGAGTTTGAGGAGTGTGCGGAGGAGGAGGAGGAGGTAGCCTAGAAGCTTCCTTTTCTAGGTAAAGGGGGAAGCAGTGTGGATTTTTTTAGTGTTATGATAGCCGTTGTCACTACACACTTGAGTCTTTACATCTCCTGCATTTTAAAGCATTTTCATAGCAAGTGGTTTGACCTAACAAAATATTTTCATAGCATCTGGTTTCACCTCCAGCTTCTTTCTAAAGGCCCTCTGGGTACTACTTTCAGATGGGCATACTTCTTCTGGATGGGCATAGTGGTCCTGCAAGGCTGCAGCTGTCTTGGGCTTCTCACATCCTGGGAACAAGCAGTCCAGTGGCTCCTGGAGGGGGTCAGCATGGGCTGTGGACATGGCAGGCAGGCTTCACGCAAACTTGGGGCTGGCCTGGACCTTGGACAGCTACTTAGTGGGAAACCCGTTTCTGAAGGCAACCTTGGTTTATCCTATTTACTGAATTTCCAGGGGACCAGCTGGGCCTCTGTTTCTGGAATTTTGTAAGTGGTTAGTGACCCTGGTGGATGATGTTCCCCACATATCATCTCAGGGTAGGACTGTAGTCAGACAGTTGGCCCTGAACCAGCAATGAAGGGTGGGCAAGTATGGCTCCAGCCACCCGCTCACCATAGCGGCCTGGGTGTGTCTGTGGCCTCATTCTCTTAAGGAGGTGGGCCGGGGTATCTAGCAGGGGCTAGTGGGCAGGAATCAAGCCCACCATCTACTCACATGCAGTGAACCCCATATGGAAGGGGATTGGGTCCTGAAGGCCGTAGGGTACAGTTGCTGGCCTGCATACTTGGGGTAGTCTCTCTCCAAAGGCACAGACGGGGTTTCTGAACGGGGCCTGGGAAGACAGGCAGGTGTTCACAAGTGCCGTTTTCCCCCCTGGCAACGAGTGAGGAAACAAATGCCTGCACGGAGGTCTGACCTGCCCCAGTCTGCAGGGCTGATGTTCTCTGGAAAGGTGGCTAATGGGCGTTCTCCTGTCTGTCCCCCACTCCAAAACTTCAGGGCAATAATAATCCAAGGTTGTCAGGATGAGACTGGTGAGGGTGGCACCTTTGGGGATGGGTTCTTTAGCCCAGCAGAGTCTCTTCCCCAGGCTTCTCAGGAGCCTGGACTTCAAGACCTGCTTCGAGGAAGCTGTCAAATAAGATGTGTGCATGAGCTGGGTGCTGGGCAGCACGCCAGGACAGTGCTCTTCCACGTGGCTCTTGTAGAACTTGTCCATGGCCTGTGTGATGACATCTTGGTAGTTCTCCACCCACTCATATCAGACAGGACAAAGCCAGTATAGCCATGGGGTGGGGAGAAGTACAGGATTCACCCCAGGTCCCCCGGGCACACCCACCTGCCTGTCAGGGAAAACAGGCGAGGCTCCTCTTTTTATTGTCTGAATGTTGACAATGGGCTACTGGGGGCAAATGAGAGTAGGCAAAGAGGATCATACCTCATCTTGAAAGAAGTGGCTCCTGGAAGTAGCAGCGAAGTGGGAGAGGTCCCCCGTGCTCCCCCAACCTGTTCTTGGAGCAGGAAAAAGGGGCCTCTCTGACAGCCCTCCTCAGTGGCTTTCACTGTTTGAGGGGTATCCTTGCCCAGCCCAGGCACACACCCACTTGAGATGACCTTGCATGGATCCAGTTGGGAAGGTTCAGCTGCAGCAACCACCGGAACCTGCTCACACCTAGTGTCTGCACGCGAGCATGGGGTCAGATGCGCCTTCCTCCTGTAGCAGTAGTGGTACAGCCGGAGTGGCAGGGGGGCAAGTCACTACTGCAATTCTCACCTGAGTCTAGGGGTTGGGATTGGTACCCACATATTTCCCAATTACCTGGTTCCATCTGAGGATTTTATGGATAGGAGTGGTGCTCTTTCAGGCATCGTATCCATATGCTAGCTACAGGTTTGGGTTTCCAAAGTTTCTGGTGTCCCCTTTCCAGCCTGGCAAGCATGGCGAATAACAGGGGAAGTGCCTTAAGCCTGAAGGCAGCAGTACCTGTCTGGGTATGTTCCCTACCCCTGGTGGCCCCTGACCCCTAGTTGTTTATTTCCTTGGGTGAGAGTCAGCTTAGGATCTCAATATTTTTGTAGGACTTCAGAACTGTACAGAGGCCAAGGGGAGCAGCATCTGGAACCGGCAGCTAACCAGTGTAGTGGGGGTCATACGACTCAGCTTGGTTTCAGCAGGGAATTCAGGGGAGGCTTGGATTTGCTGAAGCCCTAGATGAGCTTGGTCTTGGATATGGAAATGACGTGGAGCAGGGGCCCTTCTGCACGCTGGAGTCTTTGCGTAGTTGTACCCTGGTACCTCCACAGGTGTTCCCCACCTGGAGTGCAGCTGTGGATAGAAGCTGGCATCGTTGTGGAGGGAAGAGGAGGAGGAGGCAGGATGAGTCTCCAGGGCAGCCCCAGCAGCCAGGAAGGGACTCTGCAAGTGAGATGCAGATCCGGCCTGTGGGCCACTTAGCAGCTGCTTGGGCGGCTGCAGATCACCTGACCTCTGCTCACCAGGAAATGGGAGTTGCAGCAGCACTTACCTTCTGGGACTCCTGCAACTTGAAGGGAGAGCATACATCATGTGCTGAGAACGCACCTGACTCAGGCAAGCTTCTCCAACAGCACCGCATCAGATTAGCATCCAACCTGTATAGGACAGCACCAGAACTCCCTATTCCTCATTGCAACTGTAATAAAAGGGAGTCTCTGTCCTAGGAGAGCAAGCACAGGCATATTTGTGCAGTGGGCACATGACCCAGGTCGGGGAAAGGTCCTTGGATACATGCTGGTTTCACCAGGAATCTGTGGTGTGGGTTTGGCCTCGACTCCTGTACCCCTGGAGGCCAGTAGCCCCCTGCATGGGAGCAGGACTGGGAGGTGAGCGGGTGGGCCGAGCTTTGAGGGAAGCCATTGTTTGGCCTCACGGGAAGGTGGTTGTTGATGGTTCGGTTTTGCAGGGCCTGTGTGATCACCCAAGGAGTGCAAATTGCCTTAAAAAAAAAAAAAGCCAAAATGGACACAAGCTCACCAGTTGCAAAGGTGAGGAATGCTGGTAGTCGTCCTCACCTGCCTTTTCCCCAGAAGTAAGTGGTGTTCAGAGGTGGATTTGGTTCCTTCCCAGCCTTTCGCCTTTGCATGTAGCTGTGTGCCTATGCTTAGGTATGTACTCACACATGTTTCCTGGCGAGGTTACTTTTTTGTTTTGGGGGGAATAACTGGTGATGCAGCCTGGCATTTGCTAACCTTGTCTTTTAGTGTGGAGTCCTCTATAGAGTGGGCATCGGGTCCTTACTGGCTGGCCTTAGCTGTTTGGCTGCCCCGGTTTCTGCCCTTCACAGACATGCTGGCCACCCAGTGTGACATGCAGTGGGCTTGTTCGCAGCTAGTATGATGAGACTAGTGAATAAGCTTGCAATTCCTTGGCAAGGAAATGAATGGTAGGTTAAAAAGAGCTTCAAATAAAAATTAATGGCAGAATAGCAAGATAAGAAGTTGGATATATTCTTTAAAGAGGTTCCTTTGTTATGGATGCATAGTATTCCATGGTGTATATGTGCCACACTTTCTTAAGCCAGTTTCTTTTACAGACTTTGCCAGAGAGTGTGGAGATCAATACTCCCAGAGGCAAGACCAGTTTAGCAGTGAAAGGGTGGGGGAGTTCCAGTGTTTAAAAAGTCCTTCTCTTACATCAGTAACACTTCAGTCCATTCTTAGCTCTACTTTTGCTTTGTCAATAGGGCCTTGGTTTCATGACCATAGGTAAATGTCCCCTCCAAGCATTTCTTTTTGTTTGTCCTCCAGCTGTTAGTGACAGACCTTGCTTTAATAAGAAGCAAGGGGTAGGGCAGGAATTTCTCATCACACTGTGGGTGCATGTCTTGTGTGCATGTGTGCAGAAGTATGTGCTTGATTTGCTCCTGAAATGTTTGAAGTGAGCCTATGATCAAAAGCCAGACATTACAGTGTTAAGCGAGTGGCCTGTGATTCTGAGTTATCTTTGTCAGCTTTCCTTTCTCAAGGTGCTGAAAGAAGACATGTTTCCTTGCTTTCTAAACAACCTCGGTTAGGCATGAAGGGGAGAACCAACTGATTATAGGGAACTGTTAGTTTTAAAAAGGCCTCATTGCCAGTGGAAAGGGGAGAAAGAGAAAAAAATGACCCTGCAGAAAGCAAATGCTCTGATGATTCATGCATTACTTGCCATTTTTTTGCATAAGAACTAAAAACTAAACACTGCTTGCGGCTCAGAATTTCTCAGGGGGAAAGGATATAAAAGGTTATTTTCCTCTAAGGACAACACCTAATATTTGCACCACAGGGTGAAGTCATTTTCACAAGTATTATTTTGTTTGCCCATCTTCATCCTCAGGCTGAATTAGACTTTACGTTTCATTTTTGACTGACTCTGTCTCTGCTTGAGCAGTGGTTGGTAGAGATCCTTCACGTCCCTTGTTAGTTGTATTTCTAGGTATTTTATTCTCTGAGTAGCAATTGTGAATGGGAGTTCACATGATTTCGCTCTCTTATGGCTACTACGGGTGTATAGGAATGCTTGTGATTTTTACACATTGATTTTGTATCCTGAGACTTCGCTGAAGTTGCTTATCAGCTTAAGGAGATTTTGGGCTGAGACAATGAGGTCTTCTAAATGTGCAATCATGTCATCTGCAAGTAGAGAAAACTTGACTTCCTCTTTTCCTAATCGAATGCCCTTTATTTCTTTTTCTTGCCTGATTGCCTGGGCCAGAACTTCAATACTATGTTGAATAGGAGTGATGAGAGAGGGCTGACAGAAGTTTTCTGAGTGACCCAGAAAGTCCTCAGTATGAGATAATGCAATGGGGGATGCAGTGAATCCATTACATCTCTGCTGGAATTGCTTTCTGGAGACTTTGAGATGTCAGGGTTGAAATGTCACACAGGAAGTCACTGGGCTGGTAGATAACTAGAAGAGGGGGAGAGTTAGTCCTGATTTTGTACCTTGGTTCTGCCATTTACCAGTTCTGCTGCTCTTGCTAGGGAGGTTATGTTAACATACTAGCACCAATAGTAATCACTGAAGGTTATGAGTTCTATATAGTAAGTAGCATTTGCCTCATTTTACAGAAGAGGATACAGCGTCAGAAAAGTTAGTTGCTTTCCCTAAGTTCCCTGGACACATTTGTTACCTGGATGCAAACTCAGGCTCTGTGATGCCACGCCCTGTGAGAATTCCGTCACATCATCACTGTCTTCCCCAAATGGGTTTGGCCATAATTAGACACAGGAGAGACCCATTGTTAGGAAACCATAGCCACATCAAGGAGTGGTTTGGACTCTCAGCATGCTGCCCACTGGTAAAGCTCGCATGTGTTCTGTTGAGTGGTTTATATAACTTAAAAAGACCCAGTGATAGTGCTTCGATGTTGACCAATAACAACAAGACTCTTCTGTTCTCTTTTGTCTTGTATTCTCTCTCAAATTTTGTGCTCTGATTAGTAGCGGAATCTCTCATTCCTACCAAACGATTCAATTCAGGTAAACAAGTATATTTGTTTGTAGCATTACCACCACTCCAATTCTCGGTAAGAAAGGGAGAACTGAGCCGTCTTCCATAGATTATTGGAGAGAGTACTGTGACAATGCACTTACAGTGCTTAACACAGTGCCTGGGACAGAACAGCACCTTTTATCAGTCATAACTCTTATTAGTGCCGTTTTAAACTAGCTGTGCTTGCAAGTATGTCACTTGGCCTCAAACCTTCACAACTAGCTGCCGATGTATCTGCAGCAACACCCAGCTCCAGTGCACACAATTTCTAAAGTGTCTGATGTCAGGGTTTTGGATGTAAAGATCGCTCACTTTTTTCTCTTTCTCAGAATTGGTCTCTGCTTTCTTTTCCCACGACTACTTGCATTTTTAAGATAATTTAAAAATGCAAAGTGGTTTTGCCTCAGAAGTATCATAAGTATAAAATAATAATGCCAGACTCATCTTGGAAACCTTATTATACCCTCTCTAAAGGCAAATATCTGTTTATTCAGGTCCAACCCTTCACTGAGAGGCAATGAGATTTAAGCCCCTTGCCCATGTCTCAGGGCCTGTTCGATCTTAGAAGAGAAGCTCTTCCCTGTGATTCCCAAGGCAGACAGTGGTGAATTAATTCTAATGAACATGGAACAGTCAGCCCATTTGTGTCCCTGGGATGTGACCCAGGGGGTTAATCTCCCATCTCCTGGTTGATTGCTTTCATGCTCAGGCTGAATTAAATCTCAGTTTTCACTTTTGATTGAATCTGTCTTTGCTGACAGAAATTTTCTTGGCAACTCAGAAAGTCCTCAGGATAAGAGTATATGATGGAGGATGCAGTGAATCCATAACATCTCTGCTATACTTTCTGGAGATTTTGAGATGTCAGGATTGAAATGTCACATGAAGTCACTGGACAGGTAGATAACTGAAAAAATGGCCCCATGAAGGCATTGTTTATCTCGTTCCAAACATATCTGGCTCCTTTTGAGAGGCAAATAAGGGAGGAAGAGAGTTATTCCTGAATTTGTACCCTGGTTGTGCCACTTACCAGCTCTGCTGCTCTTGCTAGGAAGATCATGTTAAAATATTAACACCAATAATATCACTGAATGTTATGAGTCATTTTATCCTCACTACCCAAAATGTGGTTCTTGGGCCAGCAGCATTGTTATTTCCTGGATGCTTGCAAGAAATGTAGCCTCTCAGGCTACACCCCAAATTACTTAGAAATTCTGATTAAATGAAGAAGAATAGGCATCTAATCAAATCCTCTGAGTAATTTGTATGCTCTGGACAGTTTGATAATTGCACTTGCAATTATCTCATTTCTTCCTCAATGATACTAAAGATACTCATTTTGTAAACTCTATCTCCTGGTAATACTAAACACTACCCTGCTTTACGTGGAAGGAAACTGAGGCTCAGAGAGGTCAAATGGCTTGCTCAATATCATACAACCAGAAAGAGGGTTTGAAGCTATGTTCTTACCAAAGCAGATACTCTTAACCACTATGCAGTTGGGAGGCTTAAATAAGATGCTAAGTATCCATCATTCAGCAGAGTACCTGGCCCACCATAGATGGATGATACATGCTGGTAACCTTCTCTGTTACTTCTCTTTCTCTGTTCTGGTTATTTTCAGACTTCCAGATGCTCCCTTGCCATGGCATTGATGTTGGTCCACCCTAGATAAGAGAGGCCCTAACTAAGTTCCTGGCTCCCCCTTGACTAGGGCAGTGATTCTTGACTGTGCCTTGGAGGGAGTGATGTCTGTTTTCCCTCTGGATCCTAGAGGGTATCCTAAAGGGTGTTGCCAGCCCCTCTTCTTCTCTTCATCCCCAATGAAAAGAACTTGATGATGTTTGCTCCTGACCATGAAGCTGGGAATGAAAGCAATGCCCTGATAGGCTGGCTGGCATCTTGTTCTCTTCCTCTTGACAGGTATCATGGATTTTCCTAGAGCAGACATGGCATGAGTTCATGATTTTCATCCTTTATTTATTTTGGTCCTGGGAGTTGCATAAATGGACTGGTCTTTGTCGAGGGGACTTCTGGTTTCACACTTTATTTTTATTTGGAAAAATAAAGGGTTCTGATTTATAGAAAGCTTATTTCTAAAAAGGATGAGCATGTTCATAGTTAACCAGTTGCCATGTTTTTGGTTTCTCAGTAATAAGTATGTTAAATTATACAGGACAGGAGAATGGTAGAAGGATTGAAAGACAAACATGAAATCTTTTGACAGGTAAATAAGGATGGAGGAAGGGGAGGAGAGTTAGTTTTGTTAAATAAACAGGAGTATAATTGAGTTCCACATTCCTATCATTTCTAGACCCAATTTTTCAACCAGATGTAGCTCAGATCTTATTAGGTGTTCCTTAGAAGACAGAGCAGATCTAGAGCCTGTGATATTCACACCACCTAGTCAACCTTATCTCAGGCTTTAGACATGAGTACGTGGTGAGGAAATGCTTTGGGACAAGATGGAAAACTCCTGGGGCAGCTGAGTGAAGATTATAGTGAATCAGATTATTGAAGTAGCTTCTCTCATTTGATTAATATCCTTGACAAGGAGGTTAGGGAACTGACGGTAAGTGTATTTGTGACTACATTTTAGGGAAAGAGGTCTGAAATCAGGAGAAGACAGGAGAATGTGCATACATTCTCTTTGGAGAGCCTATTGTCTGTAACAGAAAATATGTTAGTTATTTATTGTTACATAATGAATCTCCTCAAAAACTAAGTGACTTAAACAGCAACAAATGCTTATTATAACACAGTTTGTGTGTCAGAAATTCAGGAGTGATTTAGCTGCATGGTTCTGGCTTAGGGTCTGTCCTGGAGTTATAGTCCAGATGTTGGCAAGGACTGCAATCTCTGAAAATTTAAATGAAATTTCTAACGGGACCAGAAGAACCATTGCTAACTCACATAACTGGAGATACTGTCTCTTGGCAAGATGCCTCTGCTCCTTGGACATTCGGGAACCCTTTGGAGTGTCCTGAGTGTCCTCACAACCTTGTGTCTGCCTTCCCTCAGAGCACACGTTTCAAAAGAACAAGAAAACAGCTGCAATCTCTTTTATGACCTAGCCTCAGAAGTCACATGTTGCCATTGCCACAATATCCTATTGGTTATACAAGTCAGCCCTCTTTCATGTGAGACAAAATTATACAAGAATGTGAATACTGGTAGGCGGGAATCACTGGGGGCCATCTTTGACGCTGGATCTCATAAAAGATAATATATAATTATTTAGGGACTGGGGCAAGTGGGGCATTCTGGGTTCGTAATACTCTCCTTAATTGTGTGATCTTAGATCATTTGGAATCTCTTGGTCTCTGCTTCTTAATCTCTAAAAACATTAGAATGATCTCAAATACTCTAATGCTATGGGATTTTGGTCTGATGGAAAGGTAGAAAACTTGCCACCTGAGGACCTCAGTTTGAAGTCCAACTCTCTCTCACTTGCTGGAAGGTCTAACGCAAGTCACTCCCAGTTCTGAAAAATGGATTTTTGATCTGCCAAGTGGGGATGGTCCTGAGGATTAAAAGAGATAATGGATGTGGAAGTGTTTTAAAAATTTAAGTTCTATGCACTCGTAAGATGTTTTATTTCCTCATAAAAAAGCTGAAGTAAAGGAAGCCAGAAGGAAGTATCATTTTATTTTCATTGCATTAAATGAAAATAAAATTACCTTCTACTCTTCAATGAATTATGAGCCCTGGAAACAGGCTTTTCTGTCTGCAAGCTAGACTGTGATCTTTTGAGTTATGCCAGGTGGTTATGAGGGAATGTGTTCTCTTTCTGGGTCCGTGAGGGGGCATAGCTTTAAGGGCAAGAATTTCCCAGTGCCATGCCCTGCTCCCATTTCTCTCCATCCAGGAGATTCAAATGTTTATGTTTGAATTTCACAGGAAGGGGAAGAAACTAAAAGTCAATCACTCCAGAGGAAGTTCTAAGAAACTCCTTTCATTGGCTCAGCGTCTTGGAGAAGGTGGGGGTTTCTCCCAGGATAAAAGTCCATGCTCCCTCACCTGCACTGGATTTCCAACTTTCTGGAATCCCCTCCCACATGGTAGGAGGTCCCTCTGGGATTTCCCCTCTGGAATTCCCTTCCACACTCTTTGTTGAAGCCTTTCTCTTCTCCTTTCCTTCTCTTTTCTCTACCTAAATAAAATCACCTTTCTGCAACACCGTCTTTGGTCCAGAATTTAACTTTGCAAGCATACAGTGCAGCTGAAGCAGTCCCACTGCTTATTCTTTAAGAGGTTGGAGGTCAAGAACCCACAACATCCAAGAAGAAACCTGGTTATAGTTATTATAATAGAAACTAAAAGCCATATTATTTCACATGTATGCTTTACAACTTAAAAAGAGCTTTACTGACATGTTATTTAGGCCTCATTTTTTTTTTTTTTTGCCAGTATAAAATACCTTTTTTATGAAGGTACTTTTTAAACAAGTAGTTTTTAGAAATGTGAATGTATGATTTTGGAAACTTCATGCTGATTGTTATTTTTAGGATTGCTTATCACGCTCACCCATGAAGTGGGTAAAGTTGGTCAAGTAGATCTCCTCCTTATCTTTCACACATGAGTAATTTGGATCTCAGAAAAGCTAAGTGGCTTATCAAAGACTCAGAGCCACTCAGGATGAATCTGTAAAGGCACATCTTATGTCTGTGGCTATTTTGTTTTACTTTAAAAACTGCTTTAAACCACTGAGATAAAAATGACAACCAAACTAATCAAAATCATTATTAAATTCTATAAATCCATCTTACGTTCTTTCCTGATGCCAAGTACTAGAGTCATAAAGATGAATGAAATGTGGTTTCTCATCTTGTGTAGCTCACTCACTGGTGGAGATGGCGGATAAGGCTAGACATGCAGGTAAATAATTTCAAGATAGTATGATACATCTCACTGTAGAAGTTTATTAAAAAGTATGTGCCCTGGGGGAAAAACCAAAGACCAAAACATGATCTTCTGATTGAAGTTGTAAGAAAGGGAGCGGGGGGCCTTAAGCTGTATGGTAGAGGCAGGAAGGGAGTTGTTGAGTAGATTATGCTGGGCATCACACAGTGTGCAGAACTGTGTTAGGGTTAGGGCTAGGGTTAGGGTTAAGGTTTAGGATTAGGGTTAAAGGTTAGGGGTTAGGGGTTAGGGGTTAGGGTAGGGTTAGATAGATTTTATTTATAAAACTGCAGGGAAAGAGAGACTCCAGTGTAGAGCTGGGCTCAATTCCAAATACCACCAGAACAAGTGGACATTTTTAGCCAAAAAACAAAATATAGGCTTGGGGAACATGGATGGATGGAAACTTGACAAGAGGAGACATCAAGTCTGGGAGGAGTCTGGCTGAACTGACCTGATGGTATCCTTACCAGAGGCAGGCAGGTAGGCAGTTAGGCATCACCTGGGGGATGGTGGAGGTGAGGAATTTAATCAGATGCCAGGTATCAGGGGTAAGGAATTCTCTCCTAAACCTTCTTAACAGTACTCCTATTAAAACTCCATTATGCAGGGAAGTACATGACAGGCCTTGTTGGGTAGAAGGCCCAAGAGAGCATGGTTAAAGTTTGGTCAAGCAAAGAATCTTGATTGGTGTCTTGGCTTGGCTTCTTGGAGTTTTCTGGATCTCTGTTTCAATGTCTTTTGTAATTTTTAGAAAACTTTGAGCCATCATATCTTCAAGTTTTCATTCTGACCTATTTGTTTCCTACTTCTGGGCCTCAATCATATGTGCGTTAGTGTGCTTGATAGCACTCGGGCTCTTGGATACTGTTTTTTTGTTTGTTGTTTGTGTTTCATTGTGGGTCATTTTACTGGCCTATCAAATTTCATTGTTTCCTTCCTCAGTCATAGAGTTGACTAATAATCCCACTGAAGAAAATCTTCACGTTTTGCCATGTTTTCTCGTATCTATGATTTCCTTTTTATCTTTTTCACACAACTTCTTTCTCTCTGCTGAAATTCCTGCTGTATTCAGGCATGTTGCCACCTTTTCCACTTGAGGATATGTTAGTGATACATCCATTTATTTAATTATTAGTTTATTTACTTATATTTATTTATTTTTTATTTTTAAGATGGGGGTTTCACCATGATGGCCAGGCTGGTCTTGAACTCCTGACCTCAGGTGATCCACCCACCTTGGCCTCCCAAAGTGTTAGGATTACAGGTGTGAGCCACAGCGCCCGGCCTACTTATTTTTTTTAACTATTTACTTGTAAATCTTTATTTATCTTTATCTTTGTCATAAATAATCTGTCTCCCTTTTTTGGTGTTTGACTGTTGACAGCTTCTGAGCTCTAGCCCTCCCTCTTTCCCTCTGCCTAGCATTTGGGCCTGGTGATAAGAAAGCCCAGGGTTTCCCTCCTCTGGTGCTTGCAGGAGATTCAAGCCATGTAAGCCCTTCCTGTGCACAGGCATCTTCCCCGGGGGCCATCCCCTGCCACCGTGAATCCTCAGGACTGTTCCGGCTCTCTCAAGCCAATTTTGGGCCTGCATGGGAGATCTGTCCTGATCTCCCCAGAATGCCTCATTATGTGGGTAAAATCAACCTTTTAACACTCTCCTGTGGCATGTGTTTGCCTCATTCGTTTCCACATGTGAACCAAACTTGGGGTGAGAATCCATCGTCCACAGAGAGTGGCCAGGACAATCTGACAGCAAGTTGCAATATTGGAGTCATCTCTGAGTCTGGTCCTGTTGATTACTGTGTCTGCTGACAGTGGTGTGTGCTGGGGTGTGTGTGTTGGGGTGTGTGTGTGTGTGTGTGTGTGCGTGTCAGTCTCATCATCTCTGAGTCTGGTCCTGTTGATTACTGTGTCTGCTGACAGTCGTGTGTGTGTGTGTGTCGGTGTGTGTGTCGGTGTGTGTGTGTGTGTGTGTGTGTCGGTGTGTGTGTGTGTGTCGGTGTGTGTGTCGGTGTGTGTGTGTGTCGGTATGTGTGTGTCGGTGTGTGTCACTGTGTGTGTCGGTGTGTGTTGCTGTGTGTGTGTCGGTGTGTGTGTGTGTCGGTGTGTGTGTGTCGGTGTGTGTGTCGGGGTGTGTGTGTCGGTGTGTGTGCGTGTCGGGGTGTGTGTGCGTGTCGGGGTGTGTGTGTCGGGGTGTGTGTGCGTGTTGGGGTGTGTGTGTGTGTCGGTGTGTGTGTGTCGGGGTGTGTGTGTCGGGGTGTGTGTGTCGGTGTGTGTGTGTCGGTGTGTGTGTGTGTCGGTGTGTGTGTGTCGGTGTGTGTGTGTGTGTCGGTGTGTGTGTGTCGGTGTGTGTGTGTCGGTGTGTGTGTGTGTCGGTGTGTGTGTGTGTCGGGGTGTGTGTGTCGGGGTGTGTGTGTGTGTCGGTGTGTGTGTGTGTCGGTGTGTGTGTGTGTGTCGGTGTGTGTGTGTGTCAGTGTGTGTGTGTCGGTGTGTGTGTGTGTGTCGGTGTGTGTGTGTGTCGGTGTGTGTGTGTCGGTGTGTGTGTGTGTCGGTGTGTGTGTCGGTGTGTGTGTCGGTGTGTGTGTGTGTCGGTGTGTGTGTCGGTGTGTGTGTGTGTGTCGGGGTGTGTGTGTCGGGGTGTGTGTGTCGGGGTGTGTGTGTGTCGGTGTGTGTGTCGGTGTGTGTGTGTCGGTGTGTGTGTCGGTGTGTGTGTGTCGTGTGTGTGTGTGTCGGGGTGTGTGTGTCGGGGTGTGTGTCGGGGTGTGTGTGTGTCGGTGTGTGTGTCGGTGTGTGTGTGTGTGTCGGTGTGTGTGTCGGTGTGTGTGTGTGTCGGTGTGTGTGTGTCGGTGTGTGTGTGTGTGTCGGTGTGTGTGTGTCGGGGTGTGTGTCGGGGTGTGTGTGTCGGTGTGTGTGTCGGGGTGTGTGTGTGTGTCGGTGTGTGTGTCGGTGTGTGTGTGTCGGTGTGTGTGTCGGTGTGTGTGTGTGTGTCGGTGTGTGTGTCGGTGTGTGTGTGTGTCGGTGTGTGTGTGTGTCAGTGTGTGTCGGTGTGTGTCGGGGTGTGTGTGTCGGTGTGTGTGTGTGTGTCGGTGTGTGTGTGTGTCAGTGTGTGTGTGTGTGTCGGGGTGTGTGTGTGTGTCAGTGTGTGTGTGTCGGGGTGTGTGTGTGTCAGTGTGTGTGTGTCGGGGTGTGTGTGTGTGTCGGGGTGTGTGTGTGTGTCGGTGTGTGTGTGTGTGTCGGTGTGTGTGTGTGTGTCGGTGTGTGTGTGTGTCGGTGTGTGTGTGTGTGTCGGTGTGTGTGTGTGTGTCGGTGTGTGTGTGTGTGTCGGTGTGTGTGTGTCTGTGTCGGTGTGTGTGTGTGTCGGTGTGTGTGTGTGTCGGTGTGTGTGTGTGTGTGTGTGTGTGTGTGTGTGTGTCGGTGTGTGTGTGTGTCAGTGTGTGTCTGTGTGTGTGCGCGCGTCAGCCTCATCCTCTCTGAACGCCACACACCCTGCCCAGAGCAGCAGCGCTGGGGCTCCCGTGCCGGTGCCCGGCCTTCGGCCCCCTCCTCTCAGGCCGCGGCGTGGTGCTGAGCCGTCCCGCTCAGAGGCGAGCCGGGCCTGAGCCGCGTCGTCCATGGCGCCCTTCCGGGCAGCACCGGCTCCGGCGCCTCCGGCGTGACCTCAGGTGACCTCGCGCGGCGCCGTCTTCCCCTTCCCGGTGCGCCCGCGCCCCCCGGCGGCCCCGGGGCTCCTTCTCCTCGGCCGCCTGTGCCCGGCGGTCTCCGGGGGCTGCGCGCCGAGGGCGGGCGGACTCGGTTCCCCGCGCAGCCCCGTCGGAGAGGCCGCGTGGCGGGACCGCGGTCCAGGCGTTCTCGGCGACCGGCGCCGCCTCCCACCGCAGCCGCCCGAGTGCGCGGCGGGTCCCGCGGGGCCGGGGGGGACCCTCGGGGTCGGGGTGCGGCCGTTTCCCGCGTCTCCGCCCGCCGGGCCCCGGGGCAGGGGACGCGCTCCCGGCGCACTGGGCGGCGGCCTCCCCGCCGGGCCGCGCGGGGTCGGGCTGTGCGGAGCGCGGGGTCCGAGTCCTCCCGGCCTGCGGCGCCCCGTCCGCGCGCGGCACACGCGGGGTCCGAGCGCTCCCCGCCCGCGGCGCCGCCTCCCCCGCGCCCGCCCCGCCCCAGCCCGGGCTCCCGCCGGGCCCCGGCCGTTCCGCGCCGTCCGGGCTGCTCGGCCGCGCGGACTCGGCCCCTCGGCGGCTTCGGAGCTTCACCTGGCGGCCGCGCGGGCCGTGTCGCCGCCGGGCTGGAGGGACGCCGCGGGGCTCCGCCGTCCCCGGCCGGCCTCGGGTGTCCGCGCCCGCCCCGCGGAGGCCGTTTCCGGGACGGGGAGGCTGACGGTCGCCGTCCCGAGTGCGGAGGCTCCGCGGACCGGCGGGGGGACTCGGCCTTGTCCCGGGCCCTTCTCACCCTGAGCTGTCCCGTGTGCGACATAGAAGCGCCATCTCTCCCCTTTTCCTGACTTGGACGCTTCGGAGGATCAAGTGAGCGTAAGTGATGAAAAGTTCCCTGTTAAACCCTCAAGTTGAGCTGTGAGTTAATCACTCTGCACATGTCAGGGGTTCCTGTGATTTTCTTCCATGTAGGAAGTAAAAGTCTGGAGAGAATGACTTTTACAGGAATCCAGATCTTATCCGTCCCTTCAGAACGCGGGTCGGTGTTTTAAGCACCTTCCTGTACATTTGTTTTTGCATTCATTCCACATACGCACTGAAACCTTTCTTGATAAAACACCAATTTGAGGAGTTCATGGATCCCTGACTGAAGCTACAAGCTTCTTCTCTGAGACCTAAGTGTTTTTTTGAGGAAGGACATGAATAAATAAGTAAATCAGTAACAGGCAGGGGTGCTGTGGCTGCTCAGTGCGAGGCAGTGTCTGGGGGTCTCCCGCTGAAGGTGGACGGATGGTGGAGGTTGCTCTGCAGAGGGAGAAGGAAGGGACGCAGGATGGGACCCTTGGAGGCCCAGGGAGGTCTCTGAGATCCGGGGGAGGAGGGGAGAACACTGGCAGGCTGTCTGCTGTCTTCAGTGGGGATCAGCTTCCTCAGGACTGGACGAGGTCCCGGTGGACTGAGCCATCTGGTGGGCGCAGGGAACCAGTCATTCAGAGTGGGAAATTATCCCACTGCTCTAATCTGGGGCTATTAGAGAAAATAAAGAGTGAACCATTATAGCTTTGGCAAATAGTGGATAGCATGCAAGAGAGATTCAGCTGCAAAGGTGAGAGTTACCACTGGATCCATGTCCATGTGACCAGGGCTAAGACCCATGATTGCCACATGTCCCACCCCATACTGGCGAGCCTGTGTCCAGGGTGACATGTATTCAGCAGCCAGTGTGGCACAGGCAACCACTGTATGACATCCCTCCACTGCCAGGATGTCCTGGCACCCCCCACATGCCTGTCTGTCTCACTCTTTTGCACCCCAAAGAAGAGAGAGGACCAACGGTTCCCCACTTAATTACACCATGTCAGAGCTTTCTGGAGGCAAGAGCATCTTCACTGGAGATACATCTTCTAGTAACAAAAACACTGAAATGCCTTCCTGAAAATTCTCCTTAAAAAGTAAGGATTCAGGCCACTATTTAACAGCAAAAGAGTCAGGTTCTGGGGCAGCTGGAGGCAGTGGTGGTAACTGGAATAACTTTCCAAAGGGAAGCTGTTTTGCGAACGGTCCTTTCCAGTAGAGATGGCCAATATGCTTTCCAACAGTGCCAGATTGGCTTCCTATTGCCCAGGATTTTGCTCTTTAGTTAAAAGGGTTGTCAATCGCAAAGACTTTTCAACTGCAGGATCATCGGGTTCTGAAGAGTCTCATGTGGCCTCTGCACCTCCAGATACATGCTTTCAAACATGTGGCCTGATGAAAGTATGGGACCATTGGACCTCAACATAGAGGTTCCAGCTTCCTTGGAACATAGGTTTTGATTGTCACCTCAATGGGACTGGTTCACTGAAGAAAGCCTGGTTCGTAAAACTTTGCCTGATATTCTAGCAGAACCTTTATCAGGTGAAAGACAAGTTTGTGATGGCACAACCTGTGAATGAATTTTATGGTAATGAGGCACCTGTTGAACACAAAATTAACAGCACAGAAACTTTGAAAGTGCCAGAATAGAGTGTGCAATACAGATATGCCCTGAATTGCTGCAAGATATTTTGAATCACTGTTTCCAGAAGTTGCTAATAGCAAACTAATGATTCTGACTGTAACACAAAAAACTAAGAATGATATGATTAGTTAGAATGAAGAAGTAGCAATTGAGAGAGAAGTTCTTTTAGACAGTGGTGGCAAGGAAATTTGCTATGCTCTTCAAGCTGAGGGATATTGGGCTGACTTTATTGATCCATCATCTGGTTTGACATTTTTGGGGCCATATACAAACAACAATCTTTTTGAGACAGATGAAGGCTACAGACATTTAGGATTCTCTGTCAATGACCTTGAATGCTGTAAAGTGATTTGTCATAGTCTCTGGGGTGTCCACGTAGTTGTGGGAAGTGTCTTCACTAATGCAACACCAGACAGCAGTATTATGAAGAAATCAAGTGGAAATTATCAGAAATGTCCATTTATTTGCTGCATTATTTGTATGTAATATTTGGGTTGAACTATAAAGACTGTGAGACTAAAGTTTTTAAAAGATACTTATTTCTAAGTATTTATTTCAATGTTTATGAATTCACAACATTGGCAAGTGATTTGTGATTTTAAAATTGCAAACGTTCATTATTCATATTATCATTGAATACATGTTGAGCATATCCACATTGTACAGAATGTGGTAATTAGCCTGTAACCAGGGTATGATCTACTATGAGTATTTCTCCCCTTTATTGGTAAAAAGCCTCAGTATTAATTACTTTATTTCAAAAATAAATCACATGTTTGGTTATGAAAAAAAGGTAAGGATTCCTGAGTCAGAATTCTGAAATCTGCATACTGTGGCTGACGTTGTACTAGTATCACTCATTCCTCATTTGCAAGTATGCATGATACGTGTGAAAATCTCATCTTCCCAAGACAGATGTGCTACAATTGTTCTGTCTCATTGTGGAAAAGTTTCAGGTGCAAAGTATACGACAAAATCCTGGTTCCATTTCAGCACAGAGCAGGTTGAACACGTGGCCATGGGAGGATTTAGAAGGGAAGAAACGTTCAGGAATTTCTGAGACAAAAGTGCAGAAATGAGGAAACCCGTCTACATGCATATCTATTTCTGTGTGAATATGAAGTCTGTTGAGGGGCATCAGACTATTCAGAGAAGCAGTAATACTTTTTAAGACGGCAATGTACACCACTTGCCTTCACTGTGTCCTTGGGCGCAGCAATGAGTGGGAAAGGGACTCGGACGTCCTGTGATTTCCTTCCTTGCTGGGCTCATGCCACTGCTCCTTAATCTGTCCTCCATAAAATTGTTAAATTATTTCCTTTAAGAATCCTCAGTAAATTGTTTTACCATCTTTAAAACATGCATTTCCTACATCAATTGTAAAAAATAGAGAGAAAGAAATGGGACCGATGAGAGGTGATGTAACTCAGTCCCTCCAGTTGCTGGGGTTCTTATTAACCTTTTGCACGGCGCTGAACTTCAGGCTGAGTTATGGGTGCCGGTTCCTCACTCTGGACCTATTATATCCACTGTTTTATTTCGGTGCCCACACCTATTTTATGAGTGAAAAGCAAGGACAAAATTAGGATGACGCTCTCTGTATTGCAGCTGGAGGTGGAATGGGGTTTTACACAGAATCCATCGTGTGAGATGTCTGTTGCTTGGTATCACTTGGTATATTAGGAAACTTCATGTTGGTTCAACTGGCTCCAAGTTTCTTAGTCCATGATTCCTCGCTGGGCTTCAGCGAGTTTTTGGCCTCTCATAGAGAAGCACCTGGGTTGCAGTGGATTTGAGCATTTTTGTAGGAATTGGAGTGGAAGTGCAGCCACTTGCATTTCTGAATGGCCACATGAAGCCCAAGGTGAAATCAATTTTACCACTGGTGGAGAATGATCATCTCAGACCACATCCCTCAAGGGCTGTCCCACTTCCTCCAACATTCCATGTTCCTTCCTTCACTTTGTGCACATGAGAGCTGCCTGGGCCTGGCTGGGTTCATGGGTGGGGTCAGGGAGATGGGTTGTCATGGGCACAGCTCTGAGGTCTCCCTTCAGCCTGCAGCCCCCACATCTGTCTGCTCTGCTCACTCCCCGCGGCCTCCAGGCTGTCATCTGTTGTTTGAGGTTGGAGTTCCTCATTTTCTGGGTTGCCAGGCAGGGTGTCAGTCCATTGAGCCAGGAGCAGACCCCCCAGCACAGGATGACAGTTTCTCATGACATCAAGGACTGGCCTGGCTTCGAAGGCATGGCTGGCAATGGCGGGGCTGTGTTTGTGGGACATGGAAGCTGGGGCATGGGGAGCCCTTCACGAGGCATGTTCCAGTTGCTCTGATGAGAGGTGACAGGGTCACACCAGGGGAATGGGAGTAGGAGGGTGTGTCAGGGAGGGTGAAGAGCAAGAGAAGAGTTACATTGGAGGGAGAGAAGGGCTTTGTGGCTCAGGCATCTAAAGGTCAGGAAGAGCCATGTAGAGTGAGAGGGACAAAGAGGAGAGGCTGTCTCCATCCATGGGACCCCTGATGGAGAACAGAATTGCACCATAGCTGCCTGGGCAGGGACCATTGCAAAAGGAAGTCAGCTTAGGGGAGCCTGTGGCTGAAGAATGATTCCAGCATGGGGGTACAGAGGCTAACATTTCTTGCTGTGGGTGATTTAATGTTGGGCCTCAGTATTTCACCTCCCCACCCCTGGAAGAGCATGACACATCCACATCCTCACCAGGGCCCAAGGGAGGGTAGATGGACTTATCCATCCCAGAGGTGTTGCTTGTGGCTGGGCGACTTGCTTATGCCAACGAGACTTTAACAGACATGGCACAAGCAGAAGCCTGAACTGTGTGGGCCCTGCTAGGCCTGCCCTCTAATGCTCTTGATTTTTCCCATGGGATGGGCATGCCCCAGAGAACCATGGCTCTAGCTGCAGGAGGAGAGGCGTGTGGAGCACACGTGGTTCCAACCCTCAGCCCGGAGCCAAGCCCGGACTAGATCAGCCTAAGCCAAGCCAAGCCGCAGGTGCAGGAGTGAAAAGCAAATGCTGACTGCCTGTGACATTGACTTTCAAAGGGGCGTGTCCTGTGATGCACCTCAACCCAACAACAATGAAGGTGTTTCTCTGTCAGTCAGATGGGAAATAATTCTTGACAACATGCTGGGGAGGTGGAGTGATTTGAGTAGATTTGCTCCCTGCTTTCAAGGGGTGTCTTTTCCAGAGGGGCAGACAGAGGATGGATGCATACATGTAAATTATTCTATTGGCTGGTGCAGCAGTCATTGCAGTTTTTGGCATTAATAGCAACGGGGAAAAAAAAGTGGGGAGGAGCCGGTGCTGCAGTTCATTAAAAGTAATGGGAAACCCATGATGACTTCTGCATCAACTAATAGAATAATCACAGGGCTGCAAAACGTGGCAGTGGGGAAGTTTCGAGTGCTGGGATAGCGTCTGGATTCCTGGAGTCAGGAGATAGTGGTTGGCGACCTACCCAGGGTTAGTCCAAGGGAGGGGGGTGGGCAGGGAGCGATATTTCAGTGGAGACGCCAAGCATGAATGGCGATTAGAAAAGGAAACCCAGGTGGTGAGGGGGGAAGTGTTTTCGGCACAGAGATCAGCCTGTGGAAAGGCCCGGGGGTGCGAGTATACCATGTGTTCATCCACCCGAGGGGCGACCAGCAGGCTGGAGCTGAGCAGGCCGAGAGGAGGATGGGGAGCCTGGGAAAGGCGCCCAGGCAGAGGCACAGAGGGGCAGAGGCCCAGAGTCAGGCCTGAGCCTGCGTGGTTTGAGGAACTGACAGAGGCCAGTCCAGCAGAAAAGAAACAGCCAAGGGAGGCCACGAGGCCAGGGCAGAGAGCGGGGCCGTGCTGGGCACGTGGGCTGTGATGGGAGCTGCTGTTTGTGCTCAGGTGATGGGAATGAGCTGAAAGATTTTAAGGAGGGGAGTCACATTTGGGGTTAATGTGTATTCTGGGAACCTCAGCAAAGTAAATTCATAGTTTGAATGTTCATAAGACTTTAATGCAGATAGAGAGAAAGAAGGTTCTTTCCACAGCTGTGATTAGATCATATTAAAAATATAACTACATTTTTAAATGTCATTTCAAATTGTGTATTTCCATCTGACATTGGATAGAAGTAGATTGCAAGATTCATGGAAAGTAGAAAAGTTAACTGACTTGCAAGAATATAAAAGACACATCAATTTGAAAGCAAAATGTTTATTCAATTACTTTTGCTGTGGTTTTGTTGACTGCAGAATTCCATGAGAAGGGATTGTTCAGGAAGGTCCTGAAGCTGGAGACCCAGGAGGAGCTAGTGGGGCTGTTGTTTAAGCCTGAGGGTCGTGGAGGTGGAGACCTGGGGAGGAGCAGTCCTTTTTGTAGTTTGAGGGAGATGCAGATACGTACCTGGGCAGGAGCAGCTCTTACTTTACTTTGGAGTCAGACGGCTGTGGACCTGGGCAGGAGCAGTTCTTTACTTTGAAGGGCACACAGCAGTGGACGTGGGCAGGAGCAGTTCTGTTTGTTGTTTGAGGGCTGCACAGCTGCAGACCTGGGCAGGAGCAATTATTTTTGTTGTTTGAGGGCCACACAGTTGTGGAACTGGGCAGGAGCATTTCTTAGTTTACTTTAGTGCCACACAGCTGTGGATCTGAGCAGGAGCAGTTGTTTTTGCATTGTGAGGACCACCCAGCTGGGGATCTGGGAAGGAGGAGTTCTTACTTTTGTTTGAGGGCCACACAGCTGTGGACCTGGGCAGGAACAGTTCTTGCGTTACTTTGGGGCCACACAGCTGTGGACCTGGGTGGGAGCAGTTCTTTTTTCAGTTTGAGAGCCACACAGCTGGGGGTCTTGGCAGGAGCAGTTACTACTTTAGAGAACCTGACAGCTATACACCTGGCAGGAGCAGTTCTTTGTGTTGTTTGAGTGCTGCACAGCTGCCGACCTGGGCAGGAGGCATCTTACTTTGGTCCATGCAGATGGGGTTCTGTGCAGATGTGGTTCTTACCTTAGGTTGATGGCCACAGCTGGATACCTGGGCAGGAGTAGTTCTCACTTTAGTTTGAGCGCTGCACAACTGAGGACTTGGGCAGGAGGGTTCTTACTTTATTTTGAGAGCTGGGCAGCTAGGAACTTGGGCAAAAATGGTTCTTTCTTTAGTTTTAAGGCTGCACAGCTGGGGACCTGGGCAGGAGTGGTGCTTATTTTAGTTTGAGGGCTGCAGAGCCTCAGACTTGGGCAGGAGCAGTTCTTTCTTTAGTTTGAGGACCGTGCAGTTGAGTACCAGGACAGGAGTGGTTCTTACTGTAGTTCGAGGGGGCAGGAGCAGTTTTTGCTTTAGTTAGAGTCAGAGATTCCAGAGAATCCAGTGCTGCTGTTGTAGAGTAAGGACAGGTTAGCTAGAATCCTTGGGAGGAGTCAGTGATGCTGTTATGTCTGAGGTTCTTGGAGCTAAACATGGAGCCAAAGTAGGGAAGGAGAGAGAGAGAGTCACAGAAGGGCACCTGAAACTGTAGATGTAACTGCACACCAAGCAAGCTAAGCCTGGGAGTGTCTCAGTCCTTGGTATTAATGCTTTCTTTTTTCTTCTACACAGTTGGGATTTGTTTTCTGTCTGACACGACAGAAAGACCCTGATAAATATCCTCAGGAATTGAAAAGCTTAAAAAAACTAAATGATGTTGGCAATAATAATAATAGTAGAAATTTAACCAGGATTACCTTGACTGATAGAGACAAAATCACACATACACACAATATATGTCTTTTCAATAGTTAGTAAAATAAAAACAAATAGAAAAATAGGTCCATCTGAGAGTTGCTGCTGATGGACACATGGAGAATGTACCGTTTTCTCCACGTGGTTTCAGTGTACGATGATCTTCTGTGAGACCTGGCAGCTGGGTCGCTTCGCACAGCTGGGGATGCAGTGGGCATCACAAAAGGACCCCATCTCAGCTGATCCTGCCCCTTTGCTGTGACAAGTGTGGCCTCTGATTTCCGACAACTGACTGTGTTTGGAGGGGAGGCCAGGCCTGTGAGCACAAGGGTATCGATGGTGAGGTTCTGTGGGTGGAACGTCTTGGATGTGCTTGAGGTTCCTTCCTGATGCTCATCTGCCATCTTGCTCTTTAACACATCTTGTTTATAACTGTCTTCTCAATACTGTATAGGAAATAAGCACTTGTATAATATGGGTCAGGTATAAAGAATGTTCACACATTGGACACACGGGACCTCCACCAAGTTTAGGGAATAGAATCTGAAGAAACCAAACTTTGGATGCTCCCTGGAAGCCCCTCCTGAATCCCAGTCCCTTCCCTTATACTTCAGAAGGAGTCACTTTCTACTTTAGTCTTTATCATTCCTGTACTTTTCTTGGTGGTGTGTTTCTTTCCCCACATCTGTGTGCATCCCCAAACAATACTGCATGTGGTTTCAGAACACTCTGTTGTCCTTTTGAGACAGGTCTTGGTCTGTTGCCTGGGCTGCAGTTTTGAACTTTGATGTGAAGAAGTCTCCTGTGTGGCTGCTTCTCTGCTGCACTGGCTCTGAGCATTTGCTCCATGTCTATTTTCATCCTCCGTTCTCTTCCTGAGACCCGTCCACACTAACCTGATTCATTTTCATTGCTGCATGATCTCTAGTGGTGGATGGGACCATGGGAAATGTCTTTGTTTTCCTGCTGATGAATGTTTGGCCAGGTGGGCCCGTAGGACTGTGTTACCGTGAAGGTTCTTGGGCATTTCTTTTGTACACAACTTCAGTTTCTTCTGGTCAGTGGCTTTCAATTTTTAAAATTTCATCCCAGTAAGAAATGTAATTGTCCTGATAACCCACAACAGACACCCTTTCATAAGCAAGCATAGCAAAAATAATTCACAATCATTCTTAGTGGTGGCTGAGCATTCCTGTGGCTCTCCATTCTCCCCAACACTTGCACTGATTGTGGTATTTTTGCCAGTCATCTGGGTGTCAGCTGGTATCTCACCTTGTCTTCATGTTTTTAATCATCCATTCCTCCACATTTTTTTCTTCTGTGAAGGACTGGTTCAACTCCTTTGTCATGTTTCTATTTACTTGTTAAAATTTGAACCAGGCAAAGTCTCATGAGAGACAAGGGACCAAAGACTGAGCCGATGGAATCTAATGTCTTTTAATGTTGACTTCAGTCCAGTAAAGCTCTCGTTAAGCCATTTAAGTGTAACTGGGCCTGGGGGAGGCAGTGCACCCTCTGGAATTAGAGGTCCAAATATTTGGATTTGATTTCCAGCCCTCTGCCAGTCAGTCAGCCACTCACTTTCAAGTGATAAGCCTTAGTCTAGTCACTTTCTGTCTCTGTTTCTTGATTTCTGCACAGGGATTTATGTGGGCCTTAAGGCCCACTGGGAAACGATCCCTCTTCCAGCCCAGTGCCTGGTTTGTTGAGTATACTTGTCAATGTAGACTTGAATACACCTATGGTTTTGGATTAGCTCTATTACCTCTGCTAGAAATTGACACACAAAATTGACATTGATTGACAAGATGAGAATCATTTCTAAAGAATTCCAATATAACTTAATCCTTTATTACTAAAAGAATGCTCAACTCAAGGGGACACAGATCACTCATTTTGACTTCATGAGCTATGGCACTTAGAGACAACTTTTTGAAAATACACAGCTTAAACTGTCCGTGCTTTAAGTGCTAGACAAGTTTTTAAGAATACACAGCTGAAATGGTTCACGCTTTAAGTGCTTTAGGAAAATGGATTTCAGGCAAGGCCAGGCACCATTGATTTCAGAAAAGTCAATTTCAGACAAGGCACGTTGATTCCATAGAAATTGATTTCAGGCAAGGCCAAACAAGTCGATTCTAAAAAAAATCGATTTCAGGCAAGGCAAGTCAAGTCAATTCCAGAAAAATCGACTTCAGACAAGGTGAGGCAAGCCGATTTCAGAAAAGTCGATTTCAGACAAGGTACGTTGATTCCAGAGACATCAATTTCAGACAAGGCAAGTCGATTCCAGAAAAATCGATTTTCAGACCAGGCAAGTCGATTCCAGAAAAGTCGATTTGAGACAAGACCAGAAAAGTCGATTCCAGAAAAGTCGATTTCAGATAAGGCAAGTCGATTCCAGAAAAATCTATTTAAGGCAAGGCCAGGCAAGTCGATTCCAGAAAAGTCGATTTGAGAAAAGGCAAGGCAAGTCAATTCCAGAAAAGTCGATTTCAAAAAAGGGTTAGGGTTCGGGTTCGGGTTCGGGATTAGGGTTAGGTTTAGGGCTAGGGCTAGGGCTAGGGCTATAGCACTTAAAAGCAGAGATAATTTTAGCTGTGTATTTTGAAAAAGTTGTGTGCTCTACAAGGAAAAAGCTGCTTTCGTTGTTCCTTTTGGTCCCCAGGAGAAATGGGAGTCTTTTTCAGAGAGCACAGGAGACACATGAGTCCTTTGCAGTCCTCTTGTCTGCCTCTAAGGGTGAAATGGGAGTGTGAAGCACTTTGGGAGGTGGCCAGGCACACAGCTTGGATGGCTGCAGAGCAGAGCTTCTCCCTGGATGCATGGTCCCAGTCATCATGAGCCATGTCTGAAAGAATTAATCACATTTTATATGCAAGCATGCTCTCCATTTGACTGTGCTGTTATTTTTAATGAGAGCATCATTGACAATGCTTTAACCTGATAGCCCTGCCTAATTTTGTTCTACGTAGTAATGTGTGGGCTTCAGGAGGAGGCAGCATTGGGGGAGAAGGAGGGAGAATGGACGTGTGAATTAGGGAAAGGTGTCTCTTCCTTTGGAGCATGGATGACTTCAAAGCCCTCCTCATACTGCTAAGTATCTGGCAAGTATCTGGCTGGACACTACCAGTTGTGTGTTTAGACTGTGTGTGTGTGTGTGTGTGTGTCTTCGTGTCTGTCTTCAGGCGTGAACAGCATCTCCTTCCTGTGGTAGCATGTTACTCAGAATCTTGGATAACCCCCAGCCCTCCGAAAAACACAATACATGTATGTTTTAAGAAATTTTATCTGATGATTAGTGAGAGGGTGGTGATTGAAACCAGCTTGTTTCCTATTGACCACTGAGGTCAGCTCACCTTTGCTGAAAATGGTTCTTGACTCTTACTTTGTAGCAGGAACTCCTAAGTTAATCGATCCTTTTCAATAGTTTCAGGCTGAAAGTCCAGATATCGCAGGTTAGACCCAGTGTTAAAATATTACCTGGGCAAATTCTCGTTAGAGACAAGGGGCCAAAGACTGTTCCGATGTCTTTTAATGTTGACTTCAATCCAGTAAAGCCCTTGTTAAGCTATTTACCTGTGAAACTGGGCCTTGGGGAGGCAGTGCACCCTTTGAAATTAGAGGTCAGGAGATGTGGATTTGATTTCCAGCCCTCTGCCAGTCAGTCAGCCACTCACTTTCAAGTGACAAGCCTTAGGCGAGTCCCTTTCTGTCTCTGTTTCTCGATTTCTGCGCAGGGATTTATGTGGGCCTTAAAGCCCACTGGGAAAAGATCCCTCTTCCAGCTCAGTACCTGGTTTGTTGAGTATACTTGTCAATCTGGACTTTAATACACCTATGGTTTTGGATTAACTCTATTACCTCTGCTAGAAATTAACACAGAAAATTCACAGTTGATTGACAAGAATGAGAGTCAATTCTAAAGAATTCAAATAGAACTTAATCCTTTATTACTAAAAGACAGCTCAACTCAAGTAGACACAGATCACTCATTCTAATTTCATCAGCTATAGCACTTAGAGACAACTTTTTCAAAATACACAGCTAAAACTGTAGCAACCCCCCAGGCCACCCTGGCTGCTAGGGACTCCTTGGCTAGGAGGCTGTGCCCACACACAGCCCCTGGCCCACCCTGGCTACTAGGGACCCCCTGGCTAGGATGTTGTGCCCACACCCCTCGCCAGAGGGCACATAGCAGCCCCTGGCCCACCCTGGCTATTAGGCACCTCCTGGCTAGGGGGCTGTGCCCACAGCCCCATCCAGAGTGCCTATAGCAGCCCCTCAGCTCACCCTGGCTGCTAGGGACCCCCTGGCTATGGGGCTGTGCCGACAGACCCCGGTAGAGGGCCCGTAGCAGCCCCCCAGCCCACCCTGGCTCCTAGGGACCATCTGTTTGGAAAATGTTGTGTAATATGATACTCAGAACCATATCATAGGGAGATCATAATGTTATTCTGTTTTTTTTTTATATTAAGCACAATAACACTAGTTCTAGTTACATCTCTTTGATATAGACAAAAATGTCATCCTTACCTTCCTTGACAGGATTGAAAGCACAGGGGTTTTCACCCCTTGCAATGTTTAATTCAATATAATTGTGTTTTTTTTGTGGACATTAGTGACCATATGAGAGCTTGATGTACACCTCTTGCCATACTGAGAGTATTTCCCTATGGGCAGTAACATCATCCTCTCCTTCCCTGGATATTAGGAACAACATCACAGGACAGGTGTACAGCCCCAGTCACATTGTGAGTATTATTATCTGTAATCCCTTAGTTATTAGGAACAATATCACTGGGGGTTTGTGTGCTTCCCGAGATACTTGGAGTAATATCCTCTCCGTTTTTGGATGTGTTAGAAACAATATTACAGTGGTGGTGTACACTTCCTGCGATATTGAGGGTACTCTCCCCAGGATATTAGTAACTACATCACAGAAGTGTTGTACACCGCCTGTGATAATGGAACAGTCACAGAGTGTACACTTGCTTTCACAATGAGAGTAATACCTACTTAGGATATGATGGATAATATCACAAGATATACACACATAGGTGTATACCCATCCTGATATTAGGAATAATTTTTATCTAATATACTAAAAATAATATCCCAGAATATACTCATAATGTGTACATTTATTGGGATATTACAATAAATGTATATA
This sequence comes from Saimiri boliviensis, assembly GCF_048565385.1. NCBI lineage: Eukaryota > Metazoa > Chordata > Mammalia > Primates > Cebidae > Saimiri > Saimiri boliviensis. Next base: position 63,028 of record NC_133449.1, on the reverse strand, counting down.
ACATGTACCATATGTAGCTTTATTGTGATGTACATGTTTACACAATACATATGTACAATAAATGTACATAATCTGTACAATATGTACATTAATATGCACATGTGTATGATATATACATTATTGCAATATTGCAATGATATATGTAATTACAATAATATATATACAATATGTAATATCATGGTAAATATACAGATTGTACACATTATGTACTTTTAATTTATTTTGGTATTACAATATGTAACCATGTACATAATGTACATATGTACTATATGTACATGTGTACATATGTGTGCACATTATGTACATTATGTACAGCTGTACAATATATACACGTTTACATGTACAATATGTACACATATACGTAATGTACACATGTTCACATATACATAATGTACACATTACGTGCATATGTACTATATATCCATGTGTACATAATGTGCACATTAGGTAGAGATGTACAGTATGTGCACATTTACATAATGTTTACCTTATGTACAGATGTACAGTATGTATGCATGTACATATAGGCGCACATTGTGTACATATGCACAGCCCCCTAGCTCAGTGAGCCAGAGGATGCTGCATTGCCCTAGTTGCCAGCAGGGAGCATGTTGCCACTGCAGTGTGAGCAAGAGGGCCCTGCATTGGTCCGCCGCCAGGAGAGGGCGCCCAAGCCCGCCTTTTCAGAGTCCTGAGGCTCCGCCCCCCGAGGTGCATCATCGCCGCCCACATGGTCTGCAGAGTTGTTCTCCTCAGTGTTGACCTGGGGGCACTTGGAGGTGGAGCTGCGACCTCCTCAGCACAGACCCCGGGGCTCGGGTCTCACTGTGGGAGGGCCCTGCCGTGGCCCTCATCGCCGGAAGAGGGCACGGGCACATCACCGGGAGCGAGAGGGCCCCGCACTGCCCGGCGGCCGCCAGCAGGGGGCGCCCGAGCCGCCTTTTTGGACAGCGTCACGGTCCCGGCGTGCCTTGCGTCATGGCGGCCTGCGGAGTTCCGTCGTCCTCAGTGCAGACCTGCGGGGGCCCATGAGGGCGGAGCTGCGTTCTCCACAGCACAGACCTAGCGGGCACAGCCTCACCTGGGGACGACTCTGGGCCGCGTCCGCAGTGAGTAAAATCCTTCCTGTTTGCAGCCTGACTGCTTAGGGTCGGAGACTAGTAGGAAGATCTTGGTGTGGAAACCTGGACACCAAAAGCCCCTCGGAGTCCTGCACGCCGAGGTTCTCCCGAGCCAAGGCCACGTGGCGACAGTGCGAGGTGCACACCGCCTCGGAACGCAATGGCGCGTTCCTAAGGCAGCTGTGACATCCGGAATGTGAATACAACACCCGCAGTGCTCGTGTAGAAAACAGCTGTGATGCTGATGCAAGGCCTCCGTCCGCGCGTTACTGTAAAGTCCGCGCTGCTCCTGCGGCCGCCATACAGCAGTTTGAATCATCAACAGTGACGTATCAGTGCAAACGCAGAAACCAATGTATGCTCAGGGTTTTGGGTGAGGATCAGGGCTACGGGTGAGGGTTAGAGTTTGGGGTTACTGGTTAGTTGTTAGGATTTAGGGGTTAGAGAATTTTAGGCAAAATAAATTTAGTTTATTTAAGCAAAGGAATGATTCGTGAATCACACCTGAAGCACCAGAACAGAAAACAGGGCTTGGGACTTCGAGCTGTTAGTGGTGGCAGCTAAGTGAGGTTTCTCCTTGGCTCCAGCTAGGCGACTGCCTGTTGTGGGGATGGTTCCCTCAGCATCAATAGTCATAAAGCCAACTAGCAGCAGGGTTTATTGTCATTGACGGGTTGGTTTGCTCATGTTTTAAAGTCAGTTTTAAAGCCTCCAATTCGATTTCCATTTGCTTTGCAAGACCTCAGGCTAACGGCTTCCTCCTGTTTTGCTTTAACATGTCAAAACCGTAATTCATTTTCATTTTACTTTACTGGCATGAATAGCAGTAAATTCACATTTTTGTTGTTATTCAGAAAGTCAGTTTAATTGGCAACCTATTTGTGATGGTGCATAAAATAATGTTTGTTAATCATTAGCATCTTAGATTAGATGAAATATGTTAACTCTATTCAGCTTTGTTATTAAACCAAAACAGGAGTTGAGTTTCTTTTTTTTTTTTTCTCCTAGGCTTTAACCATTTAAAATACACTCAAGCATCTTCTTTTGATGTGAATTCTTTCTGAGAAATTTGTCCTTGGTGATTTCATCCTTGTCTGAACACCATAGAGTGTCTTTTTAAATCCTAGATGGTATAGCCCACTCCACACATAAGTTATATGGTATAGCCTATTGCTCCCATGCTACAAACCTGTATAGCACATCTCTGTACTGAATGCTGTAGTCAACTGTCACACCATGGTGACTGTGGATTGTGATCCCAAAATATCTGAGTCAGGTCTCAGTCAAGTAGAAAGCTTATTTCGCCAAGGTTAAGGACACGCCCATGATACAGCCTTAGGAGGTCCTGACAACATGGGCCCAAGGTGGTCAGGGTAGAGCTTGCTCTTATACATTTTAGAGAGACAGGAGACACCAATCAATATGCGTAAGATGTACAGTCATTTGGTTCAGTGAGGTGGAACAACTGGAAGTAGGAAGTGGGGGTGCTTCTAGGTCAGAAGTAGATAAAACACAAGGTTGCATTCTTTTGAATCCTTGATCAGCCTTCCAGTGAATACAATTTAGTCTGGTTCAGTGAATCTGCATTTTTACATATACAGTAGGGCAGACGAATGGTGTGATCTTGGCCCACCACAACCTCCGCCTCCCAGGTTCAAGCGATTGTCTTGCCTCAGCCTCCTGAGCAGCTAGGATTACAGGCATGCACCACCATGCCTGGGTAATTTTTGTATTTTTAGTAGAGTTGGGCATCCACCATGCCCAGCCTACTATCGGTATATTTGCTGTGGTTGGGTATCTGTTCAGATATTTAACCAGTTTTAAAATCACCTATGTATTGTGTAAATATCTTCTCACATCTGTCTTGTCTTTTTATTCTCCGAATACAATTTTTCACAGTAGAATATTTAGCTTTATAAAGTCTGTTATCAATATTTTCATGAATTGGCATTTGATGTTGTGTGTTAAAACTCAACACAAAACCCAATGTCATCTAGATTTTCTTTTAGATTTTTTATAGTTTCACATTTCATATTACCGCCTCTGGACTGTTTTGAGTAGGGGTTTTTTTTGTGTATGTGTGTGAAATGAATACATTTCATTCTACATGGCTTCCAAAGTCTTCCATCACTATTTTTGGGAAGGATATGGCTACAGTGGGCTTCATTTTGGCTTGAGTTTCCAAAATTATTACATTGAATAAACTGAATATTGAATTTTATAGGTATTTCAGGACAGCCAGGCGGGGGTGAACATCTGCTGAGAAACTGAGTAAGAATGTCTGTGCTGAGCTCTGGCGCCACTAGAGGGTGCGTGAACCTACCCCTGACTAACTTCCCTCTGAGGTGCCAGGGCAGCACGAGGGTCGTGTCAACTTAGTCTTGTTCATTGGTGAGTAAAAAGCTTCCTTTCCACGGCCCTGAGTGCAGAGAAGAGAGTCTTTAGAGTACTCAGCAAAGGAAGAAATTCATCTAGAAAAATTAAATCCCCAAATCCCATCATACGACTACATCCTGATATTATTGTCAATATCCAGACACAGTGGCTGCTAAGATATGTTCTCACAGTGGCCTCTAATATAATAATCACAGCATGCCCTAACATTACTATGATATCCATACCGTGCCCTAACACCAATATATTCACACCATACTCTAACGCTAATCTGATATCCACACCGTTGCTTCTAATACTAATGTAATACTATCCACATGGTTTCCTGATGTTAATGTAATATCTACATTGTTCTCCAACACCAATATCATGTGTATATCATGTCCTAACACTAATATCCACACTGTGCCATAACACTAATCTATCCACACAGTAGCCTTTAATACTAATAAGTACAATAATATCTACTAAGTGGAGTCTGTTGACATTGAGGCTTTTATAAGGGTTCATAGCTTTGGATGAAGGGTAGCCTCTATAGTGGATTTTGGTGATGTCTCTGCTTTTCTGGCGTAGTAGTGATATGGTTGTTTTAAAAAGTAATTTACTTTTTAATAATGTCATACTTCTAGGAAACTTCCAGTAGCAGTGCAAAATATAACCTGTTTCTTTTCTTAGAGTCCCCAGCAGTTATTGCTGTACCAGATTTGCAGCGTCCCACAAAATACTCCGGTATACTTTATCCAGAGCATGGAAACTCTCCTAGGTTACCACCACATAACCCCTAGATCAGGAAATCAGCATGGTTCCTACGTGATACTTCAGTTCACAAACTCATTTCACTTTTACCTCCTGCCCCGCTTGGGAGTATAATGTGTTTTTTCATTTGGATCCAGTTTTCCTGTCAGTATTCCCAAGACTTTCCTGCATATTTATGATCTTGACACATTTAAAGAGCATACGAATTTTTGTTTGAACACCTGTTTTCAGGTCTTTGGGGTATATAGCTAGGAGTCGTACGGTAAATTTACTTGCAGAAACTCCAAATTATTTGACACATATGCTGCACCATTTCATATTGTCACAAGCAGTGTTAAATAGTTCACATTTCCGCACATCTTTGTCAATACTTGTTTTTTTTTTTTTTTTTAGTATGACTATTTTAGTGTGAGTTAAGGGGTATCTCTTCTTTCTGGTTTGAATGAGGACTAATGATGTTAAGCATCTCTCAAGTGCTTGCTGGTGAAGTGTGTATTAAAGTGCATCATTAGTTTTTAGATTGGATTGTCTTTGTTGTTGAATTGTAAAAGTTATTTATACATTCTGGATAACAGACACTTATGAAGAATCTACTGTGCAGATTTTTTCTTCCATTCTGTGGGTTACTGGAACATAATAAGAGTTTGTGTGTGGTCTCTGCCCCAGTGTCCTGAGTGTAATGTATGTTTTTTTTTTTTTTGAGACGGAGTTTCGCTCTTGTTACCCAGGCTGGAGTGCAATGGCGCGATCTCGGCTCACCGCAACCTCCGCCTCCTGGATTCAAGCAGTTCTCCTGCCTCAGCCTCCTGAGTAGCTGGGATTACAGGCACGCGCCACCATGCCCAGCTAATTTTTTGTATTTTTAGTAGAGACGGGTTTCCACCATGTTGACCAGGATGGTCTCAATCTCTTGACCTCATGATCCACCCGCCTCGGCCTCCCAAAGTGCTGGGATTACAGGCTTGAGCCACTGTGCCCGGCCCTGAGTGTAATGTATGAAATGATGTGTCTTTTGTATGCTAATGAGATGACTGATGGCTGAGGGCACCTGGACAGCCTCAGTGGGGCTGGTTGCCAAAGAAACCAACCTTGCCATTAGAAGATTTGAAATTTCAGCCTCCCTCCCATCTCTGTGAAAGTTAGAGGTGCTGATGGTTGAGTAGAATACCTGAGGCACTGTTGGGAACATGCTAACACAGTGGTCTGCAAGCTTTTTGGCATCAGGGACTGGTTTTCTGGAAGACAGTTTTTCTATGGCCCAGGGTGGGGTGCATGGATTTGGGATGATTCAAACACATTACATTTATTGTACATTTATTACACTGTAACATGTAATGAAATAATGATTTCAGATTGTCTTCTTGCAACTGGACGGTCTCTTCTGGGGGTGATGGAAGACAGTGACAGATCATCAGACATGAGATTCTCATAAGGAGCATGCAGCCCAGATATCCCACATGTGCAGTTCACAATAGGGTTCATGCTTCTATGAGAATCTAATGCCACTGCTGATCTGTCAGGAGGCGGAGATCAAGTGGGGACGCATGTGATGTGGAATGGATATGAACACAGGTGACACAATGCTCGCCTTTCCTCCTCTCACCTCCTGCTGTATGGTCCAGTTCCTGAGGCTGCAGACTGGTAACAGTCTGTGAGCTGGGGGTTGGGGGGACTCCTCATCGAACAGACCAGGTCTTGTCCTCATGCAGAAAGTCCAAGATGATAAGCATGGCAACATTTTGGTCAAGCTAGAAAAAAGTATCACTGCAAGCTCAGCATGGTGGCTCATGCTTGTCATCCCAGCATTTTGGGAGGAAGAGGTGGGTGGATCATGAGGTCAGGAGTTTGAGACCAGCCTGGCCAAACTAAAATACAAGTATTAGCCAGGTGTGATAGCGTGCACTATAATCCCAGCTACTCAGGGGGCTGAGGCAGAATAATCGCTTGAAGCTGGGAGGCGCAGGTTGCAGTAATCCAAGACCATGCCACTGTACTCCAGCCTGTGCTACAGAGTGAGATTCCATCTCAGGACAAAAAAAAAAAAAAAAAAAAAAAAAAAGAAAGAAAGGAGAAAAGAAAATAGCATCATTGCAAGCATTACTGCATGATGAGACTCTCCAAACTCAAGTTACTTGGGCTTGCCCCTCCAGCCCATCCTTTTGTCACCCCACAGACCAAGCCACCCTCCCCCTTGTTGTACTGAAGCACCTGGGCAAACTGTGTACCTGAAAAACACTCACCTAGTGGTAAAAACCTAGCCGATGGCATTGGACTGCCCAGGTCCAAATCCCAGCCCCAGCACTGACTAGCTGGTTGATCCTGACAAGTAGATCATCTCTCTCAGCCTCTGTGTTTCCATCTGCAAAATGGGCATATCGATCATCACAGCAGCTGGTTGTGAGAATGGATTTAATGGATCTGGGCTGAGCCATGAGAGCTTTGATTTTTAGAAAATCTTTCAGGAGATTCTAACTATTTGTTAAGGATCAAGAACCACTAATCTAATTACACTTGTCACAGTGAAATATTTATTACTGATTATAATGGTTATGATAATTATTGTAGCTATATAATTAAAAATAAGTATATAATATATATTCTAATAAGTATTTGCTATCAGTTGAGATGGAGTCTCGCTCTGTCTTCCAGGCTGGAGTGTGGTGAATGGTGCAATCTTGGCTCACTGCAACCTCCCGGGTTCAAGCAATTCTCCTGCCTTAGCTTCTTGAGTAGCTGTGATTACAGGCACCCACCACCACACCTGGCTACTTTTCATACTTTTTGGTAGAGATGGGGTTTTGCCAAGTTGGCCAGGCTGGTCTGAAACTCCTGGCCTCAAGTGATCCACCCACCTCAGCTTCCCAAAGTGCTGAGATTACAGACGTGAGACACGCGCCCTGCCACAGTGAAATTCATGGCACCCTACTCTCCGGGAAGACTGATGTAGATGATAATTTATATCAGAAGTTCATTAACTTTTTCATAAATGACCAGTTGTGCATATTTTAGGCTAGTGGGCCAGACAGTTTCTGTCACAACTGCTCAAAACGTGAAATATAGAAATAAATGGATTTGGCTGTGTTCCAATAAAACTTTATTGATAAGAGTAGGCAGTAGGCAGGATTTGGTCTTTGGGTCATGCTTTGCCTTCCCCTGGATTATTAGCTGTGGGACATGGAAAGAACAAGATCCCTGCAGGGTCACACAGGAGCCAGCGAGCAGCAGGATGGTTTGTTCAGTAGGAGAGATTTCCTGTTGCCGCTTCTGCCTCTGACCTCCTCGATGCAGAGGCTGGCCAGGTCAGGGGGCTCCTGTAACTGGCCTTTTGTGCCCCGCAGCTGCCAGGAAAGATTGCATCATGATACACAGTGCCACTTCTGCCTGGTTCCAGGAAAGCCCTCCCTGCCTCCACAGGTACAGAATGATACCCATGGAAACCAGCCTCATGTTTTTAGGGAGAAGCTGTGTAGGGCTCCAGCTGACTTCCACCTGAGGGGTGGTGCAGGTTTCCAGCCTGGGATGGGAGGGTGGGTTAGGTTGGGCTGGGCCTCTGCCAAGAAGGTTCCCAGGATGCTCCTGTACCTTCTGCAGGTGGGGACCTGGACAGCATAGACCTGCACTTCCTGCAGATGGGGACAATGGCATTTGCTTAATCGGCTTTGCTCAATTCTGTGCCACATATATCAGTCCCAGATCATTATCATCTACAGCCCTCAATTCCATGGCTTGGTCTTTGTGGCCAAAAAACCTCAGCCAGGCCTGAAACTCCATAAGAAGGGAGAGAATATGTCCTGGGCAGTATTTGCATTGGCTGTCACTCAGTCACTTCATTGATGGAGCACCAGCTCTGGGCCATGCTCTGTTCTAGGTACTGGGGATTGGGTGAAAGAAACAGACAAGGGCCCTGCTCTCTTGGGGTGACGTGCTGGTAGAGGTGAGGCCCAAACAGGAATCCAGGGCAAGGGGACAGAGCACGATGGCATGCCTAGTGAGGGAAGGCTTGGCATTCAAGCTGAGATCATAAGGAAAGACAGTGAGCCGTGCAGGTGTCTGGGAGAACAGTTTTGGGTTTTTTTTGGAAACAGTCTTGCTCTGTCACCCAGGCTGGGGTGCAATGGCATGATCTTGGCTCACTGCAACTTCCACCTTTGGGGTTTAAGCAATTCTCTTGCTTCAGCCTCCCGAGTAGCTGGCATTACAGGTGTGCCCCACCACACCCAGCTCATTTTTGTATTTTTAGTAGAGATGGGGTTTCACTATGTTGGCTGTGCTGGTCTCCAACTCCCAACTTCAAGTGATCCACCTGCTTCATCTCCCTTAGTGCTGGGATTACAGGCATAAGCCACCATGGCTGGCATGGGAGAAGAGCCTTCTAGGCAGTGGGAATGGCATATGCAAAGGTCCTGGGTCAGGACTATGCCTGGACTTGGGTTTTCCAACCTCAGCATGGTTGATATTTTGGGCTGAAACTTCATTGTTGGGTTCTGTCCTGTGCATTATGGGATGTTTAGCAGACTCCCAGTCTCTACCCACTAGATGCCAGCAGCACCCCCTACCAGTTGTGACATCCAAAAATATCTAGATCTTGCCAAATGACTCTTGGGGGATGCAGTCATCCACAGTTGAGAACCACTGACCGATTGTGTTCAAGAAACAGCAAGGAGGTCAGCATGGCCAAGAAAGAGCAGCTGAGGCACAGAGTGGATGGAGATGGGATGTCGTTCATGATCATCAGGACTTTAGCTTTGACCCTGAGTGAAATGGGAGTGCTGACGGGTTTAGCTGGGAAGTGTTAAGAGCTGACTTGGGTTTTTTGTTTATTTGTTTGATTTTTGAGATGGAGTCTCACTCTGTTGCCAGGCTGGAGTGAAGTGGTGTGATCTCAGCTCACTGCAACCTCCACCTCCTGGTTCAAGCAATTCTCCTGCCTCAGCCTCCCAAGTAGCTGGGACTACAGGCATCTACCACCACACCCAGCTAATTTTTGTATTTTTAGTAGAGATGAAAGTCCCCCATATTGGTCAGGTTGATCTCAGGCTCCCAACCTCCGGTGATCCACTCACCACAGCCTCCCAAAGTGCTGGGATTACAGGCATGAGCCACTGCCGACTTGGGTTTTAACAGATCCCTCTGGTCACGAGGTGGAGGATGGGCTGTGGGATAATGGACAGGAGTGGGGCGGGACCAAGAGCAGGGGCAGGGAGGGGAGGAAAGAGCCTATTTATTGCAGGAGCCAAGGCAGGAGGCCAGGCTGGTGAAACCCTCAGGCTACTGCCAACTCTGTGTGCACGTGGGTGGACGTGCGTGCATGTGTGTGCATGGTGTGAGTGTGTGCACACATGTATGCATGTGAGCATGGATTGCTTGGGTATACACATGTGCATGTGTGCATGGATGTGTGCCTACATTGTGTGTGTTGCTGTGCATGCTAACATGCTTGTATGAGTGTGCAAATGTGCATGCATGTGTACACACTTTGTGTGTATATGTGCGCACATGCACACATGTACACAGGATGGTTGCTCAAATAGCCAGACAAGGACTGGGAAAGGAACAGCCCCACAGGTGCTCTTACAGTCCTGGAGCAGGAAAGCTCGTCTCCATCTGAGGCTCGCCATTCCTCAAAGATGAGGGCTGGGCCCTAACCAATGTCATGTCTCCTTTCTTGCACTCAAAGAATAAACCTCACCATGCCCCAGGGCTGTTTCCTGGCTTTAGTCAGTCCAGTGGGAACAGGGAAGTCCTCCCTGCTGTCCATCCTCTTTGGGGCGCTGTCAAAGGTGGAGGGGTTGGTGAGCATCACAGTAAGGCCACCCCCTTCCTGTGTGCTAGGATGTCCCCATCATCCTGAAAGTCCCCCTTCCTCACTGCCTTTCCACCCCTCCCCATCTCAGCCAAGCTCACTTTCATTCTCTCAACCACCCACCCACCGAGAGCCCAGCTCCCACTGCTCCTCAAAACCTGTCATCCATCTTTCCCCATCATCCTTATGTGACCAAAGTAAGTTGTGTTTTAGTGTTCAGTGGCCTACATGCTCCAGGAGACTTGGGTGCAGAACACCTCTGTGGTGGAGAAAGTGTGCCTCAGGCAGTAGCTGGACCCAGCCTGGCTGGGGAGAGTCCTAGAGGCCTGTGCCCTGTGGGCCAGATGTGGATAGCTTTCCTGGGGGAGTCCACACTTCAATTAGGGAGAAGGTGAGAGTCTCAGGGTCTTTTGGGTCAGGGAGGCATTGCAGTTGGGGGTCATTTGGGTCTCTGACTCATCATGGGCACTATGATGGAGAAATGCAGGGAGTGGTCAGGGAAGTGGGGAAGAAGAAGGGCTCAGCTCATGGTCAAGCACATACTAGGTGCTCAATGAATAATCACTAATCAGGAAATAGAAATGGACACAGAGAGACTCAAGGAGTTGTGGTAGGGATTGGCTGTGAGGGTCTGTTCAGCAACTGAGAGTGAGATGACTAGAGTCCTGTCTTACTCTGCCCTGCCTTGCTGGGTGACATTGATCTAATTGCTTCCCCTCTCTGGGCCTCACCAAAGGGTCTGGACAGAGATGTCCAAGACATAGAATATATGCATCTGGAGCTATGGCTTGGGCAGGAGCTGGCAAACTGTGACCCCCAGGCCAAATCCAGTCCTCCACTTTTGTGTGCGTGTGTGTGTGTTTGAGATGGAGTCTCTGTTGCACAGGCTGGGGTGGTGCAATCTTGGCTCACTGCAACCTCCCCCTCCCACATTCAAGAAATTCTCCTGCCTCAGCTTCCTGAGTAGCTGGGATTATAGGCGCATGCCACCACACTTGGCTAATTTTTACATTTTTAGTAGAGACAGTGTTTCACCATGTTGGCCAGGCTCATCTCGAACTCCTAACCTCAGATCATCTTCCCATTTTCCTCAGAGTCAAAGCCCAAGTCGTGATGATCCCTGGCAAGGTCACTGTCACCTTGCTCTGGTATCTGTCATCCCCATCTTTCTTCATCATCTGGCTTCACTCCAGCCTCCAGAGTCTGTGATGTTCCCTGATCCCCTGCAGCACACTCTGTCCCCAGGGCCTTTATAACTTCTGTTCCCACTGTGGGAATTCTCTCCCCAGGAGTGGCCAGGACTCAACCCTCACTTCTGTCACACTCGCAGAGAAGGCTTCCTAGATTACCTTATCCACCACCACCACTGCAACCCTGCTCATGCTAGTGCGCCTTACACCCACACCTGCTTCCCCTCCCCTCCCGTCCCCTCCCCTCCCCTCCCTTCTCTTCCCTTCCCTTCCCTTCTTCCCTTCCCTTCCCTTCTCCCCTTCCCTTTCCGAGACAGAGTCTTGCTGTGTTCCCCAGGCTGGAGTGCAGTTGTGCAATCTCGGCTCACTGCAACCTCCGCCTCTCAAGTTCAAGCAATACTCCCACCTGAGTAGCTAGGATTAAAGGCAGGTGCCACCATTTTTGTACTTTTAGTAAAAATGGGGTTTCACCATGTTGGTCAGGCTGATCTCGAACTCCTAATCTCAAGCGATCCACTCACCTTGGCCTCCCAAGGTGCTGAGATTACAGGTGTGAGCCACTGCACCTGGCTGCACCTACTTTAGTATTTATTCTTCATAGCGCTTTTCACCTAATGTGCTGTCTGTGTTACTGGTTTGTTTGTGGATTGCCTGTCTTTCTCCCTCTCATTAGAGTGATGGATCCATTCAGATAGCAGAAACTTTGTTTCATTCACTGCTGTTTCCCCAAAGACTAGAACCCTGACAGGGATATGATAACCAGGCAGTAGTTAATGGAATGAATTAATGTAAGAATGAATGAATGTGTCATCTGGGTCTAGATTATAGAGAGAAAAAAAAGAATGAATGAATGGCCGGGTGCAGTGGCTCATGCCTGTAGTCCCAGCACTTGGGGAGGCTGAGGCGGGCAGATTGCTTGAAGTCAGGAGTTCAAGACCAGCCTGGCCATCTCTACTAAAAATACAAAAATTGGCCAGGCATGGTGGCACACCTGTAATCCCAGCTACACAGGAGGCTGAGGCAGGAGAATCGATTGAACCCAGGAGGTGGAGGTTGGAGTGAGTTGAGATCACGCCACTGCACTCCAGCATGGATGGAATAGCGAGACTCTGTCTCAAAAATAAATAAAAATAATTTTAAAAAGGAATGCATGAAAGACAAGAAGTCCTAGATATAAGGAATAAGTGATAGTAATCAATACTACACAAGGGAAATCATAGTGAATGAGAATTTATTTGTAAATTTCAAGATAGCTAGAAGACAAGGATTGTGGTGTACTCAATACAAAAGATAAATATTTAAGGTGATGACTATCTCAGTTACCCTGATATAATCATTACATACTGTACATCAGGGGTCCCCACAGCCTCTGGCCACGAATCAATACCAGTCTGAGGCCAGTTAGGAACTGGACAGGCAGCACAGCAGATGAGTAGGGGGCAGGTGTGTGAGGCTTCATCTGTGTTTACAGCCACTCCTTATTGTTTGCATCACCACTTAAGCTCCACCTCTAGATCAGTGGCAGTGTTAGATTCTCATAAGAGCACAAACCCTAGCGTAAAGAGCACATGTGAGGAATCTCGGCTGCGTGCTGCTGCTTTTTTTTTTTTTTTTTTTTTTTTTTTTTTTTTGAGATGCAGTCTCACTCTTTGCCAGGCTAGAGTACAGTGGCACATGCTTGGCTCACTGCAACCTCTGCTTTTTTGGGTTCAAGCCATTCTCCTGCGTCAGTCTCCTGAGTAGCTGGGATTACAGATACATACCACCACACATGACTAATTTTTGTATTTTTTTAGTAGAGACAGGGTCTCACCATGTTGGCCAGGCTGGTATCAAACTACTGACCTCATGATCCACCCACTTTGGCCTCCTAAAGTGCTGGGATTACAGGCATGAGCCACCATGCCCTGCAGCTGCATGCTTCTTATAAAAATCTAATGCCTGATAATCTATCACAGTCTCCCATTACCCTCAGAGGGACCATCTAGTTTCAGCAAGACTAGCTGAGGCTCTCGATGATTCTACATTGTGGTGAGTTGTGTAAGTATTTTGTCATATTTTACAATATAATAATAATAGGAGCAGGCCAGGCACAATGGCTTATGCCTATCATCCCAGCACTTTGTAGGGAATGAGGCAGGCAGATAATCTGAGGTCAGGGGTTCAAGACCAGCCTGGCCAACATGGCCACTAATTCAATTCACGAGGAAGTTCTTCCCTAACGACTTAATCAGCTCCTAAAGACTCCACCTCTTAATACTGTCTATATTGGAGTTTAAGTTCCAGTATGAATTTTGGAGGAGATACAAACATTCCAACCATAGCGAATATACTTTACTAAAAAAGGAGAAAAAAAGGAAAATGCTGTCTCTAAACATGGTATTTTAAGAGTTATTTGTAGCCCCATTTTCTGCTTGCTTAGCTTCATATTTGTGACCATGAGTGTCAGCTGAGAAGTTTCAGCAAATTTTAAAAGTTTCACACTATCTATTAATATCTTATTCAGATAAGATCAAATTTCTAACCTAGATTTTAGGTTAAGACAGAGACCCATAGTAATTTATTGCAATGTGAAACTGACAGAGAGATATTAACTAGCAGAATCCAGCTATAAAAATAAATTTAAGGGCACAGTTCTCTGCTAATGACTCCCCCAGACAAATCATTCTTTGGATATCAATGAATCAACTAAAAATGGAAGTGAGAACAGTTTGAGTTCTTTTTGCAGTGGATGGATGTTTATGAGACTATTAAGTGAAGAGGTTCCGAAACAAGGGGATAAATGGCATGCTAATTTGGGGTTGAATGGAGTAATGGGATGATCTTGAAATATAAGAATCCTGCTTAATGGGGCTTGTCTACTTGCAATGCGATAAACTAGTATACGTCAATTCAAAGAGATAAAGGACAGGAGCAGTCAGAACAAAATTACAGAAATACATTTAGCAAAGAGGCACCCCAGTTGAGGTAAGGGTCACTGTGCCACGCCTGATACTTTTAATTCCCGAGTCCTGGGGATGGTAAGCCGGGGAGCAGAGTCTTCCGACTGGAAGCTAAATCTACCTGGGGTGGGTTCAGCGCGCCTGTTCAGACTCAAGAAGCGAAACAGATGTTGTGTGGTTGAAAACATCCCGATGGCAAGGGCGTTTTCAAAGACGGTGGTGCTTGGGGAAAAAGAATGCTGCGTGTTTTTTAATAAATAAAAAGAATTAAAAGGAAGAATGGGACAAGGAAGGAAAGGCGACCAGAGGGCAGGGCGACCACGTGTTCTGGTTTGCAAGGTGCAGCTGAGGTTACGTCTGCGTCCCGGTGCAATTACGGTAGTGCCCGTTTCGCCCTCCGAAGCGTCTGGATTTGGACGATCAACCCGCTGGAGAGGAAACCAGCCGGAAGGCCCCGCGTCCACCGCGGGCGCTGTGCACCGACCCGCAGCCCAGCCGGGCCCCGCGCCGCGCCGGGGTCTCCAGCAAGGCCGGGCGGGCCCTCGGCTCCCGCGCCGCTCTGCTGCCGCCTGCAGGTCGTGCGCGGAACTGCGTCTCTCCGCCCCGCCGCCCGCCGCCCGCCCGGACCCTGCGCAGCGCTGGGCTGGACCGAGAGCCGCTCCGGGAGCGGGAAGCCGGGGCTGGGGCGTGCGCTGGACCCGGCCGTGAAGCCCGCGTGGCGCGATCAGACGCGCCCAGCTTGAACCAACAGACGCGCCTCCTCTTCCCGCCCGCTCCTGTCTGGGCTCACGTTGCGGACGGGAAACTGAAGCCGGATTCAGAATTTTCGTTGATGGCTTGTGAAGCGCGCAGCTGGAGTCTCCCAGGCGCCCTTCCCCACGTGCCTGTCTTCCCCTAATGCATCTGGATGGCGGAAGCAGGAGAAGTTAAGCTTGCTAAGCTCCTACTGTGGGCGCTTTTCTCTGCGGCCCCCCGACTGGTGGAACGTAGGTGATCATCCACCGGGGACACAGGATCCGAGTGGGCTGGTGGCGTGCTCACGGTCTCTCAGCTGAGACCGGAACCCCAGGGTCTAAGGCTAGTGCTCTTTTAGGATCTCCAGCTTGAGGAATAGTTGCAAAATGCAAAGAGCACCATGAAAATCTAATACTGATCCGTGTAAGACTACATTGCAAACCAAAACATGAGTGTATGTGAGCGTGGCAGCGAGGTCGGGAGATTATCTCAATTCTGTGTGACCTGGGAGCTCTCCAAGGAACAGGAACGAAGCACGAGGGAGTGCGATTTGTCTGACAAACAACATCTGTCAGAACGTGGGGCCCTGTGGGTCCCAGGTCGTGCAGATGAGAAACCTCGGTGCCGGAATTTCCTGAAGTCTTCTTTATGAAATTACTCAGGGCCTCGGGGCCTCCACTTTCTGCGTGACCCCTAGGCAGTTTCCCCTCTGTCTTCATCCGACCGCCTGCCCTCCTAGCCATCAAAGTGCTGGAGTTATGTCTCGATAAAATAAAAATCACGGTGGAAGTCATTTACACCCGGTGAGAGTCTGTAAGACTCCCCTTTCTTCGCAGACCTTTCAGCTGAAGTTGGTTATGAGAGAGGACGGGGCGGGGAAAAGGGTTGGGGTGAGCACTCTTGGGACTTGCACTGTTTCTTGCGGCCGCCCTGGCTCAGTGTCAATGTCAATCTGAGTGGAGAGCGCCAGGGATGTTCCTCTCTATTCCCTTTGTCGCCAGTACTGACTCCCAAGGCAGATCCGGGAGGGCTGGACTGAAGGACCTGGCGGTAACAGACAACGCTTGGCTTTGGATTTCAGGTCAAGTTCTGCCCGTGACTTGCTGCGTGAGATCAGACAAGTCGGTTCACCTCTCTGTACTTCACTGACCTCATCTGCAAAAGGCTGGTCTGAACTAGATTATTAATTATTTTAGGTTTTGCAATTTTTTTGGTCTTAACATTATATTCAATTCTTCCCTCATTTTTATTAAAGTATAATTGACAACTAAAAATTGTTTATATTTATGGTGTTCAGTGTGATGTTTTGATACATGCAAACATTGTATAATGATTAAATCAAGTTAATTAACATTTTAATCACTACACATACATTTATTATTATTGTTTTCGTGTTAAGAACATTTAAGATCTGTTTGCTTCGAATAGTGTTTACTAGAGGTGAGGAAGGGTAAGGGGGAGAGGGTAGCCAAAGGTTGGCCAATAGGTTAACAGATACAAGAGCACATGGCTGAGGATAGCGGCTCATGCCTGTAGTCCTAGTACTTTGAGAGGATGACTTGATCCAGGAGTTTGAGACAAGGCTGGGCAACATAGGGAGATCCAATCTCTACAAAAAAAAAAAAAAAAAAAAAATGAAAAATTAGCCAGGCATGGTGGTGCATGCCTGTGGTCCCAGCTACTTGGGCGGCTGAGGTGGAAGGATTGCTTGGGCCCAAGAGGTCAAGGCTACAGTGAGTTGCGATTGCACAACCGCATTCCAGCCATGCGGACAGATTGAGACTCTGCCCGGGGAAAAAAAACAAACCAAAAAACAGAGTACAGCTAGATAGGAGGAACAGTTCTGGTGTCTTTATAGCACTATAGGGCGACTATAATTAATTACGTTTTATTATATATTTTTAAATAGCTAGAAGAGTGGATTTTGAATGCTCCCAGAACAAAGAAATAATAAATCTCTGAGGTGGTGGAGATTCTAATTACGATTTGATTATTACACATGATATACATGTATAAAAATATACTGTACCCCATAAATATATACAATTATGTGTTGATTAAAAATAATAAAAGCAGGCCTGGCGCGGTGGCTCATGCCTGTAATCCCAGCACTTTGGGAGGCCGAGGTGGGCAGATCACGAGGTCAGAAGATCGAGACCAACCTGGCTAACACAGTGAAACCCCATCCCTACTAAACACACACACACACAAAAAATAGCCAAGCGTGCACCTGTAGTACCAGCTACTCGAGAGGCTGAGACAGGAGAATTGCTTGAACCCAGGAGGCAGAGGTTGCAGTGAGTTGAGATCACACCACTGCACTCCAGGCTGGGCCACAGAACGAAACTCCATCTCAAAATAATAATAATAATAATAACAAAAAATCTACTGTCTTGGCAATTTTCAAGTATACATTATTATTAGCTATAGTCATCATGCTGTACAAAGGTCTCCAGAACTCACAACATTATATTTAATTCCGATCAAAATCATAGATACAGAATTAAGAACAAAATTGTATCTGGAGCAAGAAATTCTCAGTAAAACAAGAAGAAGAAATAACAAAATGGAAATAAGAGGTTTATATCAAAAAGCATTTCCTCTGCCCGTTCCTTTCTTGTCTCTGAGTTCTAATTCCCAGAGGCTATCACTTTAAACTCATTTGCTACTTCCTCTGGTATTTATCAGCTTTTTTTTTTTTTTTTTTTTTTTTACCAATTACCAACTTTTTCAGATGCTCCAATCAATTTATCAAATGCCTAGTGGTCATTATCCAAAGACTAAGAAGCCTTGGATGCTCTTTCGGCTCTGTATTTTCCCTGGAGGCTTCCTTCTCTCCCTTGCCCTCCATCCTTCTGCTCCAAACTGGACTCAGCTCTCAGCCCACGGCAGGGCTGGCATCCTGGCACGTCTGCACCGCCCTGTGAATTTCCTGCTGCCCCTGCTGTGTGCATTTCCTGTTCGCCGGCCCCAGGTGGTCTTTCCCTGCTCTACTCTCTCAGGCACTGCAGCGGGTCTTCCAGTGGCTTCCAGAGAAAGAGTGAAGGGAAGTCAAGCTTTCTGACCCTCTCGTATTTTAGAATGTCATTGTTCTGCCCCTACTCCTGATGAATAGTTTGGCTGGAAATCATGCTCTAATTTACACGTAACTTCTCCTCACTTGGGAAATGTTGCTCTATTATTTTCTAGCTCCCAGTGTTGTTGGGAAGAAGTTGGTGTCATGCTGAGTCTTGATTCTTTGTATATGACCTGTCTTTTCTCTCTGGAAGGTTTCAGGATTTTCTCTCTATCCTTAGTCCTTTTCCGAAATTTCCTGATGTGCCTTCTTGTAGATCTGTCTTCATTAGCTGTGCTAGTCACTTGGTAGACTCTTTTGAACTAGAAAATTATAGCCTTTTATTGTAGGAAGCCACCAGCAGGTTTGTGTAAGCTGCGTCATCGCATTCTGTTCTTGCAAGTACAGAGGTCTCAAGGCCCCGGGAACCTTATAAGTGGATGGCGGGGAAGCGGGGTCTGAGGTGAATTCAACAAAGCTGCAGCACCCACTGAGCTCATGTCCCAGGGCCAGGCTCTGCCTGAGGACAGTAGACGTGGGTGAGACCCACTTCCTGCCCAGTCCCATGTGGGGCTCAGGACACACATGGTCCAGGAGGCCCCCAGCCCCGGGCTACATTTACATGCATCTACCTGCACCCAGCATTCAGTTTCATTCAAATTGAACCCAGAAGGAGACTGCGGCTTCAGTCTTGGCTGCCTGGAAATTGGGCTATGTAGAGTGTTTGTGTGCTGGAAATTGTCAGACATGTGCAGACTGACCCAGTAGATACAGCAAGTACACACAGGGTGTGTATTTCTTGAGGTACATGTGCACACACACACACAGCATACAGCAAGTACACACAGGGTGTGTATTTCTTGATGTACATGTGCACACACACAGCATACAGCGAGTACACACAGGGTGTGTATTTCTTGAGGTACATGTGCACACACACACACACAGCATACAGCGAGTACACACAGGGTGTGTATTTCTTGAGGTACATGTGCACACACACACAGCATACAGCAAGTACACACAGGGTGTGTACATGTATACACACCAGTGTGCACATGTATGCACACGCACACACACACACACACACACACAGCAGAAAATCTAGAAATAAACTATTTTAATTTCAGCTGTCATGGAAATTTTATGTCATTTTCCCAAAAAACACAACTTTTATTTTATGATTTAATCTTATTTTTTTTTAAGAATTATTTAAGAAAAGGGGGAGCTGAATGTGATGGCCCATATCTGTGATTCTAGCAGTTTGAGAGGCTGAGGCAGGAGGATTGCTTGAGCCCAAGAGCTCAAGACTAGCCTGGGCCACATGGCACAACCCCATCTCTACAAAAACTACAAAATTAGCTGGATAAGGTGGTGCACGCCTTTGGGAGGGATGCCTTCCTCAGGCAGGGGCTGCCCCTACTGCAGACATCAGGACACGGAGCTGGGCCAGGTGTGGTGACAGAGATGGGTCTTTGGACGGGAGCTCTCTCACCCACTGCTCATTTCGGAGTCCTAAAGGCAGGAGATGGTGGAACGTTATAAAACCCCACCGCACCACGCCGCTCTCCTGCCCTAAAACCCTTGTGGCTTCTCCTTGGCCAACAAGGCATAGGCTGTGGGCTTCATTTTGCCATTTAAGGCTTCCGTGCCCCAGCCCAGTGGCTCTCCCTGGCCTATGCTTGAAATATGCCTCCCAGCCAGGCTGCTGGCCTTCCTGTCTCAACACTCCTCTGCTTACGCCCACTTGGTGCCTCTGAGTCAGCGCCCCTGCCTGGAGTACTGACTCCCTTCCCATCCACCGACGCTCGGTTCCAGGACCACCCTGTGTCCCGCCCCAGCGTGCCCCTGACTTTCTCCCCGTGGTACTTTCCATCCGCATCTTTGCTGTTTGAGATCAAATTTGCCTTTCTGCCTCCTGAATGAGCCTAAGTTGAGCCTCTCGATTTCCTCGTGCCCCTGAGAGTCCAGCACCAGGCCCGCGTGTTGTCGGGGCTGAGAAGGGATTTGGGAATGGCTCTCAGTTGAAGCCCAGGGAGGTGGGAGCGTTGGAATCCCTCCTTGGCTGGAGGCTGGGCCTGGATGAGCTGACCACCCCGGTCACCCTGGATGCTCCCTTCCCATCTCCCTGGAGGCCCAGCCCTTCCCTCAGGCCCTGAAATCTTAGGGGATCTGGTCCCTGCAGACAGGAACGGGGAGCCTGGGGATCCAGCACTGATTCACCCCAGGGGGGTCCTCCCTTGACTCACTTCCCTTCCAGGAACCCCATGATGCCCTCTCTGAGAGCTGGCTGCTCCATCTGAAGGGGAGAAGGGTGTGGCCTAGGCCCCAGTGAAGGAGGCTCAGGCCCGTCCTCGCTCCACGTTGCTCTTGGGAATGGTCCCCAAGAGGAAGCTGAGGCACTGAATCACACATGGGAGGTGATGATGGGTGCGCCCTGAGGCCGCAGTTCTCACGGCATAACTGGAGCTGCCTTGGCTGAAGGAAGAAGGCTGTCATGTGGGGTTTCTGGCATCGGGACAGAGAGGGGATGTATCCCTGCACCTCTCCGAAAGCAAACTCCTGGGGTTGGAGGTGGGGACCCAGCAGGCCCCAAGGACCATGTAGGGAAGGTGAGACCAAAGTCAGCTCTTAATTAACCCAGAGTGTCCCAAGGGTGGGGGTGGGGAGGGTCCACAGCCCAAAACCCTACAATTCCTTCTCACAGCATTGCTGTGGAGTGAGAAGGGGGCTTTCACCCTCTTAGGGGGCTCCGTGCACCAAGGCCCCTGACTGCCAGGGAATCCACACCCACAGTGCCCTTCTTTCTGAATGCTGGCCCTTCCACAGCCTGGATGCTTGAGCCTGGCTGGGCAGAGGGGTAACGACCCCAGGACTATCTTCACAAGCAGAGAGGCTACTTGCCACCAGGCTCTGACTCCTTGGGCTGAGCTCAGCAGCAGGCATGTCACCAGCGCCCCCTGGACAGAAGGGGCTCAGCCCTGAGGACCTAGCACTCCCCACACCTGCATGTCCCTGCTGGGCATCCACCCTGGGGACCCAGCTTTCCCCCGCCCCCAGCTGCTGGCAGCCCCATCTTGACTCATCTTGGGTCTCTGAGGCCACACCAGGAAGCAGCCTGGAGCTGGGAGGAGCACCTGCTGTTTCCGCATCTTTATTATTATTATTATTTTTATTTTTTTGAGACAGAGTCTCACTCTGTCACCCAGGCTGGAGGGCAATGGCACGCTGTCAGCTCACCATAACCTCTGCCTTCCAGGTTCAAGCAATTCTCCTGAGTCAGCCTCACAAATAGCTGGGATTACAGGTGTGCACCACCAGGCCTGGCTAATTTTTGTATTTTTAAGTAGAGACGGGGTTTCCCCATATTGGTCAAGCTGGTCTCAAACTCCCGAACTCGTGAGCCTCCCACCTCAGTGTCCCAAAGTGCTGGTTTAAAGGCGTGAGCCACCCAGACCAGCTGTTTCTGCATCTTTTCTCTGGAGCTCACTTGGGTGGGAGGGGCTACAGACTCTTGCAGCCCACGCCCTCCGCTCCCTGGCTGAGCGAGCTTTCTTCTCAGGAGTCTGACTGCAGGCTGGGACCGCCTGTCACAGAGGCAGGTCTGAGTAGTCCAGGCCCGTTCCTGCTCTCCAGCAGGGCCCCTCCTGTTCATTTGTACAGCTGCCTTTGCCCAAAGCACAGGTGAAGTCTGTGTGGACTGTGTCCCTTGTTCCCAAGGGGAGCATGGCTCCAGTCCTGGCCTGAAACTCGGATGCCTTAGAATTAGAGGTCACATGTGGCAGGGAGGAGCAGCGTGGTCTGCCCACGGCCAGGGCAGGTACCACGTTGGCAGCCCCAGACCTGACACCACGGCTCCGGTGTCCCCTCTCCACTTCCGTCCAGCGCATCACCTACACCACGTGCTGCCCCTGATGAATCCGGACTGTCAGCTTCCCCAGCTCAGCCGGGAAGTCCCGCCGACCCTAAGGAGAACAGTGTCTCCTGAGTTGGGGGCTGTGGGAATGGGCCTGGTGTGGGGTGGGGGAGGTCGGGGTGAGGCAGGTGTCCAGCGCCTCTCTGCTTACCTTCCCTTCTCCTTTGCCCACAACAGAGGCATCTTCTCCATGTCCCTCTGCCACCCTGAGGACATAAAATACTTCCCCAGGTCTGTTTTCCCTTGGACACGGCCCACCTACCTTCCTGTGGGACTCGGGGCTTTGTTTTGTCCTGTGGCCCACATGAGAAGCAATTATCCCTACTCTGTCAGCTGAGAGAGGTAAACTGAGGCAGAGCCGGGGAACAACTCTGTCGCAGTCTGGATGTTAACGGCACAGTCAAGAGCAGCCATTCCCCGAGTGATCAGGTCCAGTGGACCCCAAGCGTGGAGGCTGTATCAGTCCGTTTTGCATTGCTCCAGAGGAATGCCTGAGACAAGGTCATTTATTTATTTCTTTCAAGGGGTTGGCAGGGCCACTAGGCTGAGGGTTGAAGCCCCGTCTCCTAGTCCCAGCCTGGGTCTCTATCACTGGCTAGCGGCTCTGCTGGCTGCGTTCTCTCTACACCTGCCTCCTGCAGCCCAGGGGTCAGTCTGGGTGCCAGCCTGGGAAAGGTCCAGGAGCAGATTCTGCCCCCAGCTCATGCCTCCTGTGCACCAAGGCCGCCAAAATGCAGCAGCAGAGCCTGGAGCGCTGGCTTGTCCCTGTATCCCAGTGTCTTGGGAGGTTGAGGTGGAAAGTTCACTTGAGACCAGGCTGCACAACATAGCAACACCCTGTCTCTACAAAAAATACAACCAGGCATGGTGGCATGTGCCTGTAGTCCCAGCTACTCAGGAGGCTGAGGTGGGAGGACCGCATGAACCCAGGAGGTCGAGGCTGCAGTGAGCTATGATTGCACCACTGCACTCCAGCCCGGGCAACAGAGCAAGACCCTGTCTCTAAAACAAGAAACGAAGTGCACCCGTGTGTGGAATCCAGCTTCTGGCGTGTGGACCTGACCTCACTCGGTCCCATCAGTGAGTGGGAGGCTGCCTGCTGTCTTCCAGAACATTCCCACCACTACACCTGTGTCCCTCCTGTGTTCCCTGGCAGGCTTTGTGAGGGGTCCTGTCACCTACTGCTCTGGCTTCTCTAAGGCACAGCTGAAACCTTCCTTGCCACTGAGAACCTTTTCCTGAAGAGTCTTGCCCTCACCCACAGGCCTCCTCATTTCAGAGCTTTTGGTGCGGTGAGTACCAGGATTGACTCACTGCTACCAGCTGGGAGGAATTGTCCCTAGGGTTGGTCTCTGGATGTCATATGAGGATCTAGACGAGGACCCAGATGCCTGTAACCTGAAGGGCAAGGGCCTCGGCTGCCCGGGCTTCACACAGCCCCTCGTCCAGCCTGACCTTCTGGGACAGGCCAGACCCCTCCATCCTTTGGTCTTGGTCCCTACTGGGAACTCTGGTTTCCCCGGATTACCGACTTTGACGCCAAGGTAATAATGCCGACATCCCCATGAGACAGAGTGACAGACTGAGACTATGGTAGGGTTGCCTGGCTCAGAGTCACCATAGCTAGGCAGAGCTCAGGTCCTGGCCCTGTTCACAGTTTCCCCAACGCCCTCTAGCTCCGGTACGTGGGTTCTTCCTCACCCAGCTGCAGCCCCCCCGCCCCTTCAACCTGGTGACAGAGAACCTGGCAGTCTGTGACCCATAGAAGGCTTCACTTTCCTTCTGGTGAGGCATGAGAACCTGCTTGGGGCGATAGGGAAGAGGGGTCTGGGGGCCCTCCCAGCCCTGCCTCTGGCATTTGAAGGATGGTGTCTGGGCAGCAGCATGGTTTCAGCTAGACATGAGCTGTGGGCTGATGTCCCTAGGTTTATAGCCTGGCCTCAGACAGCTGCTGCCATGTCACCTTCTCTTCTGCACGTGCTGACCTGGCATCCCACCTAGTTAAAGGTCCTCAGGCCTCCCGCCCCTGCGCATTTCCCCCACTCCCTGCCCAGGCACAGCTGTCCTTGTCCTGGACTCATCTTCAGAGATTCTTCTCCAACACACAGCTTTGCTGGACGTCGCAGGCTGGGCCGGGCCCCCTGCCCTGCACTGACATTTCTTTATGAGTCTCAAGTAGACTGAGCTGCAGCTTCAGGGTCAGGACAGGATCTGAGTTAATTGATGTGACACAGGACAATGGTGTTACATCTGCTTGAGTTCTTGGCCTCTATGGTCTCTTTGGGGCACAATTCCCCTCTGTGTCATGCTTAGGTGCCCACATGTGGCCAGAAGTGCTTTTCCTACCACCATCTGTACTTCAGGCCACTGTCCAGGCACCTGTGGCTCCAGTCAGAAGTGTGAGTGCAGAGCCAGGCCTGGGCGGATGTTCGGCAGGTCCTGCAGGAGCTGACAGCCTTGGCCACGCCGCCCATGTCCCTCCGTTCCCCGTCACTGTGGCTGCCCCCAGTCTGCCATCTTTCCAGGGCCAGGCCTGGAACCAAACTGACTTCTGTCTGGTCGTGACAGGTTCTCGGCTGAGCATGATGGTCTTGCCCATTTCATTAATTATTCTCATTAAAAGGATTATAGAGCCACTTGTGGACCTCACATCTGACTACCAGGTCCTCACCAGAGCCATGACTGCCTTGGGCCGGGCCTGGGACAGTCAGGGGTTACACCTGCCTGTTGGGACCCAGATTCAGTGGCTTCAATCTAGCCAGTGGGCTGATGGGCAGCTGGCACTTCTCCTCTGCTTGGGGGAGGCAGGAGAGGACGGTCAGGCAGGAGACGTGCTTGGCGCCCACCTGTGCCTGTCTCACCTGGCTGCAGATGCATTGGAGGCTCAACGCCCCTTCCTCGTCTCCTGCGGGTGTGGATTTCAGGTTTCCGATGGGTGTCAGGGTGCGCTCCAGCGCTCTCCTGGCCCTAGGGAACCCTGGGCTCCATGAGGCCTCGGCCTAGGCAGGATAGTTTCCCACACTGTCATCTCCCCATACAGTCGCCTCCCCAAACACTGGGCTGCAGGCTCTGGTAGATTGAAAAGTTGAAAAGCAAAAGCCGGGCCCTCCCCTCTCCCGGAGTGGGGGGCCCCTCCCCTCTCCGAGTGGGCGGGGACAGGGGTTACCGGGGACACTTTCCTTGGGATGCCGCAGGTGTCTCCGGAGCTGCCTGGCCACGCCCCCTCTCCCTTTCATCTTCCTCACTGACCAATGGGCTTGCAGCATGCAGGCCACGCCCCCATTCCACATTCCAGTGCGGCCCTGGTTACGCCTCCTCTGGCTCAGTCAACACAGCCGCCTGGCAGGAGAGCGGAGCTGCTCACCAGTGCTCCCCTGAATTGTGTTGATGTGGCCCCAACCCGACCCCCCTCCCCAACCCCCCCTCCCTCCCCAGCCGCCCCTCCCTGCCCACCCCACCATGGCGATGTCAGAAGAAATTCGCCAGATGAAATTAGCCTCGGCTAGGAAGAAGGTAACACGCACGCAGATGCCCTCCGACGGCAAGACCACTGCCAGAGTCCATAACACTTCCGAGACACGCCAGGCTGGGCGGGCCCCCAACCCCGGTGCCTCTGGGCTCCCCTGCCAACGTCTTGTCAGTCAGCCCCACCCCTTCAGCAAGGAGCCCAGCCCCTGCCCTTGCCAGTCACCCCAGGGTGACATTGCATGTGTAACCCCTGAGGCTCCCCGCTCCCTACTTGGACCTCACCTTTTCCTGCCCCAAGCCGGACCTCCCTGGGCTCTGTGGGCTCCTGTCTCTGAGGACCCGGGTCTCCCAGCCCCCACCCTCACCAGTCATTTCTGGGTGACTTTGGGCTGCTGACTCCTGGGGCTCCTGCTGCAGACTCTGCCCTCCCCTCCTGCTCCCCAGTGCGACCTCCCTGTGCTCTTTGGGCTGGCGTCTCCAAGGACCTGGGTCCCAGCCCTGCATCCCCTCCCCCATCAGGGAGCAGTGACTCAGGTATCTCCTTGATGTGGTCCCTTCCCCCAGGAGGAGTGGAATGTAGTGATGTCACCTTTCCCCTAGGAACCATCAGTGCTGCTACAAGACCAGCCTTCGATCTTAGGACCCAGTCCCCTACGCATTCTCATCCCATTTCTGGCTCCTCTGGTCCCAGCACACATTTCCAGCTGAGGGGGAATGCAGACTGTGGGACCTAGGAGCAAGAGGTTTCAGGCTGCCTCACTCCCTTAACAGAGACATTGACAGTGTGGAAAGCCTGCACTTCCCCCGTGAGCTCTAAACGTTGACAGTGTCTCTGGGTGGCAGTGGGAGAATGGGTTTGGTTTGGTTTTCTCTCAGGCTTCTACTCTCCAGAGAGACTTTCATGTTTCTTTCTGAGTTCTCCACCTCATATTCGAATTCCCCATGGTTCTGGGACAAGACTGCCCTTCAGTCAGTGGCCTCTGGAGTGAGATCTGCTCATCTTCTGTGGAACAGATCTTGGGAAATTGAACTTGACAGCTTGAATCTTTCTCATATCATCTCAACCTGGGCTACTTTGAATGCCACGGGATAAACATGGGACATCTTTCTGAAGCATCAGTTTCCCTTGAGTCTCTTGAGACAGCAAAAACATTAATGTACTTAGGGATGACAGTCACATAGGTTTCTAAGAGTATACCAGACTTCTCTCTGAAATGAGACTTGGGTTGTCCTCTTTCTGGTGAATTCCCAGATTTAACAGAAAGGCTGCCTTCTGCCATGGGGACACATTGATATAAAAGTGTGAGAGGTGCTGGTGCTCTTCTTAACACTAACAGACGTGTGAGGCCGTATGACTCTAAACCACACGGCGTACAGTTCCTGCCTACTTAATGGTGACTTTTCTGCCTCTGCCTGTGGTTTTGGTCTCTGGCAGTTGCTGATTCGTGGCAAAACCCCAGAGCTTGGAGTCAGAGGAATGAGTTTAAGGTCTAGTATTGCTTTTTCTTCTTTTTTCTTTTTTTTTTCTTTTTTGCCATGATATCAGTCCCTCTCAGTCACTAAGTGATTGTCACAACACTTTATAGAGTTGTTGGTGGCATTAAATCAGGTGGTGTATAACAGTATTTTGTAAAAACTGTAAGGTAGGTTGTGACCATAGGGGTTTGTAGTTCTCATGGGCATTACTGCTCTTTTTCCCCCCAGTTAAAAGAATTTCAACAAAGAAACAGCCCTGCTGTTCCAACACGAGTGAGAAGACGAAAGAAAAGAAACAACAATTGCCCTGAGACAGCCGCTTCTGATGGTGGCCAGTCACCATGCCATGTGAGTCTTGGCTGGCCAGGCTTCCTGGGAAAAGGGGTCCAAGGGGCAGTAGAGGGTAATTGTTAAGATTGTGGAAGAACTTCTGGGTACTGGTTAAGAATTCTGGGTTTGAGGCCAAGCGCGGTGGCTCAAGCCTGTAATCCCAGCACTTTGGGAGGCCGAGGTGGGTGGATCACAAGGTCGAGAGATCGAGACCATCCTGGTCAACATGGTGAAACCCCGTCTCTACTAAAAATACAAAACATTAGCTGGGCATGGTGGCGCGTGCCTGTAATCCCAGCTACTTAGGAGGCTGAGGCAGGAGAATTGCCTGAACCCAGGAGGCGGAGGTTGCGGTGAGCCGAGATCGCGCCATTGCACTCCAGCCTGGGTAACAAGAGCGAAACTCCGTTTAAAAAAAAAAAAGAATGCTTGCTTCGGCAGCACATGTACTAAAATTGGAACGATACAGAGAAGATTACCATGGCCCCTGCGCAAGGATGACACGCAAATTCGTGAAGTGTTCCATATTTTTAAAGTTCAAAAAATAAATCACATTTTATAAACTAGAAAAAAAAAAAAAAAGAAATCTGGGTTTGAATCCAGCCTCTCAATCTGCTAGAGATATGATTTAGGGCAAGTTGCTGGAGCTTTCTGGGTCTCTCCTTTCACATCTGTAAAATAGAGGTGGTGTTGTCTGACTTCCATTAGTGAAGGTGAAATGAGATTCGTTATTGCTGTTGTTTTTTTGTTAATCCCTAGTACATGGCCCGCTGTAAACACCCAGGACACCCAGGAAATGGTCCTTGCTGTTTGGTTTTCCTCATCCCCAGGCTCAAGGGGAAGCCAGCCCAATGAGCACAGCCATTTGCTGTCAGGCTGTCCCTTTAAGAGTCACTGAAGGGGCCCCAGGGTGGGATGGTGGGAGATAAGAACCATGAGAGGAGCTGGCACAAGGGAGTTATGGGACAAAGGGTCCGAGAGGCAGAACGGAAAATGCTGCCAGCTGATGGGGAGGACAGGAAGTCAGAGGCTTGGACACGGAGGGGACAGAGCGTCTCCATGTGCACTCTCGTCTCTTGTAGTCAGCGGCAGGTGGTCACAAGGAGGGCCCTGCGCCATGTGCCTCCATGAAAGATCCAGAGGTAAGAGGCCCTGAGCTGAGGTACAGTGACCGGGCAGGCCAGCCCTCCACCCCCTTCCCACAGTGGCGGCTGGGTACCCCTCTGCCAGCCGAGACAGCCCCCACACACCCCAACCCTAATGATTGTTCTCTCTACCTCTCCCCCAATCCTCCCCCAACTCCTCCTCTCTGCATGTGCCTCAGAGCGCACACCAACCTCAAATAGCCCTGGACTCGAGCTCCGTCACAACCA
Organism: Saimiri boliviensis; assembly: GCF_048565385.1. Taxonomy (NCBI): domain Eukaryota; kingdom Metazoa; phylum Chordata; class Mammalia; order Primates; family Cebidae; genus Saimiri; species Saimiri boliviensis. The sequence continues at coordinate 34,469 of NC_133449.1, read as the reverse complement.
GTGAACTGAATAACACCGTCAACGTATTGGTAAGAGTCCGGTGGGGTCCCCTGATTCCACGCCGCCAATCCTGGGCTCCAGTTTCCCCTTGGGGCTGCTGTGGGTGAGTTGAAGGACGCTATGGGGAGCCAGCACTGGACGCAGAGCTCAGAGGCCAAATGCCCGTCCTGCCCTCACCTGGCTGTGGCCTTGGCCAAGTCCTAGGTGGGGGACTGGGTACTTGGACAGTGAAGGTACAGAAGAGTAGCTTTGGGATGTTACGATTTGTGTAGAGAGAGGAAACGTGTGTGTGTGTGTGTGTGTGTGTGTGTGTGTGCGCGTGTGTGTGTACATACTATGATAATATACATAAAACATGTCTGCAAGGATTTGTGAAAAACTCAGGAGAGCACGAGTGGCTGGGAGATACTTCCCTTCTGTACCTTCTGAGTTTTGGACTATCTGAATGTATCATCCTTTCAAAAAGTGAGCAGAAGGTTAATTTCCCCCTTCTGTCTGTGCCCCCATCCCCGGCAGGAAAAAAAAAATGGACTTAAAGGATCAGATGGACCTGAGTGTTCAAGTCCCAGCTCTGTCTAATGATCTTAGGCAACCACCTAACCTCTAATGCTCCCTGTTTTCCATCTACACAATAGAGGTAATCGTAGTGACTGCCTCACATGGTGGTTGTGAGCTTAAATGGGATCATTACCATGCTACCTGGTGACCCACTCGATAAAGGTTCCAACAGCGGTAGTAATAACAGGAATAACAATAGAATATGATCTGATCTCTCTGGGCCTCTGTGAGCCAGCTGTAAATTTGATCTGTTTGCCTGTCCCTTCCAACTTTACTGAGTTCTTTTAAAACCCAGGCCATGGGCCTTGATCTTTACTGACCGAGTTGTGTATTAAGCCCAGCCCTAGCCCTTTTAAGGGGCACCATGTGGAATGTCCCAGTCTCAACAGATTGAAGCTTCTCCCTCTCCACCCTCCAGCCCTCGAGCCGCTGTGAAGCTGTCCTTGAGCAGCAGTTACAGCAGTTTCTACAGGAGCGGGAACTGCTCAAAGCACAGGTGGCGGAGGTGAGACTTTGCAGAGGGAGGGATGTGGAAGGAAAATGACCCCAGGTGGCCAGGAGCAGGTGAGGACCCGTGACAGCCCTTCCTAACTTCCGGGCCCATTCTTGCAGGTGACGGAGTGTCTTAAGAAAGTTCAGCTAGAAAGAGACGCATACGCTCAACAACTCAAAACAGAGAAGGCGCGGTGGCAGCAGCAATTGCTGAAAATGGCAGGAGAAGTGAGAGCTGACCCTTCAGCCGCGCTCCTTAGATAGCTCACTGGATCTTCCTGGGCATCTGTAAAATGAGAATAGTCCAGCCAGCGGTGGTCACGGGACTGGGCTTTGTGGAGCTGGGGGCGGAGAGGGAGATGGTAGCCTGTCCAGCCACCAGCCCCTCTCTCCAGGGCCCTTTCCCCCTGTGCTTTGGGCAGATGGAAATATTCAAAATGGAGAAAAGCCAGGATGCAATTAAAATCGAGGAGCTGAAGAGGAGCCTTGCCCACCTACAAAACCATCTGGGTAAGATGGGGCTGGTGCTGACCCGGGAGCAGGACTGGCATCAGAGGGCTGTGGGGGTGGCTTAGGGTGCCCCAGGGAGGTGGGTGTCTGGAAGGGCTTTGAGGCAGAGGGAAAGAGGTCTGTGCCAGGAGGCGGCAAGTCTCGTAATCTCCACGAGCCTCAGTGTCCCCATCAGAAAGAGGGAGGGGTTCCCGTTGTCAGCCACCCACGGTGCTCTCGATCTGAAAGTGGCTCGGAAGACTGGCTACCATTTGGGTTTGAGGAATCATGAGCAGTGAGGGCAGGTTTGGGGAGCCTGAGAGGAGCTGTGCACCCAGAAGAGTTTTTTTTTGTTTTTTGTTTTGAGAATCCAGAGGCCCTTATCGTCTGCTTCCTTTCTCAGCTGAACCCTCAATCCTGAAGCCCCCAGCAGGGCCCTCTGACTTGGAGAAAAACCTAAAAACTGAAACCAAGTACCTGAGAGACGAGCTGCAGGAACAGGAGAGACTGCAGGAGGCGAAAATGAGGCTCCGGGAGCAGGAGGTGAGGCTGAGAGAACAGGAGGAGAGGCTTCTTGAGCAGGAGGGGCTCCAGGAGCAGGAGGAGGAGCTGGTGTGTTGCCCACCTGGGGAGCCTGCCCTCCTCCCCAGCCCTCCAGGCCTTTGTTTTCCCACCTGTAAAATGGGAGAGTATATGAAATGGGGCTCCTAAAGCCACCTGTGAGTCACAGCCCTGCTCTGATGGCTGTGGGAGAAAGGAGACAATTTTTCTAACCTGACTCCACCCTTCCCGGTGCCATGGGAGGCAGACACCAGGTTCTGGGGTCTCCAGCTGCAGTGGGTAGCCGCTGATTGCTTCTCTCTGTCCAGAAGAACGAGAACAGGAGCGCACTGCATTTGGAGCAGGAAGGAAAGGAGCTGCAGGAGAAGCTTGACGAACAGGAGACGGTAATCTCCGTCCCATCCGGGAGGCCTGGGAGGCAGGCACCGGCCTCTGGGGAGGGGAGGTGCAAGGCCACAGGCAGCTCCACTCTGGGGGCAGGTGACCCCACACCCTCCAGGACAGTCCTGTGACCGTTTCTGGCTTCCTGCCCTCTGACTTTTAGAGGCAGGTAGCCCTGGGCTCCTCCCAGGTCTGGACATCATCATCCCAGCTCGAGGCATGGAGCCCCCCAGTCATAGGGCAAGAGACAGTGGTGTGAGAGGCTCTTTGTGCTGGGTGCGGTGGCTCACCCCTGTCATCCCAGCACTTTGGGAGGCTGAGGCAGGAATTTGAGACCAGCCTGGCCAATATCGCAAAGGCTCACCTCTACTAAAATTACAGCAACAACCACAACAACAAAGCTGGGCATTGTGGCGCACACCAGTAATCCCAGCTACGCAGGGGGCTGAGGCATGAGCATCGCTTGAGCCCGGGAGCTGGAGGTTGCGGTGAGCTGAGTTTGCACCACGAATCTCCAGCCTGGGCCACAGAGTGACACTCTGTCTCAAAACAAATCAAATCAAATCAAATCAAAACAAAACGAAAGTCTCCTTAGATCCAAACTGGATTCCAGCCTGGGTTCCACTGGTCACCATTCGACGACTTCGCATCTCTAGTCTCTGTTTCTTTAACTTCCAAAGGAAGTTAGCATTTTCCTCGCGTGGGTGCTGAGGATTAAATGAGATGATGCGTGGAAAGCATTAGGCACGTAGCACACTTGGCAGATGGTGGTCGGCTCCCTCTGCTTTTCCACCAGTCTGTGGCCTACAGTTTAAATGGTGGAAGGAAGGACGTGAGATTTGAGGCTGGGGAAGGAGGCGTGGGGTTCTAGGCAAGGGAGGCAGTCTCTTAGGCTGGAGCCAGGGGCCAGGCACCTGGGCAGACCACCTTCCTCTGTGGTCCCTCCCAGACCCCCTTATGCTCTTGGTTTCTCCACTTTCTGATTCCTCTGGACCCTCACCCCTTCCAGGAGTCGGTGGTCAGACACCTTCATGACTGACAGGTGCACTCTCTGAGGCCCCAAGGGAAGGGGCTGCGTTCCACCTCCCTGCCCCGTCTGTCCTGTGTATGCCCCTACAAGAACAACGCTCCCCTCTTGCCTTCAGGTGCCATTTCTGAACGCTGCTGGAGCCGGTGCCCAGGAGGAGCAGGCACGGCTCTGTGAGCAGCTCCAGCAACAACAGGTGTGCTGCCAGCAGCAGGCTCACCCGGTGGCCTTGGCCCTGAGGGAGCCAGAGGCAGCGGCCGTGGCCACAGGGACTGGGAGCAAGTGTGGGTGTGGGGAGACCCAGCGGGCCCTGCAGGAAGCCATCAACAAGCTGCAGGTGAGTGAGTCCTGAAGGGGCCATGAAGGCTGGGGGTGGGGCAGGTCGCTGCCGAGATGTGACCCCATTATTTTGGCTCCAGAGAGACTTCGTGGCCATCATGAAGGAGAATGAGGACCTCAAGGAGCGGGTGGAAAAACTAGAACTTGGACTGATCCAGCTCTCTGGAGAGAGAGACATGATAAGTGAGCAGTAGGCCAGGGCAGGGCAGGGGAGCTGCAGGGTGGTGGAGGGGCCCAGCCTCTGAGCCTGTCCTCCCGCAGGAAAGTCCGTCAAACCAAATGACCATCAGAGGGCAGTGGCCAAGACCCAGCACCAGAAGAAGAAGGATGTTAGCATGCTGTCCCAGGCCGAGGAGGGGATGAAGGTAAGGTGTACAACCTCTCTGCGCGGGTGAGGGGATGGGGGTGGGCGTGAGCGTGGGTGCCGGCACCGGCATGGAAGCTGAGCACCCCTATCTCCAGGTGGAGCTGCTGGAGCTGCAGGGGCCAGTGATGCCGCTTATGATCGACCACGACGTCCAGCACCCTGCTCATGAGTCCACTCCAGGGGCCACAGCCCCCCGGGGGCTCGGTGCTACTGACAAGGATGGTGAGCAGAGCCCTCAGGCGGGGTGGGCGGGCAGGAGCAGGGGAAGCTGGCACTGTGCTCAGACCCCCACCTCCCTCACTCCAAAGAATTTTATGAGGTGAGCCTGGACGACGACAGCGACAGCCTGGAGCCTGCAGGAGGGAGAGTGCAGCACAACCCCACTGCACAGCAGATGGCACCTGGCTTTGTGAGCTGCGGGATGGCCAGCAACACCAGCCCTTGGGCAGCAGTCCCTCTATGCCACGCTTTCACCGGGCTGCAGCGAAGGAGGAAGTAGACATCACCGTCAGCTAAGAGGTGGCCAAGAAATTTACAAAGGAACGAAGTTATAGGGTTAGTCTTCTACACGTTTACTTTATTTGAATGTTAGGGCCACTCATGATGATTTGTGTTTCTAATTTATAGTTTATTTGTAAAAAGTTAAAGGATAGTGGGTCTTCGTGTGGCTTTCACTGGATGTTCACTCTGGCATCCTTTAGCGTTTTTCCTTTTTAATTTGAGAATCATAGATCATTAGCATGCCTATCAAGTTTGCGCTTACGTGGTGAGAGTTCAAACACACAAAGACCCGCTGTTGGCACAAAACCATTCTCGCCAGCTTGGAATAGGCTGCTATGGTTTTTTAATGTTATTGCAGCATGTATAGTCATTACGGAATTCAGATACAATTTGCTTATGTTCTGCTATGATATTTGATGGAATCCTGATCACAGTGACCTCTTAATTAGCTCAGTATGTGCTTTGCCCTCACGTGCACACTGTTTATTACCCTGTAAGATGCCACTATGAGTAATGAGATTTAGAGCTGTTGAAAGGCCAAGAACTGGAAACAGCCTTTCTTCCATGTTCTGTGCATTGCAAATGAGAGTAATAACATTTCTGGGAGCTTTTAAAATCTCACAGAAGAGGAAAGTGGCCTGCTCTGGCAGGTATGTGCAGAATAGAGTATTCCATTCATTCCCATGCCGAGAACGAGCGCTGTGCTATGGCAGTTCTTTTAGGATTTTTCTGTGCTGTGGGCTCATGAAGATAGTGCATCATGAGCTGCGGCAGCTGTACTCTTTTTTGATGACCTAAAAAAGGATGATTTCTGAGGAATAAAAGGCTCCCATCTTTGACAGTGGATGTGGAAAACCTTTCCTAGCCTAGAGCATTTGTATCTATAATACATTGTAAAGTCAGAGTTCATGTTACCTGTTTTAACACATGACTCTAAGTCTCAGTACACAAAAGGGCACTGGTTGGCATTCTTCTTAATGTATTTAGTAAAGATCATAAGAAATCCTTTAAGATAAAGTGTAATATATATATTTATATGTATATATGAATGGAAATTTGTATCATAGAGTGGAAAGGCACTAAATATTGATGACTCAACAGTTAACGTTTTAGGACACTTGGTATAGTGCCTTGTACACAGAAAGAGACCAATGATGATATTATCCTTTTGTATCATTTCAGTTTTAAAAATTGCTATTGATTACAGTTCACATAGCAAGTTGCCGATAAAATATCCATTTTTATAAAACATCTCCAAGAAAAAAGAAGTCCTTTAAGAGTTTAAATGTCCAGAAAAAAAAGAAAATTAAAAAAAAATTTTTAAGTTTAAATGTCCCTAGAACAGGCATACAGGTTCTAGTCAAGAATGAATTATAGCGCAGGAAAGCCGTGTGACACCTGGCATCCCTCTGTGTTCATGGAGCTTCTTTGAGGCAACAAGACTGATTGACCGTCCAGACTCCTCTGGCTAATACCTATTCTTCAACCACCGTGGTTACTCTGACATAGGAATTGCCTTCATTTTCTTCAAAAGAAAGGACTTTAAACAATGATCACAAACAAAAAATAATAATCACAAACCTTATTATAAACTAATACATGTGAGAGTACTTGGCTGAAACAAAAAGAAGTTTCAGTAGAGAGAATTGTACTGTATTTTAAAATCAAGGAGAAGTTTGTGCAACTTAAAATGTTTATGGACTGCATGCCATCTACTGTTTGTGAATGTCAACGTATTATCAGGAAAAGTGTCTGTACAATCACAGAGTTCTATTTCCTCACCAAGTTCTTTACCAAGAGGGAAATATGTTTTTACACCTTTCGGTTTCATTTAGAGGCATATTTTGCGCAAGATTTATGTTAATGTGCCTCTACATTATGAATGAATTCTTTCAGTCAGACATTGCCTAAGTCACAACCTTATGATGCTTGGGAAAGAATCAACAGTTGAAACTTCATAAAGTTCTAATGTCTGTGGGCCAAAACACATCCCATTGTTAGAATGGAGGGAGATATGTATGTGTGCTCCCTGAAGTGGAGATTCCTAGTTACTGACCGTGTCCATGTTTAGCATTTGGCATCCTCATATTTTCATAAATATGACATTAATAGGAGAGCACTAATATGATTTACAGATGGAATAACACATTTGCCTGCATTCCCTGAAAGAGTATAAATATTGGGTCCTGGTGACTTGAACTGACTCTTCCAAATTATAGAAATTTATCAATTTATCAGATAAACCCAGTTTCAGAATGATCAAGGAAAACTGTTAGACCAAATAATGCGGCAGATTGACAGTGGTACGATTTCTAGCCTGGGGGCTTAAAATGGACTTAAAGTTCTGTTTTGTGTTTTATTTCTGAACTTAACTGCTTTTGCATTCTTTGAGTTCAGTTTAAAGACAGTTACTCTTAAGTCCATTTTCAGCCCTCGGGCTAGAAATCGTACCACTGTTAATCTGCCACGTTATTTGGTCAAACATTTTCCCTTGATCATTCTGAAACTGAGTTTATCTGATACGTTGATAAATTTCTATAATTTGGAAGAGTCAGTTCAAGTCACCAGGACCCAATATTTATACTCTTTCAGCGAATGCAGGCAAATGTTTTTCTTAATCATTCTGAAACTGGGTTTATCTAATACATTGATAAATTATTTCAAAGGGATTTTGATAGTTCAAATCACTTCACTTTTACCCTAAGAAATATAAATGACTAGCAATGACCTTGACATAGTGTTTAGCATCTGTACCCAATCTGACAAGAATGTGTTCATCAGGTACCTATGGAGTAAATCACATACAGACATATTTAGCTGAATGTCAGTCTGGAAAATACATTTACTATAGTACCGAAATATCACTCTGTGTAGGCATTTTGTCATATATTTAAGAAAAATGTAAAAAGAATGGAAATTATATGACAGTGACTTAAGTCTTTCTTCAAAGTGCATGCGAGTCTTTTGCAGTACTTCATTCAGCCAAGTATCTGTTCTCTGCCTCATTCAGTAGAAGGCAGCTTTCAATTTGCTTAGAAGGCAACATCAGAAGGTTAGCATTCATCAAAAACACAGAATTTTATATTTTTCATATTTGTGTATGTTTATTTTAGATAACTGAAACTTCACAGAATTTAACAGCAAACAAAGTTTAAAAAATTTTCATTCTGTACTTTAGCTCCAACTATCTCTATTTTACAATCTATAAGGCTATGCTGTAGTTCAGCACCAACAAGATCCACACAAAACTGTTTAAGAATCTTATCCATCCTGTGCGATAGTTTTTGTTTGTTGTTGTTTTTAAGGTAAAAGTCCTACTTTCAGACCTTGAAGAGCAATCCCTCTAGTCAGAGTACAAAACTTGGGTTGTACGTTCTTATTTTCATTGAACAGATCCAAAAAAAAAAAAAAAAAAAAAAAAGGAAAAGAACCGTGTTCCACCATTGATTTCGGATGTCAGTCTATATGTTGAATTTATAACACTGATGCATCAGACGTAACATAACAATGCCCTGCCCCTATTCTTCCCCTCCATTTTAAAGTTTTAAAAACGCAACCAGAAAAATGTTTCATTTATTCTTTAAAATAAGGTGCAAAGAAGGATTACAACAACAAACGTCCTCATCCACACCTCCAGCAACATCTCACTATTTAGCATAATCTACCATGAACAGATTCAGGGGCTCACCTAGAGCTATATTCACAGCTCCTGAATGGAGCATGTTTGCTATACCAGAGGTCTGCTCAATGGCAGCGTCTCTCTGTTCAGAGGTCGTTACAAAAATACATAGAATTTTCAAATGTGGGTTCAACTGAATAAATTTGAATTTCTGTAGGAAGAATCAAAATACCTATTTAAAGATTGTGATATGTGATAATCATTTTAAAGGATTTTATTAAACCTGATAGGTTTTCCAGAAATGAATAAAAATCAGTTCTGAAACCAAAGCTGATTTTAAGAAAATTTGAAAATGTAAATCAGTCCTATCCTACCCAAAATATAGCTGCTCCAAAACTTTATCTTAAAGAGTCATTTTAAAATAACTATTAAAACATGTAACTGCTATCTTAATGTTATGAAATTACTTAAAACATTTTAAAATATGAATGTCATAGTTTAAAAGAAACCAGGGGAAGGAAAAATAGAAAAAGAAATGCCAATTCCAGTCCATAGCATTAGTTGCCAAGTTTCCTAAGAATGACTTTTACCAATGTATGAACTCTTGTGAACAGAATGTAAGATGTGAATCCTGAGCCTTTTGTGTAAAGCGGCATTATTGACTGCTGCTGTGACGCTCCTGTAATGTAATAAATTATTCAATTGCTGCAAAGCGCTGTTTTTGCCTTAAAATTTTGTGCGTCTTGACAACTATAGTATTAAAGATATTGAGACTCTGCCAGTGCTGGGCACACTTGGCATGAGATAGTGTGTTTTTATTTTTATGAAATTGTAATATAGCTATGCAAGTGTATTTATTAAAAGAACACAAACTAATAAAAATTACGGGATTAAAAGTTATGGGATAAAAAATGTGGAAAAGTTGTGATAAAAAAAGTGGATAAAATGTAGAAAAATTTTATGAAAAGTATAAAATTTATGAAAAGGAAGTTAAGAGATTTTTAAAAACCATCATGGGGAAAAATATAAAAATAAATAAAAGCAGGCCCCTGTCAGCAAGGCCTGGAGAAGGGGGGCTGGAGTCTCCGCCCCCACCATGTCCCTCCCACCCCTTCCCAGTCACCCCTTTATTATTAGGGTAGCAAGACAAGACCCCTGTCTAATGGGGGGAGACAAACAGACCCTTTGCCACCTTGACCAGGGCTGAGTCCTCAAATCTCCGGATGATGATGGTTGTTATTGAAGAGCCAGAGGCTGCTGGAGTTGGTTGGTTTGGAGGAGGCCTAATGGCCTCGTTCCTCTCACCAAAGGAACTCTTCCCTCAGGGGGCTCCCATCTTCTTACTCAGAGAGGCAGCTGAGGCAGGACAGTGGCGCTGACTGTGGACCAGGCGACGGCATGGGCTGCTGGGGTGACCCCATTCCCCAGTGTACATATTGTATCCGTGTAACGTTTTGTATATTTTAGGGGTTTGGGGTGCCCTGTGTATCTGACCTGGCAGAGGTTGGAGTGGCACTTGGGGAGGAGGTTCAAATAATTATTTGCAGCTGGAAAACTTGTTTATTGATAGCAGAGGACAGAGGAAGGAGCCGGGGATGGGGTCGTGGCTCCCTGGTGATGCAACTCCTGTTTATTTTGCCTTTTATTTTGGAATAAATGGATTTAGCCACACTGCTCGGCCTGGTGTAGTCCCGTTTCCCTCACTGGATCCTGGAGTTTGTGCCCCTGAACGAGGAGCCCCAGAGTGTCTGAGCGTGTCCAGCCGGGCTGTTGGGGACCTTCAAGGCCTGTTACCTGTGTGCGGCCTGGTGACACCTGGGGGACTTCCCGGGGACTGCGGTGGCACGTCTGGCCCTGACAGCCAGCAGGCTCAGAAGCCTGATCAGCGGTGGCCGGGAAGGCAGGTACCGGCACCCAAGGGCGCTGACTCCCGCCCACCCCAGGCGTCTGTCTCCCACCCCCCGCCTCCCTCTCCTGTCTGCGCCTGGTGGCCTGCGCTGTCTGTCCCTCCAGAGCGCCGGCTGCCCCGCGGGCTCCCTCCAGGCTGAGTGCGTGGCCCTCCTGCCCCCTCGTGGCCAGAGCCGGCTGCACGGGACGAGACCAGCTGAGCTCCAGGGGCTTTCCAGGAACAGTGGCCCTTGGAAAGGGTGGGGCCTTTTCACTGCTCCCGACAGTGCCCCAGAAATGGCTTGGCCTTTCCCCTCCCCTGAGCTCCACAGAGAACACAGTCCACAGAGGGCACATTCCCCGTCGTCCAGAAATGGGTTTGACTCTCAGCCGAGGGACAGCAGGACGGGTAGAGACGGTCAGGCCACAGGGCTGCCTGCACGGCAACCCCATGCTTGGCGGGGACAGGAGGGACGGCGGGGCCCGGGTGACAGGGAGGCTCACTGGAGGTGGCGCACTTTGGAGGGGCAGTGCCAGGGGACGGCTTTCTCTTGTTGGGCCACACGGCTCCACCACAAGGACATCACGGTGACTGATTCCCAGTGCCAGAGGCGAGGCGGTCGGCCACGTGGAGGTGTGTGTATATATGTGAGTATTTATAGCTATTTCTAGAACAGAGCAGGGGCGTGCCACAGAGGGGACGGTCACACCTGGATGTGTCACCTCACCGCTACCACAGAGTAAGTCACAGATGAAGGGGGCTGCCTTCGGGGCTGGGGAGTCACAGAACATCGCACCGCACGGTAGAGCAGGAGCTGGGGGTCGCCCCGGCGCTGGAGCTGGCTCTGAGGCTCTGGCTGCTGAGCGGCGGCACGGACCCCGCCGGAGGCAGAAGAGACCGTCAGCCTTTGGGACCCAGGCCGAGGCCTGTGGCTGCAGAGAGGCAGCGTCAGCACAGGCACCTGGGCGGACGGTGAGGGTCCGGCTGCCCTCCCGCGAGAGGAGCACCTGCTTCTGGGCTGTCACTCGGAAGAAGTGTCCGGAGGAAGCGTGCCCGCCGTCAGGGAGGCCGAAGCGGAAGCCTCCGTCCAGGGCTCCTGGGGACGGGGGCATTGGGTCCGCTGGCCCGAGCTGGCTCCCCACCCCGAGGCTCCCCCGTGGGCAGCAGGAACCCGGGGCCCGCCCTCAGCACCCACCTCTGTGTGAGAACAGCACGAGCCCGCCGTCCAGCTGGGCCTGCGTGAAGCTGCGAACCTCGGTGCCCGGTGCCGCCCGCAGCGCCACCCACCCGTTGCTGGGCTGCTCGATGGTGTAGACCAGGTCCTCAGGCCCGGAGTCGCCGTCCGTGCTCCTCGGAGCCTCCGCAGGGATGGGCGCCGTGGCCCCCTCCCACATCTGGGGACACGGGCCTGTGACGGTTCTGCCCTGCCATGCTCACCCACCCCCTCGTCCCCGGCCTGGGCGGCCACCAGGACTCCAACCCCACTGCAGCCCAGGCTTCAGCTGGCATCGAGGCTGGCACCGCTCCGGCTCCCCTGCACAAAGGGCCCTCCCCGAATTCACCTTCCCTGTCAACCCAGGGAAGGCCCCAGGGAAGGCCACCCTCCAGGCCCAGCGTCCCTGCTCTCCATCCGGCCCAGTCCGCGTGTCCCTCAAGGCCAGCTTGTGTCCCCTGCCCAGGAAGGCCCCAGCTCTCACCCTCACCAAGGTCTCACCCCCAGGAACCCCCGACCCTGACCAACAGTGCCCCCTAATTTGCCCCGCTGATGGCGCCGGGGTCTCCTTTCAGGCCCTCCATGTGTGTCTGGCAGGGGCTGGGCACGGTGGGAACGGTGATTTTGGACATGGGCCCTCCTTCCAGCTGAGGGAGGGGTGGGACGCGCGGAGAGTGGGGGCCGATGGCTGGCAGTGTCCTCGGCACAGAAGCAGCGCTGGGACGGGCCAGGTGCTTCCAGAGCAGTTCCGGGCCCTGCTCACGCTGGGCGAAGGGGACCCCGCTTCAGGCCTCCCACGTGCAAGCAGAGCCGGTGCCGGTTCCTGAGCTCCTGAGGGCTGGTCTTGCTGGGCCCATTATTTGTGGGCAGTGCCGGCATGGGGCTCACATGCCCGGAAAATGGAGCCCTTTGGCAGTCCTGGGCCCTCTCCCCCGGCCCCAGGGAGCCCTCAGGCCCAGCCCTGGCAGGAGGGGCCTTAGTGTGGGGGGCAGGGCCCCAGCGCTGGGCTCCTGCAGCAAACGCGGGTGGACGGTCCCACCTGGTGGCCGCGCTGCCCCACGGCCGTCCCGGCCCGCGGTTCCTGAGCGCTGGGTCCCACTCACTGCTCAGCGGCCTCCCCACCACCAGGCCGCCCTCCACGGGCACATCCTAGACCACCAAAGCCCCCCAGTGCCCCACATCAGAGACAGCCCGAGTCGGCCCTGGGCGGAAGCTTCAGTGGCTCCCGGCCGGGGAGGCTGCCCCCCAGAAGCCGGCGTTCAGAGCCCCGCCACGTGGGCTTAGTCCACGCAGGCCCCTCCCGTTCCAGCAGAGCCACCTGTGCAGCCACGGCAGGTTCCAGCCCACGTCCGGGCCTCCACCTCCACCCCTGCCGAACGGGGGCCCTGCTCTGCCGGGGCACAAGGGCAGGAGTTTGGGCAGCCAGGCCGCGCCTTCACTTGCCGGGGCGAAGGTGGGAAGCTTACCGGCTCCGCCCTGGCGCCTGCCCTTAAGGGCCTGTCCGTGATTCTGGCGGGTGTCTGGTCCTGAGCCGCAGGAGAAGCGGCCGCAGAGCCGCGCGGGGCCGCCCAGGAGTCCGCCCGCCGTGCCCGCGAGCGCCCGGCAGCAGAACCTCCCGCCCTGTTCCGTGCCCAGGAGTCCGCCCGCCGTGCCCGCGAGCGCCCGGCAGCAGAACCTCCCGCCCTGTTCCGTGCCCAGGAGTCCGCCCGCCGTGCCCGCGAGCGCCCGGCAGCAGAACCTCCCGCCCTGTTCCGTGCCCAGGAGTCCACCCGCCGTGCCCGCGAGCGCCCGGCAGCAGAACCTCCCGCCCTGTTCCGTTTCGGCGCCGTCTCGCATCGCTCCTTCCAGCCACCGCGGGAGGCACGCGGCAGCGCCCCGTTCGCAGAGGAGGAAACTGAGGCTCAGAGAGGGGGAGCTGTGCGCCGGGAGGGAGGCGACGCTGGCCTCTCTCGGAGCAGCCACGGGGGTGGTCCCAGGGACGCTCTCACCTGCGGGCCGGTGTTTGTGCTGAGGACGGGGGTTGGTCGTTGCCAGGCCGGAACGTGACAGGGAAGGCCACAGGCGGCTCTGGCGGTCCGTCTCGGAGGCGTTCGCCGTCAGGACGAAACTGTCCGTCGGCGTCTCGCTCCCGCCGTGCACGCAGCGGATGAGCTGCTCTTCCACCTCGGGGCAGGCCCCGGGCTGGCGGTCAGGCCCCAGCGGCACCTCCGTGTCCTGCCTTTGGGGGCAGGAGACTGACTCTTTCAGGGCCCCCGTTTCCGCCGTGGAAATGGGGAGAACGGGCTCCAGCTCCCGGAGGCGTCGTGCGGAGGAAAGCAGACGCGGTGCGGAAAGCAGAGGTGCTTCCACGTGCGGCTCCCGACTCCTCTGCGCAGACCCCACATGGGGGTCCCGGGGCTCCCGTCACTGGCGCCCGGAGCTGGCTGCAGCCCTGGGCCTGTCGCAGCCGCAGCTCTCCCGGGAGAAGGCGCGGAGGGTCCCGGCTCGAGGTCCGTCCTCTGCTGCAGGGCCCCGCAGGCCGAGGCCAGGAGCGCAGGGACGGGACCCTCTCAGGGATTTGCCTGAGAATCCCCGGTTGGCTCAGAGGTCTCTACACCCCTCTGGGGGCTGGGCTGCGAGCCTACAACATGGGGAGACCCCTGAGAACGGCAGGTGGGATGTCTGCTCCTGGGGAGCTGTGGGTCCCGGGGGTGAAGCTTCCACCCAAACCAGGGACACAGCCCCACCCCCAACCTGCTGAGGACTTAGTGTGTGACTCGGAAGGAGCAGGCTCCTCTCTCTGAGCCCGGGCTTTCCCCAGGATCCATGGGGGTCTGACGCAGCTCAGGGGTTTCTGCAGTAAGTTCCGGGAAGGGAGGCAGCCTCGCTGACACACCCAAACTGTTAGGTCGTGGGAGATCCGCACGTGGACGTGCTGAAGCAATGTTGCACATTATCAGCAGATGAAACAAAATAGATAAACATCTGTTTCCCTTCCCCCTTTATTAACAAGTAAGTAATGCATTCTTACTAAGATGTAATAAATTTTTATTCATACTTGAGGGCAGTATTTTTCAATCTTTTCCTTGTTAGTAGCTCAGAGCTTTAAGGACAGAGGATACATATTAAGGGCAGCTTGTATTCTTAATCCTAAGTGGCTTTCTGATATATTAGGTTCCTCATTTCCTATTTGTGAATAAAATTGCTCCAGTAGTATGAGCCTGTTTACTTTGTGACTCCCTCACTGATCTATTGCTTTATGTCCCAGTTTTTAGAAGCAGGCTGATTCTATTACCTGAATTAAAATGCTTTTGAAACCAAAACGTAGTACCTTAAAAAGAAATGTGTGAAAACCATGAATTTTAAGCGTTCTTTCATATAAAAAGCCTCTCTTTATAATGTAAATTTAAATTTGAATTCTGTCTTCCTGGAGTTCTTTTGATATTTGACAAGAATGAGAAATTATTCTTTTTAAGACCCTAAATTTTAGTTTTTAACAAAACTGAATAGCATCACCGCGAACAAGGATATTTACATTCTAGATAAATCCATTCTGACTTCTGACAGTACCAATAAATAACATTATTAATTGGGTTTATTTTTGCTTTCCAGTCAAAAAAGATTGGAATATCAAAATTCCCAAGCTACAGAAACAAGTGGAAGAGATTTTTAATCTGAAATTTGGTAAGTAAAATCCAGTATCTATGTCTTTAAATTAATAACATCAATGAATGGCCATTCCTGAATGAATGAGAAGTTCAGAACCTTAAGAAGGAAGGTCCCAGAAACTGGGTTTTGTTTATTTTTCTACCACTACACTTGGCACTGAAACCAAGCAGATGACTTCATTTCTCTTGGATTCAGCTTTCTCATATGTCAGAATGGGTGACAAATGTTGGGATAAGTCTCAGTTCCACTGTTTGTACTTCGGATCTGGGTGGCACCCATGGGGCAAGTAGGTTTTATCATCTGTGTCCGCTTAGATTTGTTGATGGCAGTCTTCTGGAGCGGTGTCTTGAGAATAATTCTGAGGAGGCTCAGCAAGGTAGAGTGTTTTTTCAGTTGACAGGGTGTCTCTGTCATGGAAAAGAAAGTTAGAAGTGGGCAGCGGTAGCACTATTTATGGGGCATTCCTATCCATTATCTCAATCTGGTGTTGACATTTGCTGTCCCAGATTAGGAATCCTGATGACTCTGCCTCTGACCATTCAAACTTACTGAGTGCTGCTTAGATGCATGGTAGACATTGCCTGTCTTTGAACAGCCACCCTGCCTCTCAGTAATAACCCAAAGGTACCAGGGGCTACTGCTGTGTGGAATGGCCTCTGGTTATTTTGGCACAGAGATCATTTTGACTAATAACATAACTCTCCTTTTGACTGAAAATATTAAAATGTTCCTCCTAAAAGTACTTATTTTTTATACTTGTTTTCAGATTTGCCCACTCTTCTAAGCAAAATACCTTCAATGTGAAGTTGGATATTACTCAATTTTAGGGAACTTGTCTGTAATGTGCTTGAGAATGCAGATACAAACAAAATAATACCTGTGTCAAATTTTATCTTTCACAAGTTATGTTGTCTTACACTTTCAGCTTAAAGTGCTTGGACTCACTGAGGCAGTAAAAGTACCATATGGTATGTTTGAATCAAACCCCGAGTTATATGTAGAAGGCCTGCCATAGGGTTATTTCTAGAATTTAAACAAGGAAATGTCATTTCTCTTAATTTTTTTCTAGCTAGAGGTGGCAGGTGTGGGCCTAAGTCTTCAATGGAAAGGCCTAGATCTGAGCTGCAGTCCTGGTACTGTTACTGTCCTGTGCCCCTGCAGTCCCTTGTCCTGTGTTCGGTCATTTGTCTTCAGTGCAAAAATAGTGACAACAGTCTCCGCAGTGTTCAGAGGTGCTGTGGGGCTTGCAGTATGCCTAAGGACTTGCATGGACGTTTAATTTGCAGGATTTTATCTGCTCTGTTATTGCTGGTCAATCTTGCAAGTGACTAAATAAAAGTGAGTTTCTTACGTATATTTCTACAGAATTTTAGTGGCTGAAGAAAGTACACTAGTGTTAATGTTCTTTTTCATGAAAAAAGTTATTTACTCTTTGTAAAATTACTTACCAGTCATGGGCAGGAAAAATCAGGATTTATAGCTAACCATGATAGTAATTATCGTAGGTTAAAGGATGATTCTGTGAATACCTTTAGAAAAAAACCCTGGTCATGTCGTGACCATTTTCCTAGCCGTGAGACCACCATCATACTGGCTACACAATACGATCGTACTTTGGTTTTCTTTCTAGACCTGAACTAGTTTTACTTCCCTCCTGGAATGGGTAATAAAATAAACACTAAGGGTAAGAGATTATGTATACTCCATATTATATTTCAGTGCCTTAAGACATTCTTATCAGCACTGCCTAAATCATACGGAATCACCGGCCAGTATCTTTGCAGGAATTGCAGTTAGTTAGTTTGTTTTTTAATGTATTTTATTTAATGGACTTTTTTTTTTTTTTTTTTTTTTTTTTTGAGACGTAGTTTCGCTCTTGTTACCCAGGCTGGAGTGCAATGGCGTGATCTCAGCTCACCGCAACCTCTGCCTCCTGCGTTCAGGCAATTCTCCTGCCTCAGCCTCCTGAGTAGCTGGGATTACAGGCACATGCCACCATGCCCAGCTAATTTTTTGTATCTTTAGTAGAGACGGGGTTTCACCATGTTGACCAGGATGGTTTCGATCTCTCGACCTCATGATCCACCCACCTCGGCCTCCCAAAGTGCTGGGATTACAGGCGTGAGCCACCGCGCCCGGCCTAATGGACCTATTTTTTTAAACAATTAATTGAAAATGTCACATTTGCAATTTTCCTTCATTTATGTTTCTATAGCTTTCTCGAGTCCCCTGTGGAGGATTAGACTACATGTTTAATTCTGCAGGTTTTTTTTGGAAAGAACGAAACTGTATGAATTACAATATTCTGCTCTTATAAAACATTTCATTCTGTATCTTTTTCTCTTCAATATACAAAGGAATTCATTGTTTATTTCACGGCTTTGCAGTCCCCCAAAAGACCACAAAGCTCTGGGAGTAATTCAAAGGTTTCTAAAATTCAGGCCACTGTGGAAGGTAAGAGCCAAAAATTGGCATATTTCTATAGATTCTTTAGTTTATTCATTTTGTCATTTCTTTAGCTATATGTTTATACTGATGAAGTTAATGAAACTAGTTTTACATTTGAACAGCTGCTTGTAATAAGGCTAAATTTCTCAATATTTCGAATTAAAATTTTGAAAATCATTAACAGGAGACATATAACATGGCTCACATCATAAACTGCTCTGAAGAAAATCTGTGAAATGCTCTTTATTATAACATATAAGGGTACAGAGACATGGACTATTCCTTCATCTTTTTTTTTTCTTTCTCTTTTTTCTATTCTTTTAAGGAAATAAAGTTTAGGGTTGGTTTAAACAGGCCGTGCATTGAATTAAAGTATTTTCTACTACACCTTCAAATGTACTTTCTTCTTTCCACCCACACTGGGTCAGCAAAATTCTTCTCTTTTCAGGTTCACAGTATTAAAATACTTCATACAATACGAAAGACAACTCCCAACCATCAAGTGGATATTTCTTCCCTCTTTTCATAAATGTGGAAGGAAGTAACTGCATTAGGATCATTCTTTGTCTCTTAGTTTTCAAGTTTTGTGGGGTTTTTTTTGTTTGTTTTTGGTTTTTGAGATGGAGTTTTGCTCTTGTTACCCAGGCTGGAGTGCAATGGCAGTGATCTCGGCTCACCACAACCTCCGACTCCTGGGTTCAAGCAATTCTTCTGCCTCAGCTTTTTGTGTTTTTAGTAGAGACGGGGTTTCACTTTGTTGACCAGGATGGTCTCGATCTCTTGACCTCGTGATCCACCCGCCTCGGACTCCCAAAGTGCTGGGATTATAGGTGTGAGCCACCGCGCCCGGCCCTAAGTTTTTTGATAAGAGTTTGCTGTACCGTTTTTTTTTTTTTTTGAGATGGAGTTTCGCTCTTGTTACCCAGGCTGGAGTGCAATGGCGCGATCTCGGCTCACCGCAACCTCCGCCTCCTGGGTTCAAGCAATTCTCCTGCCTCAGGCTCCCTAGTAGCTGGGATTACAGGCACGCGCCACCATGCCCAGCTCATTCTTTGTATTTTTAGTAGAGACAGGGTTTCACCATGTTGACCAGGACGGTCTCGATCTCTTGACCTCGTGATCCACCCGCCTCAGCCTCCCAAAGTGCTGGGATTAAAGGCTTGAGCCACCGCGCCCGGCCTTGCTGTACCGTTTTTTAGTGGTGCAGTAGTCCTCATTTAGTCATCCGGTACACTCAGTCTCTTTAAAAGGATCTTGTTAAATGGAGACTAGAGTGAGTTTTCACATTCTTCATTCATTGATTCTGTTAAAGCAAAGCTTACTTAATGGAAACTCTTGATTATCAATTAGAAGTTAGAAAAAATAGAACAATGAAGTGCTAATGTAATGTGTTAAAAGTATCAGGGCTATTGGAGAAATGTTACCAGGTATAACTTTGATTGTTTGCTGTGGCAGCCAGCAAACAAATAGGGAGATGCCTATTTTTCTTACACAAAAATAATTGAGTAGGTAGGCTGAGGCTGATGTTAGTGCATCGGCTCAAATATGGTAAGACTGGCTTCCTTGTGACTTTTTGCTTGTGGACTCTTCAGCCTGATGCTTGCCAAAGATCACGTACAGAGGAAACACAAATCGATGGTTTATCACATCCTCACTCTGACAAGTTTAAATTCATGTGTGATTTTACCATACCATTGGTGAGTTTTCATGTTTTAAAAGACTAATTGTGAGGCTTGCTGAAAGGTTTGTGTAGGAAAGATCACTTCTTTTTTTCCTCTTCATTTTAAGCAGCAGCACTAGTTGGCATGACAACCTGCAGTATTAAAAATAAAGCAACAAGCACCACTGACTCTGTTTTTTAGAATAAACCCAAGCTGCTATGGAGGTTTGTTTCTTGAATTTGACTATTAATGGCTTCATTTTGACAGGATATTGTGGGGTTCTTTTAGAAGGTTGTGTGTTTCCCCTCATAGGCAAGGCAGCTTTAAAGACAGTATGGTATTTTTATTTTTTTCTGATGATCTCATATTCATGTGTTTTTGGTAAATCTCAACAGGACCGTAGTTCTGTGGGTGTAACTGTCTGACTAGTGATTGTGCCAAACACACCTCCCTAACCTAAACTCTTATTTCATCAGGGAGCAGTGTGAAAAGCATTGCATGTCTAACTATGTCTGCTTACCAGGCCTACCATTTGTTAAAGCTCAGCATTTCATGCAGTACCACTTGCACTGAAGCAACCCAACCCTGAGATAAGGGGGCAAGGTTTCTAGAAGGCATCAGTGGGCTTGACAAAAATGAACCCCTAGACTTCAAGAAAGCAAGGGAGGGTGTTTGGCTCATGGTAGGTGGTTGGTAAAAACTTGCTGAATATGCCAGTGGTTCGAAGCCAGTGGGCACCGTCATTGTGCCCCCTTTTCTTTGGTTTTAAAGGTCGCTAGATGTGTAAAGACTGCATCTTCCCCAGGTAGGCCTGAAGATTAAAGGCCATTTCTTTGCTGGGAAATGGACAGCAGAGGAAGGGATGGGCCCAGCTTGGGGCAGAGCATCTGGACAGTTCCCAGCTCTGGTTCATCTTTGGAGTTTGCTCAATAGGGACCATTTGCATGATTTTTGCCTGGTGGTCTGCCCCGAAGTATCTCAGTCTCTGACATGGCCCTTGGGATCTCCATTCTCACCATTACAGAAATGCCCTTTTGAATTAAGCATTGATTGCTTTTGTAGTCTGCAATTGAAAATGCCAATAGTCCTGGGAGGAATGGAAGGGGTTTAAACTCTTAGAGGAGCATAGTTTAGAGACAAGGTATTCAGGTATATACCTCATAGTTTTGTTTTTATTATGACATTTCAGCATTTTTAAAGCATAAAATTCAGTGGCATTTAATTACATTCACAAGGTTCACAACCATCATCACTATGTATTTCCAAAATTTTCCATCGTCCCAAACAGAAATTCTTTACCCATTAAGCAATAACTTTCCATTTTCTCCTTCCTGATACCCTAGTAACCTCTTAGTGTAATTTTTGTTTTTATGAATTGGCTTATTTGGGTACGTCATATAAAATGAATCATGCGATACTTGCCCTTTTATGTCTGGCTTACTTCACTTAGCCTAAGGTTTTCGAGGTTAAGCCAGGTTGTAACAATATATCTGACAGCATTGATCAGAACTTCATTCCTTTTCACGGCTGAATATATTCCACTGCATGTAGTATGTTACATTTTGTTTATCCCCCGTCTATGGCATGACGCCTGGGGCGTGCCCACCTTTAGGCTACTGTGATTAATGCTGCAGTGGGGACTGTCCTTGGATTTTCCTCCCTTCTCTTGTCGCCAACCGACATCAACACTTGTGCGTCAGCACACAGCACATTCTGTGAGTTCGTTTTTTTTCTGTTCTTTTGGGTATACACCTGGGAGTGGAAATGCTTAGTCATATGGTAATTCTGTGTTTAACTTTTTGAGTAACTGCCAGACTTTTTCAGTGACTGTACCATTTTACATTCCTACCAAGAATATTCAAGGTTTCTAATTTCTCTACTTCTTCATCAACACTTGTTATGTTTTTAGTTATTATGTTTTTAGGTATTATTTTTAGCTATAATAATAACTGCAAAGATCTCATTGTGGGATTGATTTTCTTCTTCCTAATAACTAATGATGTTGAACATCTTCTTATGAGCTTCCTTGGTGAAATTACTATTCAATTCTTTTTTTTTTTTTTTTTTTTTTTTTTGAGACAGAGTCTTGCTCTGTCACCAGGCTGGTGTGCAGTGGTGCAATATTGGCTCACTGCAACCTCCGCCTCCTCTGGGTTCAAGTGATTCTTGTGCCTCATCCTCCCAAGTAGCTGTAACTACAGGTGCATGCCACCATGCCCAGCTAATTTTTGTATTTTTAGTAAACACAGGGTTTTACCATGTTGGCGAGCATGGTCTCTGTCTCTTGACCTCATGATCCGCCTGCCTCAGCCTCCAAAAGTGCTTGGATTTCCTTTATCCAGTCTATCATTGATGGGCATTTGGGTTGGTTCCAAGTCTTTGCTGTTGTGAACAGTGCCACAATAAATATACATGTACATGTGTCTTCATAATAGAACGATCTATAATCCTTTGGATATATACCCAGTAATGAGATTGCCGGGTCAGATGGTATTTCTATTTCTAGATCCTTGAGGAATCACCACAGTGTCTTCTGCAATGGTTGAACTAACTTACACATACCTCTGTAACAAACCTGCACATTCTACACATGCACCCCAGAACTTAAAAGTATATATATAAAAAAAAAAAAGAACTGGGATCATAGACATGAGCCACCATGTCTGGCCTACTATTCAAGTTTTTGCCTATTTTAAAGTTGAAATAATAAACTCTAATCAGGTATATGATTTCTAAATATTTTCTTACATTCTGTAGATTGTCTATTCTCTTTCTTCTTTTTCTTTTTAAAGATAGAGTCTTGCTTTGCTGCTCAGACCAGAAGGCAGTGGTGCAATCATAGCTTACTGTAATCTCAAGCTCCTGAGCTCAAGCAATCTTCCCATCTCACGTCTCCTGAGTAGCTCGACCTATAGGCGCACACTACCATGCACAGCTTAATTTTTTTTTTTTTGGTAGAGACAGGTGCTTCATTGGGTTGCCCAGGCTGGTCTCCCTCCTATAGTGCTAGGATTACAGGCATGAGCTACCATGCTCATCCTCACTTTCTTGAAATAGCCTTTGATATGCAAAAGTTTCACATTTTTATTGAGTTTAGTTTATCTATTTTGTTGTTGTTGTTGCTTATGCTCTGGGTGTCATATCTAAGAATCCATTTCCAAACCCAAGGTCTTCAAGGCTTACCACTCTGTTTTCCTTTAAGGGTTTTACAGTTTTGCTCTTACATTTGAGCTGTTGTTCTATTTATAGTTTTTTTTTTTTGTATATGGTTTGAGATAGGAGTCCAACTCCATTCTTTTGCATATGGAAATCCAGTTGTCCTAGCACCATTGCACCATTGATTGAAAAAAACTATTTTTTCCCTATTGAATGGACTTGGCACCCTTGTCAAAAATAAACTGGCCATAAATGTGTGGATTTTTTTTTTCTGGAGTCTTTATTCCAGTGGTCCATATATTTATCTTTATGCAATACCATACTCTTTTGATTTCTGTAGCTTTGAAACTGGAAAGTATAAGTTCTCTAACTTTGTTCTTTTTCAAGTTAGTTTTGAGTATTCTGGGTCCCTTAAAATTTCATATGAATTTGAGGATTGGCTTTTCCATTACTTCAAAAAAAAGTTTAAATTTTGATGGGGAAGTGCTGAATTTTAGATCCCTTTGGATGGCATTGCTATCTCAACAACGCCTCATATTTTAACATCAGATCTGTGTTATAATCTCAGTTCTCCTGCTTTAGGTGCAGAATATTAACTTGAACAGATTCCTTTACCTCTCTGAACTTGTCCACTAATGCGGAAAATACAGATAATAATAGGATCTACCTTGGAGGGTTATTGTGAAGATTAAGGAGATAATGTATGCAAAGTGCATGTTACTATTAGTTGTATTAATAATCTGCTTTCTAATGTGAAAATCTTTTTTTGTTAAATAACTCTGGCAGATGATCCTTGACCCTTATTGTAGAAAAGTACCCATTGTATAGTGAAAAAATTTACTGCCCTTTCCTAGCTGTGAGACTTGGAGAAAGATACTTGACCATTGTGAGCTACTATCTCAGAGACTTTCATGAAGCTCAGTAACTGATGGGTAATATATACCATTCTATTTCTCTTTGGTTTTTTAGAAAGGCTTGATTTAAACTGTGTCTCCTTGTAAATTCTACCTATTCGGTGTTTTTGGAGCAATAGGACAAGTCCAGTCTCACCTTGATGACAGGTCGCCAGTTTTTTGGAGGGGTTGGTCTTGTCACCTATTTTGAGCTGGTGATGTATGCACAAGGGAAGCATTACAACAGAGCCAAGGGGAAACACGAAGAGGAAGTGACTTTTGTATTATCTAGAGACAGATTATGAATCTACAAGCCTCTGTGCATATGAGTGTGTCCCTCTTCAATGCAAAAGTAGCATGCCCCAGGACATAACATCTATGTTTTATACAATCAGTTATACATCCTGAAGATTGTACCAGATCTGTGTGTCTAGAACTGCCTCTTTCTTCACAGGTAGGAGAGTGTTTCATAATAAAGATGCCCTGGTGATGGATGGATCCAGCTCCCTATTGAGCCCACCACATGTTTGAAGACAGTTTTCACATTGTCTTCTTTCTTCCAGTCTAAAGTGCCCCCAGCTCCTTTACTCCCAGGGTCAGTAGATTAAAGGACCAGATGCTAAATATTGTAGGCTTCAAAGGCTGAGAGACAAAACCATAAATAGCATAAAGGTATAACAAAGAAAACAAATTTTCATAAAATTTTAATGAATAAAAATCTAAATATAATACTTAAGTACAACTTTTTGTAACAGAGCTCTATTAAGAAGAACGGGATTGTTTGCAGGGGTAGAGGGTAGCGGGTAGGGTAATGAATAGTGGGTAGGGTGATCTGCAAGAGGATCTTTTCTAGAAACTTAGGACTAAGAACAAATATTAAAACAAAGATGCTCCTATCACCCCTATCATTGCGAACTTTGTAAGAGCTTTAGAAGCTCTGTGCCAGGACCAGGGGCAGAGACCAAATGTGACTCTGTTATTTTATATTTTTGAGACAGAGCCTCACTCTATCACCCAGGCTGGAGTACAGTGATGTGATCATAGCTCACTGCAGCCTCAACCTCCTGGGCTCAAGCAATCCTCCCGCCTTAGCCTCCTGAGTACCCGGGACTATAGGTACACGCCACCCACGCCCAGCTAATTTTTGTATTTTTTATAAAGATTCAATTTTGTTATGTTGCCTAGGCTGGTCTCAAACTCCTGGGTTAAAGCAATTCTCTCATCTTGGCCTCTCATGTAGCTGGGACTACAGGTGCACACTACTATGACTGGCTAATATTTATTATTATTATTTTTGTCAAAGTAGAGTCTCACTGTGTTGCCCAGGCTGGTCTTGAACCCCAGGCCTCAAGCATCCCTCCCACCTTGGGGTCCCAGAGTGTCGGAATTATAGGTGTGAGCTACCATGCCCAGAAATTACAAGGGTCTTTATAAGCGCAAGAAGGAGGTAGAAGAGTCAGAACTGGAGGAGATGTGATGATGGAAACAGAGGAGAGAGAGGGATATTTGAAGATGCTACATTTCTACCTTGAAAGAGGGAGTTAGGAGCCATGAGCCAAGGAATGAGGGTGGCATGAAGCTAGAAAAGGCAATGGAACACATTCTCTCTTGGCCCTCCAGAAGAGCAGCCCTGCTGACATCTTGACTTTAGCCCTGATCCACCTGTTTTGGACCTCTGAGCTTCGGAACTGTCAGATAGTGGACTTGTGGTGTTTTAAGCCATTCAGTGTAGGGTAGTTTGCAAAAGGAGCAAGAAGAAATGAACACAAAGCCAGGAGCAGTGGCTCATGTCTGCAATCCCAGCATTTTAGGAGGTTGATGTGGAAGGATCAGTTGAGCCCAGGAGTTCAAGACCAGTCTGTACAACATAGTGAGACCCTGTCTACAAAAAATAAAGCCAGCCATGGTAGCATGTATCTGCAGTTTTAGCTACTAAGGAGGCTGAGGTGTGAGGATTGCTTGAGCATATCAGTTCAAAGTTGTGGATAGCTGTGATAGCACCACTGAACTCTAACCTGGGTGACAGAGGTCTTGTCTCAAAGAGAAAAGAAAAAAGAGTGAGCATGGTGGAAATGGGGACAGATAGCAATATTAAATAGATTGTCAGGGTCGTCCTCATGTGTGAAAATTAGCAAAGGCTTGAAGAAGGGAAAGGAGCTGGCCAATTTGCTTAGGGGAGAGCAATGCAGCCAGAAGCCACAGAATCAAGGCGCTAGGAGGGAATTCCTTGTGTGTCTGAGGCTCAGGATGGAGGCCAGTGCAGCAGAGAGAGAGAGGGAGAGAAGGATGGAAGAAGGCCAGGGAGCTGCTGGGCCGGAATCAGTACACATTTTGCAAACCCTGGGAGGTTATTGCTGGGGCTTTGACTTTTACTCTGACTGAGACGGTAACTGCAGGAAGGTTCTGAGCAGAGGTGACATGATCTGTCTCCCTATTTAAAAGCACCTCCTGTCTGCTGAGTTGAGAAAGACTGTGGGAAGACTTGGGTAGAAGCAGGGAGGCCAAGCTGTCACTAAAACCGGGTGGGAAATAATAATGGTCCTGACCAGGGTCATGGTGGTCATCAAGGTTGAGTTTGATTCAAATTGAATTATTAATTTAAAAAAAAACACACACTGCTATCTTCCCCAGTCCTACCAAGTAAAGGATGCTAGATTATAGCAATCTCAGGCCAGGCCAGGTGCAGTGTCTCACACCTATAGTTCCAACAATTTTTGAGAGGCAGACATGAGAGTATCTTTTGAGACTAGGAGTTTTAGAGCAGCCTGAGCAACACAGCAAGACCTCCTCTCTACAAAAATAAAAGAAATTTAATAATAAATATAGCCAGGCATGGAGATGTGTGCCTGTGGTCCCAGTTACTCAGGAGGCTAAGGTGGGCAGATTTCTTGAGGCTAGAAGTTTGAGGCCAGCTTGGGCAACATAGCGAGACTTCTCTCTACTAAAATTTTTAAAAAATAGCCTGGCATGGTAGCACTTGCCTGTATTCCCAGGTGTTGGGGAGGATGAGGCAGGAGGATTTCTTGAGGCCAGTTGGTCAAGGCTGCAGTGAGCTATGATTATACTACTGCACTCCAGCCTGGGTGACAGAGCAAAACCCTGTCTCAAAATAAAAATACAAATAAAATCACAAGTTGGACCAGCCCTGTCTGGGCTATGCAGGCCTTGCAACCACATAGCTGCATGATTGGGTTGTGTTACTGTGGATGAGGAGACCCTGCCCAGTTGTTGTTGGCTATATAACTAGTTTATTTTTAAATACAGTAATCAAATCTATTTCATCATACTTGATTATCTCAGGTGTGGGTTTGGAATTCTCCTTGGAACAGTTGTAACATCTTATTGGTTCCATCATTCCATAATTTTTTTATCTGATCTTTTTTTTTTAATTGAGACAGAGTCTCACTTTGTCACCCGGGCTGGAGTGAAGTGGCGCCATCTTGGCTCACTGCAACCCCTGCCTTCCAGGTTCAAGCAATTCTCCTGTGTCGTTCTCTCGAGCAGCTGGGGTTACAGGCGTGTGCCACCACACCTGGCTGATTCTGTATATTTTTGGTAGAGACAGGGTTTTACCATGCTGGCCAGGCTAGTCTCAAACTCCTGACTCAAGTGATCCGCCCCCTTGTCTTCCCAAAGTGCTGGGATTACAGGCATAAGCCATTGTGCCCAGCCTATATTTGATCAGTTTTTAATAAAATGAGAATTGATATTAGACTACTTAAGCTGTTTTGATTAACATTAGATGAAATTTTGTTGTTTGCATTTTATCTTGCACTTCATCCAAGATTGACGTCATGCTGGCTACATCAAATCAATACTTGAACAAATGCAAAATCAGAACTTTTTTTTTTTTGAGACGGAGTTTCACTCTTGTTACCCGGGCTGGAGTGCAATGGCGTGATCTCGGCTCACCGCAACCTCCGCCTCCTGGGTTCAGGCAATTCTCCTGCCTCAGCCTCCTGAGTAGCTGGGATTACAGGCACACGCCACCATGCCCAGCTAATTTTTTTTTTTTTTTTGTATTTTTAGTAGAGACAGGGTTTCACTATGTTGACCAGGAAGGTCTCGATCTCTTGACCTCGTGATTCACCGGCCTCAGCCTCCCAAAGTGCTGGGATTACAGGCTTGAGCCACTGTGCCCGGCCGGTCGCAGGCGCTCTTATTGAACGTCCTGCCTTCCTCCTCAAAGGGTCAGTTTCTAAGCATCCCTTCACCCCCTGAGCACAGTCACGCTCAGACTTTTGAATTCTGCATGTCCACATACCTTCTGGGTGTTGAGGGAGGGTGATATATACGTATAATTCATTTGCCCCAAACTTCATAAATGTTATCCATTTGAGCTCTTTGAAAATGCGACATCAACTTTTGTTCGGCAGACTTTTAGAAGAGGAATGGCACGGGAGGGTTCCTAACTCCCCTTGGGAGCTCAAGACTGAAGGGTTTGTCAGTTTGTAATTGGGTAAAAATAGTGTTTACTGGGAGTTTAACCGCATGTTTTAATACTTTTCGTAGAATAGCTCAATAATCCTCACAATTATGCTGTGAGATAGACTATTATACACCATCTTTCAAATAAATTGAGGCACAGAAAAGTTATGTAATTTGTCCAAGAACACACGACTAAGTAGGTTGGAATTCAAGTAACCTACCTCCAGAGCTGACGTTGCCACTAGACTTGTGTCTTCCTCGCAAAAGCCCTTATTGATTGTATATG
Source organism: Saimiri boliviensis (assembly GCF_048565385.1). NCBI lineage: Eukaryota > Metazoa > Chordata > Mammalia > Primates > Cebidae > Saimiri > Saimiri boliviensis. The sequence goes on along the minus strand of NC_133449.1, from coordinate 6,514 downwards.
TGTCATAAAGATATAAATACTCCTGTATATTTCTGAGTAACCATAGTTTCTTACACATCATAGTTTGTAAGATCTGTGTAGGTCTGTGTCCTAGTCAGCACAAATCTAAGCCAGCAGAAAGTTATTTGCCCCCTCCTTCAGAAAAATCAGGTGGAATGCTTTAAACACCCGGCATCTGAAATTGTGTCATCTATTTGTGTATGTTTACTGATTTGCTGTCTGCAACCTGACCCACAAAGTGATAACTGTATGAGTGCAGGGGCTCTGTCTACCACTGAAGCACCAGCACCTAAAATAGTGCCTAGTGGATATAGGTGCTTCACAAATATTTATTAAACAAAAAGAAAGGGAATCGTCCCACATTAAGACAGTGCATAATATAAAAACTTCACCCTAAATCATCAATGAATCTTTGAAACCACAATGTTTATTTTCAATAGTCATTTAATTTTGTCAGTTTGTTTTATTAGCCAAAGTTTGTAGTATCATACTGACCTTTTATGCTATTTGGTGCCTGGAAAATATGCAGCAGAGGCTTTTCTTTTTCTTTCTTTCTTTTTCTTTTTCTTTTTCTTTCTTTTTTTTTTTGAGGCAAAGTTTCGCTCTCGTTACCCAGGCTGGAGTGCAATGGCGTGATCTTGGCTCACCGCAACCTCTGCCTCCTGGATTCAGGCAATTCTCCTGCCTCAACCTCCTGAGTAGCTGGGATTACAGGCACGCGCCACCATGCCCAGCTCAATTTTTGTATTTTTAGTACAGACGGGGTTTCACCATATTGGCCAGGATGGTCTTGAACTGACCTAGTGATCCACCCACCTCAGCCTCCCAAAGTGCTGGGATTCCAGGCGTGAGCCACCACGCCTGGTACCTAATTCCTATTCACTGGTCATGGATGGGAGCTATGGAAACTTTCCCCAGAATACATGCTGGCCCCATCAGAAGTTCAGGGTTCGGTCTCCTAAGAGATGTTCCTCTGTTTGTGCTACACACCCAAATAATCCATCTCAGTCCACTGTCAGACAACTTCCAGGAATGACAGTGGCTGTAGTCTAGCTGAAGAAACACTGAAGTAGGAGTCAGCAGACCCCAGGACTCTTTTGACTCAGCCGCTAACAACTTAATGTGGCCTTGGGAAAAAAAAAAAAAAGGCTGGAGCGACCATACCTGTAATCCCAGCACCTTGGGAGGTCGATGTGGGAGGATTGCTTGAGCCCAGGAGTTTGAGAGCAGCCTGGGCAACATAGCAAGACCCCATCTCTACAAAAAATTTCAAACATTTTTCTAGGTGTGGCAGTGTCCCCCTGTAGTCCCAGCTACTCAGGAGGCTAAAGTGGGAGGATCACTTGAGTCCCGGAGGTCAAGACTGCAGTGAGCCAAGGTCATGCCACTGCACTCAAGCTTGGGCTTCAAAGTGAGACACTGTCTCAGAAAAAAAAAAAGCTGGAGCTTTTGTTTCACATTTGTAAAAAATAAATGATATTATCTCCTTTATGGAGTTACTGTGAGGATGGAAATGCAATTATTTCTTTTCCCTCCCCTTTTAGAAATACAATGAGATAGGCATAGTGTCCAGGTGAGGTGGCTCATGCCTGTAATCCCAGCACTTTGGGAGGCTGAGGCGGGTGGATCACCTGAGGTCAGGAGTTCAAGATCAGCCTGGCCAACATGGTGAAACCTTGACTCCACTAAAACTATAAAAATTAGCCCAGCGTGGTGGCATGTGCCTACAATCTCAGCTACTTGGGAAGCTGAGGCAGGAGAATTGCTTGAACCCGGGAGGTGGAGGTTGTAGTGAGCCAGGATCATCCCACTGCACTCCAGCCTGGGAGACAGAGCAAGACTCCATCTCAAAAAACAAACAAAAACCAAAACCCGGTGTGGTGGCTCATCCCTGTAATCTCAGCACTTTGGGAGGCCGAGTTGAATGGATCACCTGAGGTTAGGACTTCAAGACCAGCCTGACCAACATGCAGAAACCCCACCTCTACTAAAAATACAAAATTAGACAAGCATGTGCCTGTAATCTCAGCTACTTGGGAGGCTGAGGCAGGAGAATTGCTTCAACCTGGGAAGCAGAGGTTGCAGTGAGCCGAGATTGCACTCCAGCGTGGACAACGAGAAGGAAACCCTGTCTCAAAAATAATAATAATTGGGGCCGGGCGCGGTGGCTCACACCTGTAATCCCAGCACTTTGGGAGGACAAGGTGGGTGGATCACGAGGTCAAGAGATCAAGACCATCCTGGTCAACATGGTGAAACCCCGTCTCTACTAAAAATACAAAAAATTAGCTGGGCATGGTGGCGCGTGCCTGTAATCCCAGCTACTCGGGAGGCTGAGGCAGGAGAATTGCCTGAACCCAGGAGGCGGAGGTTGCGGTGCACCGAGATCGCACCATTGCACTCCAGCCTGGGTAACAAGAGCAAACTCCGTCTCAAAAAAAAAAAAAAGAAAAGAAAAAGAAAAAACCAGGCAAACACTCACCTCTGGGCCTTTGCACAGGGACTTCTCTCTGCCCAAAATATCTTATTTTTATTTTTAAAAGTAGAAACAGGGGTCTGATGCTGACCAGGCCGGTCACAAACTCCCAGGCTAGAGTGACCCCCCCAGCCTCAGCCTCCCAAAGTGCTGAGATTACAGGTGTGAGACAACGTGCCAGGCACCAAAGTGACTCCCACTTCCACTCAGTTTCATCTCCCCTCCCGGCTGTCCCCACCAGCATACCTCTCACAAAAGGAAAGGTCTGTTTAGCCGTGCGTGGTGGCGCGTGCCTGTAATCCAGCTACTTGGGAGGCTGAGGCAGAAAAATTGCTTGAAACCGGAAAATGGAAGTTGCAGTGAGCCAGGATCGTGCCACTACACTCCAGTCTGGCAACAGAGCGAGACTCTGTCTCAATTTATTAAAAGAAAATAAATAAATAAATAAAAATAAAAGGGAAGTTTTGCTCTTTCTCCCTATTGCCCCAAGTGGAATTACGCAGTCACCTGTGGGACACTGGACTTAATCTCCCCACCTCCACCCGCCAGCACCAGGAGGGGCCTATTGTATTCAGGGCAGAGACCCTGGAGGCTGCTCAGAGCCTGGCCAGCGCAGATGTTTAATAAACATCTGTTAAAACAGGCAGGACTTATTTCAACCTAAGAGCTGGCCAGAGAAGTCAGAAAAAGGCAAAAGCAGGGGCACAGCGGAGGTGCCTTCATGCTCACCTCTGCCCGCCACTGACCCTCATGCCAGGGCACATGCCAGCCACACGGTAACTCAGGGACGAAAGGCACATTCTTGTCAATTCCACACTTGCGGAAGGTGTCACATAGCACTGGGGCTCCGGGGGCCCTGCTGAGCTGAGGGCGGCCAGGGAAGCCGGAGTCAGCTACAGAGGGCAGGGCCCGGGGCAGCTCCCTGTTCCACTCAGCAGGTGCACAGCAAAAGCACAGGGTGTCTACCCCAGAGAATAACGAAGGCAGGGCGTCTTTGGCCCAGCAGGGCAAGGACAAAAAAGCGTGGCTTTTCTGAATTCTGAGAGTCTGAGGAGGGACAGGGAGCCTCACACTCCTCCCTGCATGCCAGCTGCAAGGGTCCTAGGACACGGCACGCCTTCGATGCTGGCTGAGTCTGGGGAAATAAAGCAGTGAAGACAGCAGAGGTCTGCCTCACAGGGCAGAAAAGGCGGAGGGAATGCAGAACAGAACGGGCAGCGCAGGGGCCCAGAGCCAGGACTGTGCCTGGAGAGGCGAGCGCTGGGGCAGAGCGGGATGCGCTGTAAGAGCCCGGCTTCTGCTGGGGCGCAGGGGCGGCTGGCGCCGCTGTGAGTGATGGCAGAGACCAGGGAGGAGGCTCCTGCAGTTGCCGGCAGTGGACGGTCGGGGTCACAGGCCGCTGCCAGCGGACACCAGCCCCTCCCAGGGGCTCTCAGCAGGCGGAGGCTCACACCGGTTAGCCTCCATTTCCGACCTCCCTGCCCCAGTAACTCCAGCTAGAGACTCAGACACCCCCATGACAACCGGCCCCGGGCTTCCCTCTGCGTGGGCCTGGGGAGTTTATGCTCATCTGAGGGTGATGGGAAAGGAGTGTCGCTTGGGCCTCCCACATGCTGTGAGAAAAGCTCTTCCTTGTTGGTGGGAGCAGGCCTTGAGGCCAAGGCGGGTGTGGGGGCCCCATGGCCCAGCTAGTTTGAGAACCTCACAGCTCCCAGGCCCTTCTCCCCCTCCAGCCTCCCTGTCCTTCGCTGTCCTGTCACTGGTGAACGCCCCGTATAGCTGAGGATTTGACTGTGGGGATGACTCCATCCAGTACCCCTATCGTCCAGACACCCTCACCCTTGGGCTCATGGCCAGGGTCACTATCACAGCCACCGTCATTCTTGTAAGGCAGGAGGGGTTCAGAGGGACAGGGAGGGGGGCAGGATGGGGTACAGCCTAACCCTGGGTTCCTGATGGGGGTGGCCTGGAGGTCTGTGGGGGGCTGGGGGACACAGCTTTGCCACGAGTGGTAGTTGTGGGTAATAGGAACCCCCTTTTGTCTTTTGAGATGGAGTTTTGCTCTTGTTGCCCAGGCTGGAGTGCAATGGCAGGATCTCCACTCACTGTAACCTCCGCCTCCTGGGTTCAAGTGATTCTCTTGCCTCAGTCTCCCTAGTAGCTGGGACTACAGGCATGCTAATTTTTGTATTTTTAGTAGAGACAGGTTTCATCATGTTGGTCAGGCTGGTCTTGAATGCCCAAACTCAGGTGATCCTCCCGCCTCAGCCTCCCACAGTGCTGGGCTGGCAGGCGTGAGCCACCAAGCCCAGCTAGGGCACCTTTAGAGTCTTCAGCTCTGCAGCAACCTTGGGGATGCCCGTGGGGAGGACTGAGGCCCACTAAGGGCCCATGGGCTGACCAGAACCCCCTCTGTTCACCGCGGCTGCCCCACACGCAGGTCTCGGCGGGATAAGCCTACCTGGTGCCCACAGACCGGCTCTATTCCTGCTCTGACTTCAATAATTACGTGGCTGCCGTGTACAAGGTGCTGGAGACCTTCCTTTTCGGGGCGGCTGTGAGCCAGCCTCTGACATACCTGGCCAAGTACACGATCGGCCACCTGCACCCCAACTTCCAGGCCATCTGTGACCCCGAGTGGAGCTGGGTCAACTGCTCGGTCTACGTGCAGCTGGAGAGCGTGTGCAGGGGAAAAACTGCTGACGTCACCGAGGCCAGGTGAGTGTGGACAGCAGCCTTCACTCTGGGGGGAGTGGGAGCTGAAGAAGCCGCAGAAGCCAGATGGTTAGCAGCCAGCAGGCAGGGGGTCAGGCAGGAGCGGGGCCTCAGGGCTCCAGGCACCCCGCAGACAGCAGGAGGCTGCGGGGAGCATGCTGTCTCCCTTGAGTCTCAGCCCTGCCCTCTTCTGCACTGTTTTTTTTTTTTTTTTTTTTAAAGATTGGGTTTCACCATGGTGGCCAGGCTGGTCTTGAATTCCTGACCGCAGGTGATCCACCCACCTTGGCCTCCCAAAGTGCTAGGATTACAGGCGTAGGCCACCGCGCCCAGCCATGCGCTGTCTTCTTACCATTTCTACTGATAGGTCCTTAAACGTTTCAACTCATCATTGTGCTTTTTAAAAAAAAATCAAAATATTGACTGACAAGCCTAGGGTAATGTCAGACCAGAAATAAATAAATAAATAAATAAATAAATAAATAAATCAAAATAAAATTTGTATAAGTCACCATTTCTTCCATTTTAATGTGTACAGTTCATTTTTAGTACATTCACAATGCTGTACAGCCATCTCCTCTACCTAATTCCAGAATATTTTCATCTCATCAGAAAGAAACCCCGCAGCATAGGTAATACGCAAAACCCCATCTCTACGACAAATCAAAAAATTAGGCCGAGTTAGGTGGCTCATGCCTATAATCCCCACACTTTGGGAGGCTGAGGCGGGCAGATTACCTGAGGTTGGGAGTTCGAGACCAGCCTGGCCAACATGGAGAAATCCTGTCTCTACTAAAAATACAAAATTAGCCAGGCATGGTGGCACACACTTGTAATCCCAGCGAATACCACACCATGAGCAAGAGAACCCTGCAGTGCTCTAGTTGCCATCAAGGGAGTGTTGCCAGGACACTATGGGCAAGAGGGTCTTGCAGTGCCCCAGCAGCCAGCAGGGGGCGTGACCCCACTACACTGAGAGTAAGAGTGTCCAGCAGCACAGGCACCACACCGTGAGCAAGAGGATGTAGCACCGCCCTGTTTGCCAGCAGCGGGCATATTGCCACTACACTGAGCAAGAGGGCCCTGCAGTGCTCCAGCTGCCAGCAGGTGATGCCGGTCACCACACTGTCAGAGGGCCCTGCAGTGGACCTAGCCAGAAGGGGGCGTGGGCACAGCATCGTGAGCAAGAGGGCCCTGCAGTGCAGGCCCCCAGTAGGGGCCCCCACACCCACCTTTCAGATTCTTGAGGCTCCTCCACTGGTATGCATCTCGTCACACCACCAGCGTACATTGAGTCACAGCAGTCTGCAGAGGTTCGTTCTC